>NW_003852459.1:118493-121786 GCF_000181295.1 Otolemur garnettii | reverse complement strand
CCATTCCAGTCTGGTGGCTGCAACACACCATGTCCACGTCTCAGTTTTTGTTGCAGGAGCCCTCCCTCTTACCTCTTGCCCTGGTTCTTCAAGCAGAAGCCTGAGTTTTTTTAACTCCTAGGACTGCTGTGCTTCTTCCCAGGGCTGCACATAGTTTGTTAAGAGCTACGAATGAGAATGGCATCTTGGTACAGCTGCTTAGGCTGCAAGATAGATGTGGTTCCCTCCCTAGAGCATTTTCTTCTCACAGTCTCCTGGCTGTGATCTAAATTAGATTCTGGGATTGGGAGGGTCAAGGTACTCTTCTGTGACCTGGACTGTACAATTCCCCAGTGGTAAAGTAGACTTCAGAAAGACACTCATCCCTGTCCTGTATTGAGGAGTCACTCCCAGGTCTTCACTGGTCCTAGAGATGCTTGTTTTCCTTCTCCTTTCTAGCTTTTAGAGTTTTTTGTTATTTTTCTGTTGAACTCCTTTGTTCCCTTTGGATAAGATACTCAAAGTGCATGAGATATACTTGAAATACTTCTAGCCAGGTAATTTTTTAAAAATAAAATTCATATTTGTATTTTTTATAATTGTTTTGTTTAAGCCAGGATGTAAACATTTTATATATGTAATTCCTATAATTAATATCTACTTATCATCTACTTATCCCTTTTATTTCTTCTCTTCCTTATTTCCAATATGTTCCTATAGTTCACCCATATATATTTGGGGAAGAACTTCTCAATGTATTATCTAAAATATTATGTGATATCATAATATGATTGTCAAACTTTCAAGGCACAAGTAATTATAACCTTTCATTGTGCTTTTCGATTAATGCAGTTATTTCCATGACTCCCCCTGAACTAAGTAATAAAATCTTATTTTATGTCATTCATGAAAGATACATCATGGAATACCCCTTAATAAATATTTATTGAGTTAATAAATGGACAAAGTTAGATCAGTAGCCAGAAACTTGTCTAATATTTACCCTGGTCTTACGATATAAAGTGATGAGAAAATCAGTGAGTTTCTGGGCCTCTGCTTCCCTTTTCTCTTCAGTAGGGCAATTATAATGATTCTCTGTTTATAAAAAAAAAAAACACTTTTTCTACCAAACTGCCTACTACCCTATATCATAGAATATAATTTACTGTAATTGTGAAGTAAAAGAATTAAATAAGAAAATTTGTCTTCTTTTTCAAGATACATAACTTCTTGGGGGATGTGTATGTATGTTTCTGTGAAAATACTCTATGCATATATTATGTTGACATGGGTGCCTGTCAGTCCTACTAGATTTCACACAATAAAATACTTTCTGAGGTACAGAAGCTCTGTAAAAGATTTTGAACCTAAAATGTGAGTGAAAGAGAATATGTCCACTTTTAACTTGAACTGACCATTTTACAATAAATTGCTAAAATTTATTCTCTTGCTTCTGATTATGTCACAATCAATTTTTGTTTTTAATTGATTCTAGGTTAGCTGTTCTGGAGCATTTGTTTGCCATTTTTCTCAAAGATATACACTTTGGGGTTTTGTTGGTCACATTTACTTTTTGAACTTTCTGTTTATCGAATCAAAACAAAACAAAAACTTATCCAATATTTTTTCTTCATTTTTCATAAATGTTCTCTCTTTTATTGTTAAAAATGAAAATTGGCTGAAAATGAACTAATAATGCTTTGTTTTGAATGAATTAGATAATCCAAAGAGATGCACAGACACACACAGATGCATGTATCAACACAATCAGAAGTAATCTACAAAATTATAGCATTGGTTAAAAGCAAAGACAAAAGGAGTTAGAAAAAGAAAAGGAGTAAAAAGAGGTGTAGACAGAAATTTGCTGCATAAGATTATAACTGGTTGATGTGATGACAAAGATAATTTTTTCAAAGAAAATGTTACAGTGCCCTTACCAAAAAATAATGTATTTCTCTCTTGAGTATTTTCTTGGCAGGATCAATCTTATTAACAAGAATATACATTGTGGTTTTCTTATTTTCTGAACATTGTAACGACAGTGTCCTGAAATAGCACCAAAATAATGTGCAGTCACCATTTTGTCAGAATTAGTACATCTCTTTAAAACAAAATAAAGAAAACCAAGTTTCTGCATCTCAAGTTGTAATATATTGTCACACGTCCTGCCAAGGTGTTTTTTCATCACAGAATCTGTTGGCAGATTTCCATTTTTAATGGTAGGCCTGTGTTCAGTGATGAGCATAATTCTAAAATCACTGAGAAGTGGGCAAAACAAAAAGTATGATTAATTCTCTATTTGTCGTCTGACATTGATGACACATCTACAATACGGCATTTATTGAATCTCCTCTGTGCCATTTAAACCTCTTAATTTTGTCCTATTCCCTTTGGGAATTAAACTAGTAAAGAAAGTAAGTTATATGCTATCTATTCTTTTAGTTAAGAAATGTAAAGTACTATTTTATAAATCTGGTACTTCTCTGTGCTCTAATAAATAAAACTGAGTACCTGCCCTCAATGAGTTTCTCTTGTTGCACCTGTTAATGATTAATCTAGAAGGGAACCACTCCCTTAAACAAATTCATAAACAACTGGGATCCAGCTGTCCCCAACCTCTTTGGCACCAGGGACTAGTTTTGTGGAAGACAGTTTTTCCATGGACCAGGGGGTTGGGACAGTGGTTTTAATATGAATCTGTAAGCAATTGTTTTATTATGGTCTCTGTGCAGTCATAGATCTCTGCTATTAATTACCTGTATTTTCAGCAGTTCTCCAATGCTAGATCACTGCCTCCACTCTACCTCAGATCATCATCTCATAAGGAGCAGCACAACCTAGATCCCTTGTATGTGAAGTTTATAGTAAGTTTTGTGCTCCTATGAGGATCTAATGCCACTGCTGATCTGATGGGAGGTGGAGCTCAAGCATGATAGAAGTGGCTGAAAATACAGATGAAGCTCCCCTTGCTGGTTGCCACTCACCTGCTGCTGTGATGCTCAGTTCCTGACTGGTCACATACTGGTCTGGTCTGCTGCCTGGCATCTGGGTATCAAACTGAATCAGAGTCATGCTCAAAGGACAAAATAATTTACTTAGTGCTGGGACCCACATGGAAGTGACTGAAAAGTGAGCTAGTAGAGAAACATAAATGAGAGTTAGCAGCCCACAAGACTAAGGCTGCCAAATAAGAGAAACTATAAGGAGGAATAATGAAGGCCTGGAAGGTATTTCTTCCCCCATCTACAGTCATAAGAGACATATAAGCAGGAGTCAGAATATGGCATCTAAAAATTCTCTTTCTCTCTCCTCTC
>NW_003852459.1:115942-118155 GCF_000181295.1 Otolemur garnettii | reverse complement strand
CAGTGTTCATTAGACTCTTTACTTTTGTGTTTACTTGAAAAAGAAAAAGTTTAAAATGTACATAACACAATCACAAGATAATATATACAGGGTGCAGAAAATGTATATACATTTTAAGAAAGGAAAATAAAACTGTTAAAATTGTAATACTCAAGTCATATTTGACCCCTGCAATTACAACAGGTTGTACAATGTGACTTGTATTTATCTTTTGTTATCAGTATATGTTGAGTATTGCCATTTTAATTAAGTTTTTAATTTCCTGAAATGTGTATATATTTTGGCACCCTTTGCATATTTGAAAATGTACAGTGTTTGTTATTTTTAACATTGCAACTTCCAGCTCTAGTCTATGAAGTCCCTAAATGCAAGAGTTTTTCTCCTTTCAGTTAATTAAAAATTGCCCAAACTTCACAAATACTATGTTGAACCAGACAGATTAGATCATATATCTGAAATGCCAGTAAAACCTTGAAAACAGGTATAAGCCTTTTCTTTTTTAATTCTACGTGGAGAAGTTGAAGTTTTTAGAGAGTCTTTACAACTCTTATCAAAGACTAAATGATGTAGACCTCCCTCCACCATATTAAAACAATTTTTGTTTTGTTTTGTGGCTGGTATAGGGAAAGTAAAAATATTGCCAGAAATGGAAAGAGCTCATCAGAAGAGCCAGACGTGGTTAATCAAGGGTCAATTGTGTGAACCAGCTGGGTTTGAACTGCGTACAACATTAATGAATTAATTTAATTGTACAAAAGAAATAAATTTATGATGAACATTTAAAAATATGGCTAGGGTCATTGGGTGTCTGGGAGTTAAAATAAGAACCTAAAAACCTTTTAAAGCAGGATAATTAAAATTCCATGTTACTAGAAATTTAGGAGATAAAATAGATGATCAACAATAAACATTTGAAAACCACCACTGTATTTCATAACACTGAGAATGATAAAAGTAAACCTTATTTTACTTTTAAGGTAAAGTAAAATACCTTATTTCCTTAAATAAGAAATTAATCATTTATTGAACAGATACTGTGTGTTGAGCATTCCTAAATGGTCTAATTTTAGATAGGTGGTAGAAAATTTTAGAAAGATACTTTAATTATTAGAAAGATAGAAGATTTGCATCCCAATTTGATTTAAGAACTCTTAAAATTTTCTCTTATTTAATCTCAAGATTGCTCTGCCCACATAGGAAACTTGCATGGAACTTATTTAATGATACCATTTGACAGTAGTGATTATACTGACTGGTGTGTAGGATTGCAGTAAGCAGCAGTATTTCACATGGCAAACTAGTAAGGAATGAGTGAACAGCACAGTGAGCAGATGTTTCTTTATGATAGGAAGAGAATATGTTTCAGATGTCAAATAAATCCATTTTTGCTTAACATCCCCTTCTCTCTTATGAGTAAGCATAATTTCTCTTAAAAATATGGCCAAAGTGAAATAAACCTGGGAAATCCCATTTTGGGCATCAGTCTGTGTTATTGGGAAAAAAAAAAACCCCAAACACCTGAATTAGTAATAAAAACCATCTGCTTCCTCTTAGAAGATGCTTCACACTGATGAAGTGAGACTAATATTCGGCATTTTAAAAAAATGCACAGAAAAATTATAATGAAGCAGTTTATTTTTTAAGATGTCAAAACGTTTATTGATTCACTTCATCTAGTCAGTCTTCAAGGTTAAGTGTTAATGATCTTCAAAATACTTGATAAAGAACAAGACCGTTTCCTCTAAATGCATTCCAATTTTCATAAAATATGTTAAATGTTATAACTTTTTTATTTTTAGATATTTTATCATCTTTAATGTCATAATTTGTTCATAATAGTAAGATTTTTTAAATCACAATTATTGTTTCCTCTGAGTTTTTCAGTCTTTTTATCTTACTGTTATGTGTAATAGTAATCTGAATTCATAGAATTTAACAATCCAGACAAGGTTAATGAAAAAAATTAAAAACACTCATAAGGTCACCTAGTTTATCTGCTGTTAACATTTGGGTTTATGGGTTTTTTGACATTTCACTTTTATTTTTATCAAAGTTTTATATATTTATAGTGTTAAAATCAAATAGTTCTGTAAGTTTTATAAATATAGTAATTAATCACTTATGCAGTGTTTCCCAATACCCATTACTACTTCCCAAGTGTAATTTAACTCTTTTGGCTGTTTTCTTGGCATATTTCTCTCTTTCCCCCCTTC
>NW_003852459.1:114008-114993 GCF_000181295.1 Otolemur garnettii | reverse complement strand
AACAATTTTTTCTTTTTTTCTATAATGATCTACCCCCTATGGTACCTACTGTCTCTAGTTCCCGAGCATTTCTGGGGTTCTACAGTTGGAAAAAAATATAGATAACTAGTATTCATCTCTCTCAAGTCTGCTAAGATATTTAACACTAGTATATGAAAATTCAACTTCAAGTTGTTGTAAACAATTTACTAGAATTTCTATTTTCCAAATTTGAGTATTTGAATATGTGTGTGAATGTTTGTGTTAATATCTTAGCTTTCATTTGTAAGGGCGTGGTGATAAACGTTATTTTTGATCTTTGATGTTTAACTGAAAATCTTTTCAAGTCATTTTTTTTTACATGTTCATATATGACAAGCACTGCCAACTCTGTAATTTGAAAGTTTCTGCTAAATGAGACATGTACATTTATAGCCTGCCAATTATCTTCATGCAGAAAATACCTCTTCTATATAAAAACTCATCTTTGTTTTGTTAAAAATTCATTCCCAATTTGCTACCAAGTTTGCATGTACAGTTACTACAGAACAGACCAAAGGTTGAATGCTGATATTACAGCACAAATTCCCAAATATTAATGCAATAGTAAATTTTGTTAGTGTTATAGTAAGACTGCCGTTTATTATCTACTGTAGCCAAGTTCAATAGCACATTATTCAAATTCAAAACTATAACACAGGATTCCATTAATAAAAATGTTAGTGTCTCCATTATTTATAATGAAAATTAATGTGACCCAAAGAATTTTCCTACAAATACATTTTAGAATTATTTTGAATGATACATAAAGTGTATGGTATATACATCTATAAAAACTACATCCCTATATAGGTTAAGTCAAACTTAGTATCGAATTGAATAAACATTTTTTGTCCTATTTTTTATATTATTCAGTATGCCTATTTACAAGCTGTATATTCTTCTAAAACATAACTCTTATGAGTATATAATATTTTATTAAATGAGTGTATCATAACTTATCTAA
>NW_003852459.1:109442-112201 GCF_000181295.1 Otolemur garnettii | reverse complement strand
AAGATGGTCTTTAAGAGGTAACACTGCCCTGGTTGCTACTAATATGATTTGTCATCTGTGATCCAAGAAAGAAAAAATGGGGTTAAGAAATGTTTGTTGTGGTTGCCCTGGCTAAACATTCCTGTTACTTTTTGCATTTGTTAGTCTAGGTCTATTAACCTTGTAATTACAGGAAATCTTTCCTTACCCTTGGGAGCAATTTTTTCAACATTACTAGAACTTAGTGGTGGCATAAATTTCCCCCCTGGATTTCTTCTAAGGATTTTTAGGTTATTTTAGTAGGAGACACTGAATTAGGGAGTTTCATTAGCTACCATTTAAATAAAGCTCTCTAGTCAGGACAATCTTTAGAATGATTTAACTAAATTTTCTGTCTCACAGCCAGCTATATCGCCTTTATCTGTTCTTCTGAAGTTTTTGATTAATCTATGGCTTTCTTTTACATTAGGAAAATAAAATAAATCCAAATAAGTATTCAGAAATTAAAAGTAGAAAAGACCATGGTTTGCCAGTAAGTTATTCTGGGAAAACTTTACAGAAAACAATATCTCATATAAAGTTTTGTTTTTTAACATGTATTTCTTCATGAACAGAATGTGACTCTAAAAGTATGTATTTCTCAAAATAGAACAACTTTAAATCTTATTTACAAATGCAATATAAAAATAATTTATTTACAAATGATTCACTTATGCAAGCTTTAACAAAGTTTATAAAAAAGTTAAATGACATATTCTGAGAATTTTTTATGTTTCTATCACAAAACATAGTTTGAACATAATAGCACAAATATAGCTAACCTTTATCCAAAACGCATAGCCATCCAGATATATTATCTACTTATTTAGGAATGAAAAAATATAAAGCTGATTGCCAGATAAATAAACATAAATTTTGTTTATTTCTTTTTTACTGACATTTAATTCTATGGTTTAGTAGATTCAGAATATCTGGAAAAGAGAATCCAGTGTGATGTGACACTGTAACAACAAGCTTCTAAGCTACATGATTTTAATCAAAATATTATTGAATTGAAAAATCAAGAAAGCAAACTTCTCTAGTTGTGGACTCTTTTTATCAAAGACCAAAAGAATTATCATGAGCTTTTGAGAGAAATGAAATTGCAGTTTTCTCTTTCAACTGTAGAATTAATTCCAAATCCTTCCATTCCAGTAGGATACAGTCTGGGGCAAAGTTGGAGAGAATGTGAAACTGAATAAATAATTCATCTTTTGTTTTCTTGAAAGTAGTATTTCTAAGACATAATTGCCACTAACCAGATATAAGATAGTAGTACTAGGGATAGAGAATATGGAAAAGGGCTCCATTTCAGAGATTTAGAGAATAAAATGGCCAGTTTGTGTGTAGGGGGGTCGGGGGAGGCAAGAATTGATGTTCACTTGACTGTGGTAAGTGGAGGGAAGGGAAGAAGGGCTTATTTTTATTTAATTCTGATTTCTGCCTTTATTTATGGAGGAAATCACTACTGAGATATGAAATACTAGAGGTCATCAAGTTTTGAGGATATTATCTTGAGTGTAGTGGATTTGTTGAGTTTTATGTACCTAGAAAATATCTATGCTAAAGATATTTAAAAGAGAATTTTAAATATTGGCCCACTATTTGAAGTGTGTAGGAGGTCAAAGTTAGAGATCTACAATCTAATCAGTTTTATCACTCAAAACATGTCCTAAGTTAGTCCATTTCTCTCTAGTTCCATGCTAGTATTCTTCTCTGGCTTCTCCTCATAATCAGTACTCTGGAATACAACTACAGACATTTTGCAATTCCCGACGCTAATCTTTTAAATTTTGTTCTGTATAGCAGCCAGAGTGTTACACTTTAATAGAATTATGCTGCTTCTCTGTGTAGAGGTTCTATATTACAATTAAATAAAAATGTATATACCTTGCTCCATCTTTAAAGATCTGTCACAATCTTGCTCCTGGGAATGCCTACCATCCAGTGGAATTGTAAACTTGGAACCAACTGATTATCAGTTCTTCAGGCTATCTTACCTCAGGCATTGTCATATTTGATTTCCTGTACCTGGGGAAATCTTTTCCAGGAGTTTAAACCTGAAGCCTACCCTAATCTCTGCATTCATTTGTCATTATTTTCCTCAACCTTCACACGTCAGCTTAGATATAATTTCTACAGAATGATCTGATCACTCCACGCTTCCTCACCTTCTTCACCCAACTTAACACCATGCTTATCTCCTTGATGACACTTAGTGCAACATGTAATATTTTCTTAAAATGTATTTTCTTGTTTGAGGTTTAACTTGTACCATAGACTGAGTAGTTCATGAGAGTAGAAACCCTATCTGACTTTTTCTTAGCATGTGGTTAAACCTAATGTCCATATTTTCCAGGTGTCCAGGACAAATGTCACTAATATGACATGGTTGTTACTAACAACTTCTCTCATTCTTAAAACTTTCATGATTTGGATGATAAATTATATGTCAGATTATGTGTAGTAGCCAACTCTCAAGAAGTATTTATTGAATAAATCAATAAATGGGAGGCCCCAGCATATACATATTACAGAAAAAATGAATTAAAAATAAAAAAGGAGACCATTTGGGTGGCACCTGTGGCTCAGTGGACAGGGCACCAGCCCCATATACCGAGGGTGGTGGGATCAGGCCCAGCTCCAGCCAAACTGCAACAAAAAAATAGCCAGGTGGTGTCGCAGACACCTGTAGTCCCAGCTGCTCAGGAGGCTGAGGCAGAAGAATCACCTAAGCCCAG
>NW_003852459.1:97687-109422 GCF_000181295.1 Otolemur garnettii | reverse complement strand
ATAAAGTGGGACTCTGTCTCTTAAAAAAAAAATAGAAGACCATTTGAAGTACAGCCTATGGTTCAATGACAATGGAAAATATAAAGATTAGAAAATGCTATTATAGGACTCGTGTATGTGTGGGTCTTGCTTAAAATATATTCTTTCTGAAATATTTAAGGTATTTAGACATTAAGACTTTATTTTTTAAAGAAAGCACTTAAAGACATTAAAAAATAACTTTACAAACTTTTGAAGAATATGATATGTTTTGATTTGTAACTTCAGAATATTCACTGCATTTATTTTATTCATTGCATTTAAATGCAAATAAAAACTATAAAATAATTTCACTTATTTGTAACCCATCTTCCTATTAGTGTTCAGAATATCATATTTTATTTTATCGAAACAAAAAGTTGATTTAACTGCTTTGTTTATCTAAAAGATATTCAGAAACTCCAAGAAAGTAATATTTCTTTTCTTTCTTTTTTTTTTTTTGTTCAGTTTTTGGCTGAGGCCAGGTTTGAACCCACCACCTCTAGTATATGGGGCTGGCACCTTCTCCTTTGAGCCACAGGTGCTGCCCTGTAATATTTAAATATACATATGCTTATATATAATTACAGACATAAGTGCATATACACTTATTAATACACTTATTAATACACTTAGTGTATTAATATACATTATACCTGAAAAATAGACATATATACTTATTAATACACTTATTAATACACTTAGTGTATTAATATACATTATACCTGAAAAATAGACATATATACATATATGTCTATCATATACATCAATACATACAAATACCACATCTATGTATGTTTCCATTTACTTTTAAATTTACATGTATATCTATCCTGGAATGATGCTGAAAATTTTCTTTTTATTTAAAAAATAAAATAATGTAAAAATCTATGTTAAGAAAAGTAATAAAAGAAAAATAGTTGCACTTATATTTCAACATTAAAAAGCCAACTGTTTATGTTTTGCTAAGGTTAAAAAATATTGATGCTACTTGTGGATTGTGTTTATAGAGGGCAAAAGGGCCTGGAATAGAAGATGCAGCCTAATATAAAAATGTGCATAGACTTTCGCATCAGAGAGACATCACTTTGAATCTGGGTTTAGCCATATCTGTTATCATAGAGAAGTAATTTAACTCTCTGACTTTCAGTTTCTTCATCCACTAAATTAATAGTATCTTCTAGAAGATGATGTTATAAGGATTGGAGATAAGCGACAGGCCATTAGTAGCACATTGCCAAGCAATAGTAAGAACTGAAAATATAACTTCCATATTCAGTGTTCAAACTTGCAGTGGTCAGGTCTACCCAGCAAGTTTTTAGAGAATATTCACAAACCTAAGTACCATTCCAGAAGGATTATTGCAGTCATCTTAAATGTTTGTCCTATAAGAAGAATCACAGGTCAAGAATACTAAACACATGAGAAATAACTTCAAAACCAGACAAGGTAAAATTTGAGAAGTGTTGTCTCCTTTATGGATCTGCTTGGCAGGATAGAATTATAAAAATTGAGCTTTGAGTGCCATATAAAGAAATTAGGTGTTATTACATTACAGATTCTTGATGACTGATTGGAGTCTATTCAAACTCTAAAATCATATAAATGTATAGTATGTAACACAGAAACTATAATGTAAGGTGTAAGGAAAATGGCAGTGGAATTTAAGTTTTAAGAATTAAAGCAAATGACTGATGTCCTAAGAGAAGTGGGGAATTTTGGAATCAAGAATATTGTCAAAGGGTTAATATGGAAAGAAAGGAATTTCTGAGGGCAGAGGAAAAGAAAATTGAATATATTTAAAGATTAAAAGTGAAAAGACAGGAATTTAATTCACTTCCTGTCTAATAGTAACAATCCTTTTAGGCAAGCAGAAAGCATATTATACACTTAGCACTGTGCTGTAAACCAGTAAACCTCACAATGAATGTAAATTTACTGGCAAATTACAACTTCTTAATAACACTACATAGTATATATATTGACCTTCAAAAATTCGATGTCAGAAGCACACTGAGAACACTCAGAACAAAATAAAATGAACATTGACTAAAACTGCAAATGATAAAATTTGAATTTGAAAGGAAAATTAGGACTTCATGATGAAATTAAGGTCTGCAAATTGTGGCCTGGGAAAATTGATCTTGGTAGAATTAGTGGCTATACATGAAAATGAATGCGGTCACAAGCTATAATCTATATAATTAGACAGAAAAAATAGAAATCCAGTAGGAAGTTCTGAGAAAGATTTTATGTTTAACACCTTAAACAATTCATTAATATTTCAGAATGCTCATTTAAACCAAAACTCAAAAGAATTTAAGTACTTAGATTAGAAAAGAATTGATGTATTTAGCGTAGAAACCTAATAAACAACAAGACAAATTTAGGAGTAATATTTATAATGAGTACCTGTTTTAGAATCTCTATGTATACTCAAACATACATTTCACTGTCACAAGGAACATAAGTTCATACAAAGAACAGGTCATACACTACTAGAGCAGAGCAGTTTGAATGATGTTATTCCATGTTGGATAAAATTCATGTGAATGATGCTAGTATGTGTCCTTTTGAGAATCAAATATTAACATAAAACCATAATGACTTCAAGCCATAAAGATTTTATGTTTAACATAAAATGGCTTTTATTTTTATGATTTTATAGTAATAATTATATTTTTCCATTATCAAAAGGGACAATTAAAAATAAGAAGACTCTTCTTACACATTCATATAAATGTAAATATACATTTTTAAATAACTATCTGCTTCCATAACCAAGTGTAAAACCATACCATGGCACTCAGTTCTGTGACTGTTACTATCTTTTTAACTTCAGATCCTTTGAAAATAAGTGATAGCAGATAAAACAGCTGGGGAATCAGCATGCAAAGAGAAAAGGAGCAAAAATGCAAAACAAATTTACAAATGTTACTGGAAGAACTGAGAGTTGCTGAGATGTCCAAGATCCAGCATACTCTACTAAATATAATTTATTTGAAAAATTTCTACAAACCTTTCAACTTCATTTTGGAAATATATTTTTCACCTCCCACCTTACCTCACTATTTTCTTGGAGATGTACTAGAAAGTTATTGAGTAAATATGATTATTACCTTCTGAAGTCTATATTAGAGAAAAATAGGACAATATGTTATATTCAAATATATTCAATATCCATGAATATTGCACCATCAAAATGCTGATCATGTACATTCAGGTTCAATAAGTAACAAAATTGTTTGATTTTGATGAGTTTCTTTGAGAGAAGATAAAACCTGGGTATTACTACATTTTACACAAAATAGAAGCATATTGTTTTGTTTTTCATTGTAACCAAACTAGAGAATTTCTAAGGCCTCACGAGGTTACCTTTGTTCACATCGGCTTGCCATCATATTTTTTAATAGAAGTTATATAATTAATGTAGTAACTGCCAATGATAAGATTGCATTCTTCTTCTGTCATTTAAATGTTACCAATTGTAAGAATACAAACAACTTTTACACAGCATGTTTATTCTGTCTTTCAAAACACATTTTTTTCCGCATTTTTTTAATGCCTTATAAAGGAGAAGTGATTAATATATCTTCTATATTGATGGGAATATTAACAAAGAAGTGTGGCTAGAGAGGAATTTTTGTGATATGGTCATAGCACTAGTTGTAACAGAATAGTTTAGAGAGGAAAAAGTTTGTGATGTTAGTTAATTACAAGAACAATATTCAGGAAAGGAAGACCATTCTGGTTGCATAAACCCTTGAGGGAAAAAAAATACAGAATTTTAATTTTAAAATCAAAATTATAAAATCTAAGTGCATTATAGGCTTTAATTAAATCTGAAATTTATGTTTATTCTTTCTTTTAAATTGGAGTAGATAAAACTCTATAGATGCTATTATGTTATATAAAATATTCACAAGTGCCACAATCACTTTAAAACATTTTTACAGCACGACAGATCATAATTATCATGTATGTATATGGGGAGAGAGAGGAAGATCAGAATAATCCATAAAGTTCCTGTGCAATTTAAAATAGTTTTACAAAAAAATAAAAAATAAATAAAATAGTTTTACATTGTAAATTGCACAGGAACTTTATGGACACCTTATATATGTATGTGTGTGTATGTATATGAATCTAATCTACATATGGATTATATAATAATATATAATAATCTCTGTATGTCTTGATTCATTGGGGATTAAATGTCACACAAAGAAAATATGCCATGAATATTCAGGAAATATGTTTAGCCTTTACTCTCAAGTGTTTGGAGGGTGGATCCTATCACTCTGTGGTCTCCCTAGGTACTTATGATTCAGGCTTCTGTTTATATTTTCATAATCCATATGAATATCCCAGACCACTAAACTCTTTTACTTTGGGACTTGGAAGTATCTTGGGACATTGAAGTTAGATGTCATATAGGCAGTTCAGATGGACTCACTAAAATCTCAGAACACACACTCTGCTCTTCTGGATGAAGCACACCCCCGGCAGTGGAATGAACTGAATACATGAAGTAGCTCTTTGGTACAGGCAGCACAAACATGGGATGCTCACTTGAATGACAAGAGAAGGTTTGTAGGTGTTAACTGTGCTGGAAATTATTGATTTGCCACTGATGATTAGTGGGAAAGATGAGAAGGGCAGATTCTCAGTGATGACTCTTGCCCACTCATGTTCACAGCCCTCATCACCAGCCCCCAAAACCTCTATGAAGGCCTATGTCACTCACCACCTTTGTCAGAATCAGTAGCACTTATCCTGGCATCTGAGAAGTTTGGCTAATCTATCTGTCAACTTTAGTTCTCCTCCACAGCTAGTATTTCTTACATGCATTGAATTAACTATAATATTTTTTATTTTTGAAATCTTTGTTTTTTCAGGTAAGCTCAGTTTAGATTGGCCTTTAGAAATAGACTTTCTTTTTCTTTATTTATTCTTTTCTAACACTTTAGATTAATGTGAGGGCACATGCAATGTGGTTACCTTGTTTGTGTTTGTATGGTAAAGTATGAGTTGTAGTTGTGTCCTTTACCCAGGAAGTGTACCGTATACCCATCCATTGGTGGAAATTTGTGGCGTTTCTATTAGGTGGAAACTTAATAAACCCTTCTTTAAGGGTTCATTTTTCTCTTATGTGTCCTGTAGTGGTTAATCCACTAGTCAATTTAGTATTAAGTTCATGGGATGCTTGGTTTTCCATTCCTGTACTACTTTACTTAGGAGTATGTTGTCCAAATCCTTCTGGGTTATTACAAAAGGTATAAAGTCTCCATAATTTTTTATGACTCAGTAGTATTCCATTGTGTGTATGTGTGTGTCTGGTGTGTGAGTGTGCATATATATGTGTATGTGTGTGTGTATACCACAGTTTATTAATGAGCATTTGGATTGTTCCACATTTTTGCAACTGTGAATTGAGCTGCTATAAACATTCGAGTATAAATATCCTTATGATAAATAACTTTTTTTCTTTTGGGGAGATATCTAGTAATAGGATTGCAGGATCAAATGGAAGGTCACTTTTAGCTCTTTGAGGAGTCTGTATACTTCTTTCCATAAAGGCTGTACTAGTTTGCAGTCCCACCAGCAGTGCATGAGTGTTCCATTCTCTTCTAACCCCCACCAGCATTTCCTGCTTTGGGACCTTGTGATATGGGCCATTCTTACTGGGTTTAGGTGATATCTCAGAGTGATTTTGATTTCCATTTCTCTGATAATTTTTTTTCTGGCCATTCATCAATCCTCATGAGAAAAGATTGGTTCATGTCTCTTGCCCGGTTATTTGTGGGATTGTTTGTTCTTTTCTTGTTGTTTTACTTGAATTCTGTGTAGACTCTGATTATCCCTTTGTCAGATTTGTAGCATGTGAATTATCTTCTCCTATTCTGCAGGTTGCCTGTTTGCTTTGTTTATTGTTTCCTTATCTGTCCAAAAGCTTTTCATCTTGATCAGATTCCATTTATTTATATTTATTGTTACCATAGTTGCCAGTGGGGTCTTCTTCATAAATTCTTTTCTTAGACTGATAAGATTCAGAGTTTTTCCCACATGTTCTTCTAGTGTTTTCATAGAAAAGATTCTGGTGTTGTAGAATTAAATCTTTTATCCATAGAAGTTAATTTTTGAAACTAGTGAGAGGTATGGGTCAGTTTTAGTGTTTTGCATGTGACTAACCAGTTCTCCCAGCACCATTTATTGAATACGAATTCATTTCTCCAGTGTGTGTTTTTGTTTACTTTTTTGAAGATCAGATGGTAACATGAGGCTGGTTTACTCTCTAGGTTGTCTGTTCTATTCCATACATCTATGCCTCTATTTTCATGCCAGTACCATACAGTTTTGATTACTATAGACTTATAGTATAACCTGGATATTAACAAGATGTCATCAGATATTTTATTTTATGGAATTTCATTGGCTACTTGAGGCTTTTTCTGGTTCCATAAAAAACAAAGAACTGTTTTTTGTGTTTTTTTTAAGTTCTTTAAAGTAGGATATTGGTATGGGGATTGCATTAAATCTGTAGATTGCTTTGGATAGTATCAACTTTTTTTTTTTTTGAGACAAGAGTCTTACTTTGTCATGCCCTGGTAGACTGCCCTGTGTCATGGCTCGCAGCAGACTCTTGAGCTTAAGTGATTCTCTTGTCTCAGCCTCCTGAGTAGCTGGAACTACAGGCACCTGCCACAACACCTGCTTACTTCAGGCTGGTCTCAAACTCCTGAGCTCAGGTGATCTGCTCTGTGATTATAGGAGTTAAATAATGTTGATTCTTCCCATCCATTAGCATAATATGTTATTCCATTTGTTCATTTCCTCACCATTTTATTTCTTAGTGTTTCACAGATCTCTCTGTAGAGATCCTGTACATGCTTTGTTAAGTATATCCCAAGGTATTTCATTGTCTTTGATGCTACAGCAAAGGGTATTGAGTCTTTGATTTGAACCTCAGCTTGCCTGTTTTCGGTGTATGTGAAGGTTACTGACTTGTGAATCTTGATTTTATATCCTGAGATGTTGCTGTACTTCTTGATCATTTCCACAAGTCGTGAGATTGAGTCTCTAGGGTTTTCTAAGTTTAAGATCATATCAGCAAAGAGGAAATGTTGACCTTCTTTGTCCCCATTTGTATACCCTTGATATCCTTCTCTTGTCTGATTACATTGGCTAGGACTTCAGGAACTATGTTGACTAGTACACATAGTGGCAATAGTGGACATCTTTGTCTTGTTCCAGTTTTAAGTGAGAATGCTTTTAGTTTTTCACCACTCAATATGCTATTGGCTGTGGGTTTTTCATAGATGGCTTGTGTTAATGTAAGGAATGTCCTATCTGCTAATTTTATTAAGTGCTGTATCAAAAAGGGTGCTGAATTTTGTCTAATGAGTTTTCAGCATCGGTCGAAAAGATTATATGTTCTTTGTTTTTACTTTTTCATATGATGAATTACATTTTTAAATTTGCATATATTGAGCCAGGCTTGCATTCCTGGGATGAACCTCGCATGTATGTGATGAATTTTTTTTTTTTAATGTGTAGCTGAATTCTGTTTGCTAAGATATAATTGAGTATTTTTTGTGAATATTCACTAATGATATTGGTCTGTAGTTTTCCCTTTTTGTTGAGTTCTTTCCTGGTTTTGCTATCAGATGTTTTTTACTTAATAGAAGGAGTTGGGGGTGAGGAGGTTCTTCCTTCTCAGTGTTTTGCAATGGGATCTGCAATATAGGTATGAGTTCTTCTTTCAAAGTTTGGTGGAATTCTGGTGTAAAACTGTCTGATCTAGGACTTTTTTTGTTGGAAAATTTTTTTATTGTTGCAGTTTCATTGCTTTACATTGGTCTACTCAAGAGTTCTTTTTCCTTCTGGTTGTGTCTAAGGAGGTAGTGTGATATCAGGAATTGGGCCATTTCCTACATATTTTCAAATTTCTGGATGTAGAAATTTTTGTAGTATTCAATGATGTTCTTTTGTGTCTTTATGGTGTCTGTTGTTATTTCCTCATTTTTTCTCACTGAGGTTATTAGAGATCTTTTCTGTTTCTAGTTAATGTGGCCAAGGATTGATCAATTTTATTTCTCTTTTCAAAGAGCCAACTTTTTATTTCACTAATCTTTGTAATGGTTCTTTGTTCTTGTTTTCATGTAGTTCTAATTTAATACATGAAATTATTTCTTTTCTTCCACTGGATTGGAATTAGATTGTTCATCTTTTCCCATTCTTTAAAATGATTTATTAGATTGTTCATTTGCTCTCTTTCACAATTCTGGATGTGGACATTTAATGTGATAAGTTTCTCTCTTAGAACTGTTTTCACAGTATCTCAGAGGTTTGATAGCTTGTGTATTCATTATCATTTTGCTCAGGGATCTAATTATTTCCTTTTTTATCTCCTCTTTTAACCAGCTGTTATTCAGCAAAAAATTGTTTAATTTCCAAGACATCATGTGGGGATGTGTGTTACTGCTGGCATTTTTTTTTTTATGGGATCAGCCCAATACTGGCTACCTGAGCTTAGGAGGTGGAACCAAAGTAGTGTGTGAGGCAAGACCCTCGAAAGCTGTGTCAAGCATGGCCTACATAGGTGTCAGCTGGTTCAGGGCCTCAGTAACCTCCATTCCACTCCCTCAGTTCACTGAAATAGGGAGATGAGGCACCTGGTGGTTGGGTTTCCAGCTGACCGAACTCCATGACCAAAGCTGCTTGTGCACCACACCAGCGAGCACTCAGTGGTAAGCCACCAGCTCTGTTCCAAAGAAGCTGGAGAAAATCTGTGCTCTCCCTTGCCCTCTTCTAAAGACCTCTAACTTTTGTACCCCTGACAGTCCTGGGGTCCACAGTTCCTGCTCACTTTTACTGCACTCTTTGACTAGAGGGGTAGGCTAGTCTGGAAGACAGGCAATTCCCACTCCACCCCCACAGGTGGCATGGGGTGTGAAGGAGATTCTTTGGTGGCCTTAATCCCAGAGTTTCCATGAGTAGGCTCTGTTCCTGGGGCAAGGCACTCAGTTGCATCAACATTCCATGCAGGGGACCTTCCCTTCTTATCTTTTTCAGTCCCACACTGTCACTCTGTGCCTTTACAATGTAGTTTAGGGGTGGGACAGTCCAGATGGACGTGCCTGGGTGCTCCTATTCTCAACCATACTGAGAGAAGCTGGTCAGGAGATGTCTTTAAACTGCCATTTTGGACATTCTCTTCTTGTTCCTCTTTCTCTTCCTCTTCTACTTCTTTTTGGCAGAGTCTGACTTTCACTTTGCTGACAAGGCTGTAGTGCAATGGTGAGCGGTGCAGTCATAACTCGTGAGCTAATAGCAACTTTGAACACCTGGGTTCAATCATGAAAATATTATTTCTACTGAGAGTTTTTAAAATTAAAAGGAAAAAATTAACTGCTTTTCTCAGTAAAAGTCTTTAGTCCATATGTGGTCATGTGCATGCCTTAGACATAGAAAGAAAAAAATCACTTATAAAGAAAAAAATACACATATTTATATTTAATGCGTAATCTCACTACACAGACAACATGATTTGTACTGGAGATTCAGTGCAGAATATCCAGTACTGAAAATCTTTGCCCTCATGGAACTTGCAGTCTAGTAAAATACAGGACATAGTATAGGATTCTGAGAATGTATAATTCAAGATCCCTAAAGTATTCTAGAGATATAAAGTTTTCCTAAAGTCAACAGTTCTAGCTGTGACTTTTTGAGAAAAATCTTAGAAATCTTGGTATCCAGTTGTTAAAAAAAGTTTTGTTCTATTGTAAAGGAAACCACCTAACAGTAAAACTATTTTTTTTCCTAAAGAAAACTGTCAATGTAGACTTTTGCCACAATAAAAACCTTCTTCATTGCTATTGTTTATTAAGGAATAATGCTTTTGATGAACTTGTGAAATCTTGGGAAAGCTAATTTCCCCTTATACTATCAATCATTGTTTAAGATTTAAATTTCAGCAAAAGAACAGCCATCTGCAAAAGGCTTTGCTACATGGATTGCAGAGTTTTAATATTCATTTGAGCACTGTAATTTTGTGGATAGCATAGATGACAAATTATAATTTTGTCTTTTCTGTGGAGTTTTATAATGAATACCCTTGAAAGCTTCAAATTTGACATTAAAATGGCCTTGGTAAGTGAGATTGTATTACTATATATTGTATTAACAAAAGTAGCATCAAATACAAGTTCCTCAACATATAGCGGATGATTCATGGTCAGCAGAAATTGAAGATAGTGTTTCAAAAGATGTGCAGGACAGATTTTTAAACAATCTATTCATTCTTTATTCATACAACAAATACTTAGTAAATGCTTAAAATATATCATGCTTTCTTATGGGCCTTGGGAATAAATCAGTGGGTAGCTGCCTAATTTGCTGGAGCTCACATTATAGTGATGATAAATTGAATTAAATAAGTAAATGTATTCATCATTTGGTTCTAAATTTGTTGAAGCAAAATGAAACAGGATAAAGGAATAGTGTATGATGAAAACAAATGCTGCTATAATAAGATAGTTAGAAAAATATTCTTTAAAGACATAGTATTTGAGCGGAAAACTCTAGGATGTAAGGAAAGCTGAGGAATGAGTGTTGCAGGAACAGGGACAGCAAGTACAAAGGACCCCCAGAAGCATATTTTATGAATAGAGGAAAACCAAGCAGGCCATTGTGGCTGCTTAGTATCAGCAGGGGCGGAGTGGAAATCGATTAGATCGGAATAATAACTAGGTTCCAGAACATCTTGGTTTCCACCACTATAATTAGATGAAGAAATGAAATAATCTGACACTGTTTTAGAAAGATTACTCTGCTCTATGCATGGAGAAGAGACTGAGGAAAGTAAAGTAGAAAAGGAAAAGCTTTTATACCTACTGTAGCTTAGGTGTCACTCTTCATAAATTTAAGAATGCAATAAGCACCATACAGATACTAAAATTTACAAAGATTTATATTTTATTTATTTATTTATTTATTTATTTATTTAGAGACAGAGTCTCACTATGTCACCCTCAGTAGAGTGCTATGGTATTACAGCTCATAGCAACCTCAAATTCTTGGGCTCAAGTGATTCTCTTGCCTCAGCCTCCCAAGTAGCTGGGACCACAGGCATTTGCCACAATGCCTGTACATTTTTTTTTTTTTGGTTGCAGTTGTCATTGTTGTTTAGCAGGCCCAGGCCAGGCTCGAACCCGCCACCTTCAGTGTATATGGCTGGTGCCCTACTCACTGAGTACAGGCGCTGAGCCCAAAGATTTATATTTTAAATGGTCAAGCATCAGAATGAAGCTTATCAACTCTTAATGTCTCACAAATGAATCAACTGCTTTATCATGCAAAATGAGCCTAAGATGTGTATTATAGCAGGAAGTTTAGAGCAAGATGCCTTAAAATCCTGCAGTGTCTCAGGAGTGTTTAACTACAATCAAAATATGCAACATGAAAGATGATTATTTTTTAATTCGTAGGCATTGAAGTTGCAATCCATAATATTATCTCCAAAGACTTTGGTGACTCTAAATTTTTGAACATTATGATTATCACGGAGTTGATATTGTAAGAAGAGGCTTTGTTGTGACTATACAATATAATTTCTTGTTGTAATAATGTTTATTTCATCTTTTAAAAATGTAACTAATCTACTTGCTTTTCAGAAATATACACTTCAAAGAGTTTAAGGCATGTTTCTGGATTTT
>NW_003852459.1:92876-97532 GCF_000181295.1 Otolemur garnettii | reverse complement strand
CATAAATGCATTTATTTTTCAGACTTCCCAGATTCAAGGGCCTTTAGCTTCTTAAACTGAATCTCCTTAGGGAAATGATATACATTATTTTTTGTTTTAGTATTTCTAATTGGACATGTCTTTAATGCCATTTCCAATATTTGACTGGCTTTGGAGAATATTATAACAACATATTTTATGTTGTGTGTGTGTTTATGTATTTAGCCATTTACATATGCCTTGTGAATACAACATTTGTGTAGTTCTCAGCCTAGTCATTAGTTATCACTGAAAAGGTATATCACTTACGTTACACATAGCCAGTCTGGCACAGAATTACATGTATTTATTCATTTACCAAATATACTTTTCCCAGGCCAATATCATCAAAAGATTTCCCCATACTTTCTTCTAGAATTTTATTGTTTTGTGTCTCAACTTTAAATCTTTTATTCAGTGAGAGTCAGGTTTTGTAAGCAGTGAGATGTTCAGGTCCAGTTTCAGTTTTCTACATGTGGCTCACCTCTGCCCCCAGCACCAGTTATCAAATAGGGATTCTTTTACGCAGTGTATGCTTTTGTTTGGTTCATCAAAACTCAGAAGGCAATATGTGGCTTGTTTCTTCTCTATGCAGTTCCAAAGATGTGTATCTCTATTTTTGTGCTAGTACAGTGCTGTTTTGTTCACTGTAGACTTACAGTATAACCTGAAATCTGGTAATGTGAAGCCTACAGGCATTTTCTTTAATTTCTTAGAATTGCATGGGCTATTTGGGTTTTTTTCTGGTTCTTTATGAAACGAAGCACTAGTTTTTCAAGTTATTCAAAGTATGATGTTAGTGCTTTAATGGTGATTGCATTAAATCTGTAGATTGCTTTGGGTACTATAGACATTTTAACAATGTTGATTCTACCTAGCCATGAGCATTGTATGTATTTCCATTTGTTAATGTCTCCTTCTATTTCTTTTCTCAGGTGTTTGTAGTTTTCACTGTAGAGATCCTACACATTCTTTGATAAGTATATTTCAATGTATTTCATTTTCTTAGAAGCTACTATGAAGGGAATTGTCTTTGATTTGAATCAAAGCTTGCCTATTGTTGGCATCCATGAAGGCTATTGATTTATGAATGTTGATTTTCTATTCTGAGACCTTACTGTATTTCTTTGGAGCTTTGTGTTTGAGTCCCTGGGGTTTTCTAATTTTGAGATCATATCATTAACAAAAGGCAAGACAGTTTGATCTCCTCTGTCCCCATTTGCATACCCTTGATATCCTTCTCTTAGATTGCATTGGTTAGAACTTCTATAATGAATAGTAGTGGTGATAGCAAGGATCCTTGTCTTATTCCAGTTGTAAGTGGAAATACTTTCAGTTTTACTGTATCCAGTATGATACTGACTGTGGATTTGTCATAGATGGCATCTATCAGTTTAAGAAATCTCCCATTGATGCCTATTTTCTTAAGTATTCTTCTCAGATGACAATTTTATGAAGAAGACCCACTTGGCAATTGCAGCAATACCCATAATAAATAAGTAGGATGTGATCAAATTAAAAAGCTTCTGCACAGATAAGGGCACAACAACAAAAGCAAACAGGTGGGCTTGAGAATGGGAGAAGATATTTATATGCTACAAGTCTGACAAAGGGCTGAAAACTAAGATCTACAGAAAACTCAAACTATCAATAAGAAAAGAACAAATAATCTCATTTATAAATGGGTAAGAGATATAAACAGAACCTTTACTGAAGAAGATAGACAAATGGCCAACAAACATGAAAAAAAATTATCATCATCCTTAATCATTAGAGAAATGTAAATCAAAGCCAACCTGAGATAGCACCTAACCCCAGTGAAAGTAGCCCACATCACAGGGTCCCCAAAATGTAGATGCTGGCATACATGTGGAGAGAAAGAAACACTTGCTTTTACTGCTGTTGGGAATGAATGCTAACACAGTCTCCATGGAAAGAAGTATGGCGAATCCTCAAAGACCTAACACTAAACCTTCCATTTGATCTCACAATCCCATTACTAGGTATTTACGGGGTAGGGAGGGATACCATCATTCTACCATAAGGACATTTGCATTAAAATGTTCATTATAGCTCAAGTCACATTCACCAAGTCAAAGAATCAACCCAAATGTCCATCAACACATGAATGGATTAATGAAGTGTGATATATACCCACGTGAGAGAAAACTCAATTAAATTCAAGTTTGGTAGATGGGAGAGGAGAGGAGTGATAGAGGGAAGAGGGAATGGTGGTGGGGGGGAGAAGGGTAGGGGACTGGTGTGCTCTCACCTAATGAGCACAATGTAAGAGTATATGACACACGTCCTGGTGAGGAGCACAACTACAACAGGAACCTTACCTAACAAATGCAAACTTTGTAGCCTAATTGTTTGTACCCGATTAATCTGAAGTAAAGGAGAGGGGAACCTGTAGTATATGTATACCACAGAATAGTATTCAGCCATAAAAAATATGGAGACTTTATATCTTTTGTATTAACCTGGATGGAGTTCAAGAACATTTTTCTTAGTAAAATATTACAAGAAAGGAAAAGCAAGTATTTAATGTACTCAATATGAAACCAATAAATAAACAACTACATGCCCACATGAAAAAAAAGCACACATTCAAGGGGGAGGAAAGAGTATGGAGGGAAAAGGGCTTGGGGAGGACCCGTGGGGATAGACAGTATGCTGAGGAAGGAATTCGTACTTTATCATAAACTTCATACAGAAACAGAATGTTTTGGGGTCAAGGCTATAACTTGAAAATTGTTTGGCTTATTTAACTGCTTATGCCACCTTTTCCCCCTTTCTTTTCTTTTCTTTTCTTTTCTTTTCTTTTTTTTTTTTTAATTTCAAAATACTCAGGAGGTACAAATGTTTTCGTTTCATGGATACCTTTTATTATACATAACATGGATCAGACTAGTGTTCCTTGTACCTGATAGTTAAGCATTTGACCCTCCCCTCCCCTCATGTTGATTTCCTATAATCTGTATGTCCTTTGTGCCCATTCCTACCCACCATTTACCTCCCAGTTATTACAGAGTACATGATATCCATTCCTCTGATACTTTACTTTGAATGGTCTCAAATCCATCCAAGTTGATAAAAAAGTTCATTTTTATGGGTGAGTAGTAATCTATGGTGTATATATACCACATTTTGTTAATCCACTCATGAATAAATGGGCACTTAAATTGATATACATCTTTGTGATTGTGATTCTGTTCTGCAATAAACATTTCAATGCAGGTTTCTATTTCTAAAATGACTTCTCCATAGATGTTGTACTAATTTGAAGTCACACCAACAGTGAGCTTATGCTAATGTATGGGAATACTCGATGGATCTGAAAAAAATTTCTAAACATACTCAAGCGAGAATCAGAATTTTTATGCTCTTTGTGACCTCCTCTTGACATGGACTATTGAAATTAACAGTTTCTTGATAGAGACATGAGCAGTGGAAGATAAACCATGGAGTAAAAGATCTTGCCTCAGGCTGGGACTCTTCTTCTATCCTCTGTTTAACAGTAGTTTCTCCTCTGCTCTCTTTCTAGAGTGTAATTCCTTTGTACCTGCTATTAGAACCTCAGTGCCATTTGATTCAAACCTCAAGTCCTGAAATTCGGCTCCTGGGGTGATCTCTGGTCACTCTCATAGTCACTTCATGTCTCTAAATTGTGTAGGAATTCTGTAATTTTTTAACTGTATTATAGAAAACATAATATAGCACTTCACTTTTATCCAAAGCTGTTAATAAAATAAGCTGTCATGGCATCTTATACAAAGTTTATTTCTTCTTTTCCCAGAAGGAATTTTGTTCTGTTCATTCCCTAGGTCATCTCAATTAGGTAGCTTTAGATTGTAGCAAGTAACACCATAGCTATATTCTTTTCCCAATGAATTAATAAAATATATTTCCTCAAGAATACGGAAGTGTGAAGTAAGTGGTATCTGTGGGTAATGCATTTGTTTCCAAAATTTTAAGGAATTTTAGCTTCTTAAACTAAATCTCATTAGAAAAATAATGTCCAATATTATTTGTCTTAGTATGGCAATTCTTTCTAATTGGTCACATATTTAATACTATTTCTGGTATCTTGACTTTCTTTAGAGAATGTTATAACATTATTTTACAAGATAGAGGATGTGATATGTTTGAAAACTAAGTAAAAAATAATGACTGATGTACATTTATGTAATTATGCTTACATATCTACATTTGTGTCTATATTTACACCTATTTACATCTATATTCCAAAGGAATAATCATTGCGATTTATACTGTATCTTTATAACCCTATGTCATGACTTGAAGATAGAAAACTCCATCACATTTTTAATGAATAATTAAATGCAAGAATATACTTTCTATCTGAAAAGGAATGATGTAATGGTGATTATAATTTTATTTCCCAAAGTGGTCCTCAAGTTATTTTGGCTATCCTTTTGCAGCACATTTAAGAACTGTTTTCATGAAAGGATTGCCTGCTGACCTGGAATTAAGGTGTATTATTGTATTTCTTGTATAATTAATGCCATGCTACTTATATAAAATGCCAAGGCATTGATTTGTCCATGCTAAGGGTTCAAGAAGCTTTGCAAGAGTCAATATTTATATTTGTAGGTGCAATGAAAGGGAATTTCT
>NW_003852459.1:87346-91999 GCF_000181295.1 Otolemur garnettii | reverse complement strand
TCAAAAGACAGATTACAGATGGACATGTGTGCCATTCTAGCCAATGGCAAAATATTCTTTTGGGAATGTCTTTACAATGAAGTTTGGCTACCTCAGCTCCAAATTATACAATCACAATTTGTGAATAATAACAGTATCATAAAGAATATTTTTAACCCAGAGTCTCAATATGCAGTAATTGCTTTTACATGATCTCATTGTAATTTTCTCTCTTTCTTGAGAGGAAAACCTAGATGACCCACATATTCTCCTTTGGGACTGTAAGAATAATTATTTTTATCATATGTCACACGTTCTACTAAAAGCTTTGCATAGCATTTTAGCCCGCAAAGTAACTCTATGTCCTATTATCTTCCATTATCATTCTTATTTTACAAGGAAAAAAAAATAAGATTCCAAGAGATGAAGTAGGTTATTGTCTCAGAGTAGGAAATAATACAATTATAACTCAAAATTAATTCTTAACCCCTTTTCAATAGGATTTATTTTTAAAACAATTGTAGATTTACAGTAAAAATCGAGAAGATGGTAAAGGGATGTGATTATATGAACTGAGGTAGCTGAATTTCATTGTAAAGACACTCTCAAAAGGGAAACTTCATATATACATTATTCCCTATTAGTAATATATCAGCATTATTTATTTGTTATAATTAGTTGGTTGCTGATGGTTACTGACACATTTTTATTATCTAAAGTTCATAGTTTACTGGTTCCTTTTTTTTATTGCTCCAAGATCCCATCCAAGGCAGCACATTACATTTGGTTGTTGCATCTGTTTAGATTTCTCCTGGCTGTAGCAGTTTCTCACCCTTTCCCTGTTAATATGTTGCTTTAAAGGCTAATGTATCCACAAATAGGATTGCAACTCCTGCTTTCTTCTGTTTTCATTCATGGAGATTAGATGTGTTTCTTGAAGATACCATATACTTGGCTCATGCATTTTTATCTAGTCATCCAACCAAGGGTTCTTCAGTGGGGAATTCAGGCTTTGCACATTTATTGAGAAAATTAATAAGCTTGATGGGGTTCTGTTTATATTGTATTGTGATGGCCTGTTGCCTGGTTTTACCACGTGGACCATTGTAGAAGCTAGGTTTTGTCCTTTGGTTTCCAGATATTTTTACTTTGCTTGCGGTTGATTGTGATGGTCTGTGTGCAGTGTGGGTCTCAGGACTTCTGCAGAGATGGTCTTGTAGTCTCAAATTTCCTCAATGATTAGTTGTCAGTAAAAGATTATAATTTCTCCCTCAAAATATGAAGATTAGTTTAGCAGAATGCGGAGTCCTAGACTTAAAGTTTCTTTGTTTAAGATTAAAGCCAGGTGACTACTCTTTTCTGACTTGTAAAGTTTCTGCTGAAAAGTCCACTGTTTTTGCCTTTGTAGATAAGATGTTGTTTATAATTGGCTTGCAGAATTTTCTGTTTTATTTTGACTTTGGCCAAGTTTATTACAGTGTATCTAAGAGATCCTTTGTTTAATTGAGTCATCCTGGAGTTCTGTATCTATCTAGTATCTATATTACTGGGTATCTGACAATGCTTAGGAAATTTTTCACATTAATGACTTGAAGTAGAGCTTCCCTGCTTTTAGGACTCTTTTCCTTTGGGAATACCTATGTATCATATGTCTATACCCTTTGTGTAGTCCCGTATTGCTCCAAGAGATTTCTCTGCTTTTCTTCTCTTCTTTTCTGCCTCTTCAAATGCTTGGGTTATTTCAAAAGTCATTGTATTGATGTTCTGAGTTTCTTTTCCATATTCTGTTCTATTGCTGAGAGTCTCTATTTTGAAACTCCATAAATACCTCTTTCAATTCCTCAATCTCTGTTATATCCATCCTAATTAAGGACAGATCCTTGGTGATTTTGTTTTTAATTTTGTTGATTTCTGGGGACAGTTTTTGCACTTTCCCCCCACCTTTTCTTCTTATTTGCCATTAATATTCCAAATTCTATGTCTCTCATTTCACCAAATTCTTTTTTGGGTAGCATTGTCAGCTGTAGTTGCATTGTAACCCTTGGGTGAGTTGATCTGCTCTGAATTTTCATGTTGCCTTGGTTCTTTTGCTTTTTCCCCAAGTGTGTTTTCTATTATTATTATTATTATTATTCTAAGATAAAAGGTTAGGGTGTTCCTTAATTGTTGTTTAAAGAAATTATTCTGTTTGGGGTCCATTAGGCAGCTCCCAGGAGGCCATTAATTAGCCACTGCCTTCTCATGGGCCCTTTCCACTCACAGCCTACCAAAACTGCCTGTCAGGGTCACACAGGGTGGGTGGGGGGCTGGAAATTAGCCTTTTTTTTTTTTCCATGTGGGAAGGGAGGGGCTGGGGGGCAGGGCTTTAGGTGAAGCTCCAGCAGGGATAAGTGTGTAGATGGTGGGGAAACTGCAGATGGTGGGGCAAACCATCCCAGAGTGTGGAGTATGAACCAGCTAAGTAGAAGCTAGGCATGTCCAAGGCACTATCCTACCAGCACTAGATTAAAAAGTCATAGTTTCCTCCTGTAGTGGGGGAGGAGAATCCACAGCTAGTCCCCTGCCTGTCTTTGTTTCCCAGTGCAGGTTTGCCCTAGACTCCAGAGTTATGCCCAGTAGAGGTCCTCTGAGTTCCCACCAGTTATGGTGAGAAGGCAAGGCATCTCCCTTCACAGTTTCTGGGCCTTGTCGCCTCACAAATTTTCATTTTCTGCCAGATGCTGGTAAGACAGAAGCTGGCCTCTGTACCTTTCAACTGATGCTATGTGGAGGGAACAGTCCTTTCACCTTTCCTACACCTGTGGGTAGGACAACCCTCCCAGGTTGTCTGTTAGATTAGTGTCCTAACAGACCCACTCAGAGGGAAGCAGGCCATAGCCAGGGCTCTCTGTTCAGTTTCTAAAGAAAGGAGGTTTGGGGCTGTGGCTATAAGCTGGCTGGAGCCAAAATTGCTTTTTATTCTGCAGGAGGGAGATTCAGAGGGGGAAATGCCTAGGTTCAGGAAAGCTAAGTCCCTTGTTCTTTATACTACTATCCCAAGGGGTGAGAGTTCCTATTGTTTGCTTCTCCTGGAAAGCTGCTGGTGTGGGGGAGGGTTCCCCTTTTTTCTTCTGTTTGGCTCTGGGCTCCTCAGAATCTGATCCACTCTGAGACTGACCTCTGCTCTCTCTCCTACCTTCTCGTATTCATCCTTGCAGCTCTTCTCAGTGGATTCCTGGAATGCCTTTGTTTCCTCTCCCTGTGATCTACCTGCCAATTTCAATTGCTCCAAGTTCACTTCAGTCCAGTTTTCTTCCTGCTTCTAGCTCGTCCAATCCTCCAGTGGTGCCTCTAGTCACTTATCTTGTCATCTCTCTCTAGTTTTTCATTTCTCTCTCTGTCTTTATAATGGTCTAATTTTCTGATCTCTAATTTCCTTCTCTCTGCAAAACTTCCTTAACAATTTTTGCAGGACAGGTTTCGTTTCAATTAATTTCCTCAGTTTTTGTGTGAAAACGTTCAACTTTTACATTAATTTTGGAGATTAATTACAATTGATATAAAATTCTAGGCTGATGGCTTTGTTTTTCTTTCAACACATTAAATATTTCACACTACTTTTTTTTTTTTTTTTTTGCCTGCATAGTATCTAATGAAAAGTGTGATGTAATGTTATCTTTGTTCTATAGGTAAGGAGTCCTTTTGTCTTTGGCTACCTTCGAGGTTTTCTGGTGCAGATCTTTTAGTATTTATTCTACTTAGTGTTCTCTGAACTTCCTGACTTTGTGTTTTGTGTGTCTATCAATAATTTTGGAATTTTTCAGCCTTATTTCTTCAAATATTTCTTCTATTATCTCTTTTTTCTCATTTCCTCTTCAGCAAAGTACATATTATGCCATTTAAAATTATCTCTTGATTCTTTAATTTTCTATTCATGATGATGATGACTATTACTTGATTACTTGCTTTTTAGCTTGGAAAGTCTCTATTGCCATTTCTTTAAGCTTACTAACCTTTTCTTTAGTTTTATTTGGTCTAACTGATCAGTCCATTGAAGATAATCAATTTGTGTTACAGTATTATTTATTTATACTGTTTATTTTTTATTCTTTTTGCAGTTTTTGGCGGTGCTGGGTTTGAACCCACCACCTCCAGCATATGCAGGTTTGAACCCACCAGCACCTTACTCCTTTGAGCCACAGGTGTGCCCTATTTTTGATTCTTTTTTTTTAAAATTAAATCATAGCAGTGTACATTAATACTTTCATGGGGTACAGTGTACTGTTTCTATATACAATTCAAAATACTTTCATCCAACTGGTCAACATAGCCTTCATGTCTTTCTCTTAGTTATTGTGTTAAAACATCTATACTCTACATTTCGAGAGATTCACATGTACCCTTATAGGATGAGCCATAGGATGAACCATAGGTGTGATCCCACCAATCACCCTCCCTCCACCTACCTCCCCCCTCCCCTCCCCTCCCTCTCCCCTCTCCCCATATTCCTGGGCTAAAATTGGGTTAGAGCTTTCCTATGAAAGCTATAAATTAATTTCATAGTAGGGCTGAGTACATTGGATACTTTTTCTTCCATTCTTGAGATACTTTGCTAAGGAGAATATTTTCCAGCTCCATGTAAACATGAAGGAGGTAAAGTCTCCATCTTTCTTAATGGCTGCATAGTATTCCATG
>NW_003852459.1:83620-84849 GCF_000181295.1 Otolemur garnettii | reverse complement strand
AACTTTGTAGTTAATTGTTTTGTTGTATAATCCTTTTGATTTCAATTTCATTTAATTCTGCTCTAATTTTGGTTATTTCTTTTCTTCTGCTGGGTTTCAGATTGGAGTGTTCTTCTTTTTCCAGTTGCTTGAGATGTCCCATTAAGTTTTTAACTTCCTCTTTTTCTGTTTTCTTGTGGAAGGCTTTCAGTGCTATAAATTTCCCTCTTAGGACTGCCTTTGCAGTATAGTAGCCCAGAGGTTCTGGTAACCTGTATCTTCATTATCGTTTTGTTCCAAAAATTTGGATATAAAATGCCCATCTTTTTCCTTGCTTACTTTTGTTGGTTTAAAGCCTATTTTATCTGTGAATAATATTGCAACACCTGCTTCTTTCTGCTGTCCATTTGCCTGAAATATAGATGACCATTTCTTCACCCTGAGTCTATATTTATCTTTTACGTTAAGATGGGATTCTTGTATACATCAGATAACTGGCCTGAGTTTTTGTATCCAGTCAGCCAGCCTGTGCCTCTTTAGAGAGCAATTTAAGCCATTCACATTGATTGAAAATATTGATAAGCTTGGTATCATTTTGGGTATTGAGTTTTTCGAAAGTCCAGTGGACCACTTTAATCCTTTTGCCAACGTGGAAGTTGGAATTTGATCAAAAATTTCTGTGTGAGTTTACTTATGTGGTGGAGGATTGAGCTGGTCATTATGGAAGATAGGTCTGAGAATATCCTGGAGGGCTGTTTTAGTTATAGCAAATTTCTTCAATGTGTGAGTGTCATTAAAGTATTTAATTTGTCCATCACAAATGAAATTCAGTTCAGCTGGGTACAGGATCCTGGGTTGAAAGTTATTTTATTTTAGGAGAGTAAAAGTCGATGATCACCCTCTTCTAGCATGAAAGTTTTCAGCAGAGAGATCTGCAGTCATTCTAATATTCTTCCCCTTATAGGTAATGGTTTTCTTACATCTAGCTGCTTTCGGAATTTTCTCTTTCATATTAACTTTAGTGAAGTTAATTATGATGTGCCTGGGGATGTCTTGTTCAGGTTGAGTTGTGCTTGGGTTCTGAAACTGTGTGCTGTCTAAATTTCAGAATCTCTTGGCATGTCTGAAAAGATCTCTTTCATAATTTCATGAGGAAGAGCCTCTGTGCTTTGTGAAGCAACTTCATTGCCTTGAGGGATTCTTATAAGACGAATATTAGTTTTCTTTGAATTATCCCAGAGCTTTCTGAG
>NW_003852459.1:78008-83400 GCF_000181295.1 Otolemur garnettii | reverse complement strand
GGGGACTTGATCTAGTCTGGTTATTCTGGTTACCCGAGTTTTTCCACTGATTCCACCCCATGGTGAATTTGCACCATTTGGAGACTGTCCCAAAACCATTCAGCCTATGGCTGCCACTGGAGAAGATGCCGGCTTCCTCTGATTGCCTGGAGATATAAGACTCGTCTGTCCGGAAAAGCCTCAGGGTTGTGAGCCTTATTGTTTTAGCTGCTGTGGCTGCTCCTCTTCACCTTGGGGTACCTCCACACCAGTGTGGTTCCCTCGCAAGTGACTGTCCTCTCGCAGATCTTGGGGTGCCAGGAGCACACGGGTTGATCAGTCCTCCGTGCTCCCTGCTCAGGTGCCTGGGAGTGGCCGAGTGACAGCCACATGGGGAACGCACAGCTCAAGCAGTTCTCCCAGTGTAGGACTGGGATAAGGTGCTTGGTCGTGCAGAGGTGTCATGACTCTGCTCTTGGGCCTACCCTTACTGTCTCTGTAGGCATTGGGTGAAGGGTGGACTGGGAATGCAAAATGGTAGTGAAACATTAGTTTGGTTTTTTCTACCTGGTGAGAGGGTGTTCAGAGTCTCAGCTGGGTCCCTCTAGGGGAGTAGACCCCACTTTCTGTCGCTTTCACACGTGGGGTGAGATGATAAGTCCTCAGTTCACCGCTCACCTGTAGGAAACTCACAGGAGCAGACAAAGAGAAAAACACAACTTTCTTGGGGGCAGGGACGGACACCCTTCCTTCAGGATGTATTATGTACCTGTAGATTGCTTTGTAGGAGTCGCAACTTGCCTCAGCAGAGTTTTCCTGCAGATATCACTCTTCTCTCTCGGCTGGGCTCCTAGTCTTCAACTTTGTTGGGTATTTTCTGGATTTCATCCTTCCCTCTGGACAGGAACTTCTGTCGGGGGCTAGTACCTGTTGGCCATCTTTCCCCTTCCCTCTATTTTTGATTCTTATATTTTCCATCTCTATACTACATTGCTCATCTGTTCTCAAATATTGTCTACTTTTTTCTTTAGAGTCTTCAACTTATAGTTATGATTATTGTGAGTTTTTGGTCTAATAACTTTAAAATCAAACTGATCATACTGATGCATGCTTTGTTTCTTTAGTCTGTGTTTTTCCTTGCCTTTTAGCAAATTTTTATGAAAAGTCAGACATAACATATGAAGTTTAGGGTCTGAGGTAAATTGTTTTCTAGTGTAAGGTTTTATGTTAATCTGTCAAGGAGTTGGATTATGTTTAATGTTTGCCATGGTGTAGGTATCTGAGGTTACAGTTTCTTCTATTGTCCTCATTTTTGTCTCTTGTGCTGTCTTGGATTTTCCCTAAAGATAACTTTTTTAAACAGTGTTGTGGCCTTACACTCTTAAAGTTATATTACTATATTGTTGTTATACTAGAGCCTAGTTGGTGCAGTAGTAAGGTTTGAGGGAAGGGAAAATGATCTTTCATCCTATAATTAGAACTTGGCCTTGGTGAACTTCTTTCCCAGGACTGTGACCATCACAAGTGTTCCTCAGTTTCCCTTTTCCCTTAGATGACACAGAAAAACTAGTCAAAGGGAGTTGGATAATTTCACTCCTTCCACTTTAGGTAAGGTTAAGTAAAGTCTTGCTGGGGAGGTCTTTGTAATTGAGAATTCTGATTTTAAAATACTTTTCCCCCTCCTTTTCCAGAAGCACAAGGTATTTTTGTTTTTTGTTTTTTGTTTATTCTCAATAATAAAGAAGTAACAGCCACAGAAAATGTAAGGCCCCCCATAACTATAGATGGAAAGAGTTTAGCACTCTTACTCTAGTCTATAATCCATCTCCAGCAATTCATCAATTTGCTTTTTAAGTGTTTTTTTCTGGCCTTTAAAGCTACCTATTTACCAATTGAAGGACATTTTAATTACTTCCAAGTTTTAGTAATTATAAATAAAACTGTTATAAACACTCACGTGCAGATTTTTGTGTGGATACAAGCTTTCTACTTCTGTAGCTAAATAACAAGGTGAAGACTGCTGGATCATATGATGAGAATATGTTTAGTTTTATATGCAGGGTCCACTTGGGAATACTTAAGGGAAGAGTCCATATCCTGATGTTCTTGCCTTACTAGTGATAATGGTTTTATAAGCTTGAAACCAATATTCAATTATTAGTTGTAAGTAGATTAGGAATTAAATTAGGAATATGATTGCAGAGCAGTAGCTCTCAACCTTCCTAATATCACAGTGTATTGTCATTGTTAAAAAGGGATCACAACCCACAGGTTGAGGACTGCTTTTGTAGAGGATTGACAAAAAGAAAACAGAAACAGGAGAAAAGCAATTTGGGAAAGCCCTAGTTTCAGCGCAAAGTACTGTGTAAGATCTGTCCCTTTAAAATGCTGAATGCTGTCTTGCTGGAACTCTCCCTGATCCCCTGCTCAGCAGCTGCAAGAGGCAGAGATTTTCTGCTCAGGTGTGGCTGTGAGTGCCAGGAGAGTGATTTTTGAGGAGTTAAGAATTTAAAATGTTTAAACTTTGTTGAACACAGCAAGAATTGCTCCAGACCAGATAAGGAGATAAAATATCTCTTTTCTTCTGTCACCTTGGCATGACCAGAGGAGTCTATCAGTCTGGGCATAAGGCGTTTGGGGTATTCAAAAAAATCATTTCTGTGATTTGTGAGCTTGGTCTAATTGGTGTGTTTCTCTGATAGCCTGCTTCTGGACTGTTTTCACTGTTCCATAATCTGTGTTAAGATCATAAATACATTAAAGCAATAAAAGTAACAAGTAAATCCATATAGTTAACATAGTTAATTAAAGAAATAGTTTAGTTAGAGAAATGCAAGTGCAGCAAGAACCATGATGAGATTGTTTGCCTTGTTCTCATGAGATTTATGACTGGAAAACTGGTGTATGAAACAAATACAGAGCTAGCCTGGATTTAGGGGCTGCACTCTGGATACCTCACAGAGAAGGGGAGCAGCCTCCTGACCCCAGCTAAGACTCTGGAAAGTATCCTTCGTCTCTTTGTGTCTCTTGTCTCTTAATTTTCATTCTTCTTCATCCTCTCACCCCATCAATACACTGTAAGGGAACCCATAGCATTGTCAGGGCTGGTTCCCAATATTTGTAAGAACCACCTGTCTTCCTGTGTCGCTACACCATTTTACATTTTCATTAGCAGTGAATGAGGGTCCTGTTGTGTCACATCTCTGCCAGCAGTTCATGTGGTCAGTGTTTTGTATTCTAGCTGTTCTAGTAGGTAGTAGTGTTTTCTCATTGCTTTAATTTGAAATTCCCTAATAATATATTATGTTGAACATATTGTATATGCTTATTTTTTATTTGTATGTCTTCTTTGGTAAATTGTCTTTTAAGGTATTTTGTCTCTTTTTAAAAAAGGGTGGTTCATTTCTCTGTTGTTGAGTGTTTTGCAGATATTTGTATTGCCTTATTTCTGCCTTGTATAACACGGTCTAAGGCTGCATCTTAAAAATATACAGATTGTTCTAATGGGAAACCTTTTCACATCTCATTTTTCCACTTCTGATTTGGTGGATTTGATTCCTGAGGCCTTAAAATCAGAAAGGAAACATTTTGAAATACGTCCAAGATTCAGTTAGTAATTGAGGATCGTCATTTTAAATGTGGACAGTAGTTAATATATTCTTTGAATTAAGGTGCTCCTTTTTTAAAAAACTGAGCTCCGTTTAGGGTCATGATTAAATACAGAACTGATTAAGCAATCAAACTCCACTCTAGTTTCAGAGCAAAATGTGAACCATTCTGCCATTCATTCTTTCTTTTATTACACCTCATTATTATCTCTTTAGATTCTTTCTTTCTGTTCCGAATGATTTCCTACCTTATGGCCACCTAAGGAACATAGTGGAAGGGTAAAAAATTAATTAAAGTTCTAATGGCACAATTAGTAGTAAGTGTGAACTGTTAAAGCATTTCCTCAGATGTTTTATAGCTTGGGAGACATCATCTTCACCTCAGTCATTGAACACTGACCACCTGTTATCTATTATCATAACATTATACAAGCCAACTGACAGAAAGCAATCTGGTCTCCAGTGATTGGACTACTGAAGCAATTGACAGGTAGTTTCTACAAAGGTAAACTGCGAAAGCTAAATGAGATGGTAAATAGAAACTCAGGCAGGTGTTTAATGAAGAAATACTATTAAAAGCCCCAGAAGTTGTAAAATAAATGCACCATTTACGCATATTTTATGGTATTTACTTTGTTTCAATGTCTGAAGACAGTAAGTTTAAAACTAATGTTATATATCATATATTTGTAATTACCTGTGTCAGCTTGTAACTCGAATTTAGAAGTGCATTTTACTTGATAAAGAATGTTTCCACATGTGGTAAAAGAATTTTATTGGTGCTAAACCAGGCTTTGTTGAAAGTGTAAATGTGGGTGGTGAGGCTTTATACTAAATTGATGCTTTTCTTAGATTTGATAAAGTAAATAAACTTAAGGAAAAAATAAGTTAGCTTAGGAGAAAAGGCATGAATTATCAGATTTCATTGAATCAAGGCTATTTGTTGCTGTAATGTCCTACATTGTTTCTTCTGGGTGCTGAGTAACACTGAATTTCTGGTATGACTTCTTCAATTATTGATTTGTTGCTTGTCTGTTCTCTAGGAAAGTCAGATGAAGATCAGCATGACAGTATTTATAGGCTGCATCTCATCTGTGGGATGTAATCTATCTTCGTTAAGTTCAGTAAAAGTGATAGATGGCGTTTGGCAGTGTAATGATGTGATCACTCTACCAGCGCCTCTTTAAATCATAAGCTGTTGCTTTCTGTTGTGTAGATATTTAATCAGTTATACACCCCATTACTGCTTTAATTCAGAATGTCAGTGGCAGGTGAATAATGTATTTATATATTAATATCCTATTGTATTAATGCTCCCTTCATTTAAGTGTGCTATTCATTTGAAAATCATAAACTGTGGCTTCATGGGTAGAATAAATTTAAGCAAGATGGTAGGCATCTAACACCTTTAGGGTTTTAATTCAGTATGTTGGTGAAAAAATATGTTTCTTTATATCTTTTGCTTCCTTGACTCAGTGGATTGCTTGACAATATCAGTATTTTCCATGTATATCAAAATTAACTTTTTGATTTATATCCTACATATATAGTATATGCACCTTAACATTTAGATTACAGTAGAAAAAAATAGAACTTTGGGGAAAGTCCAGCACCTGCTTAACAGGGATATATTATTAAAACAATCCCAGTAGTTCATAAGCCTTCCTAATTTTCCTTTTAATTTTTTGCTAGTTTTATAGTACAAGATAATTTTCATATATGTAAAAATATCTTGCTCACAATTTTTAAACTTTATTTTAGGGAATAATGAAATTTAATACATGTTAATATTTTAGATTTTAGCT
>NW_003852459.1:75792-77611 GCF_000181295.1 Otolemur garnettii | reverse complement strand
TTTTCTCCAAGAGGTATTGTAGTACAGTTCTCTATACACAGTTGTACATGAATGACACTGACTGATAGACTAGACTAACTCCAACTTAATCTCATTGAACTTTACAGTCTTCATTCCATGTTCATCTCTCTTAACCTGCTCCATAACTGTCATTTTTGGTGTCACTAAATTCAGAATAGCTTAGAATGGACAAATGGCCTTACACTGTTCATGTGATGGGCTACTTTCCTGTCTTTATTAAGATCTTCTCAGAAGTCTATCCTAATATTATGAATACAATTTTGATTCTTAAACCTTAAAATGAACATGATTAACTGTAATGACTATTATATTTCAAAAATCACGTGGAAAAGGGGGGAAGAGACGAAGATATTTTTGACACTTTTTTGTCACGAGCATCACCATCATTTTTCTTTATTTTAAAGTTTTAAATATCTACTTTATTTTCTTGTGAAGCTTCTGTAACCTTTAAGGTGATGTAAAGATAGAATGTTATTTTATTTCACTTATACTATAGTGTAAGCCTATGTATTGCCATAATTTCAACATTTATTTCTGTAATACTTCTTTCAAACGAACTATAAACTCTACATAGAAATTATCTCATTTATCTTCATAATCCACCTAGAGCAGTTAAGGAACTGTTGGCTATTAACTCCCTTTTATCAATGAGAAACAAGGAGGTACAGAGATGCTTAGTGACTTAGCTTGGCAGTAACACTGATTGGATTAAAAATTGTTGGGTTTTTTTTTGTTTGTTTGTTTCAGTCTCTACTCAAGATTTTGACAACCCTGATTTTTACCTCATTTTCTGTGCCATAGGTTTTCAGCTATTATATTACATTCAGTGTTTAATTTACTTCTAGCAAAAAAAAAAAAAAAAAGAATATGTATGAATATATATATTTATATACACACATATTTGGCATCATTATCAATAAATCTTTGTCAAACAACAAATGCAAACTATGCTACAGTGAAATATATTCATTGCCTGAGCACAGTGGATCACTCCTGTAATCCCAGCACTTTGGGAAGCTGAGGCAGGAGGATTGTTAGAGGCCAGGAGTTCAAGACCAGCCTGGGCAGTATAATGAGACTCCAACTATACATTTTTTTGAATTCTATTTTCTGACAGTTGAAATGAGAAGGGACATATGGGAAGTGGAGAAATTGGAAGTCACATATCTGAAACTGGACTTTTATGTCCATTTCTATCATATTAGGCACTTAGATGTTTTGGATAACCCTCTTATAAAATAGAAAATAATTATATTTCCACCTACATCATCATATTTTGTTAGATTTTCATATGGGAAAGATCTTTAAGGTTCATCAGACACCCAATCTAAATCAAAAGGATATGCCTGGCTATTTCCGTTTTGTCTGAGAGGTCTGTTTCCTGCCACCTTTCCAGTACCCTGTTTTTCTCTAGCACTTTTGACTTCAAACTCATCAATATGAAATTAAACTTTCACAAATTTATTTAAAAAATAAGCTGCTTTGGACAGTGGCATGGTTTTCTGTTGTCTCATTCCTTAAGGTTTTCTGTCATGAACATGAGCAGTTTTTTTTGTTACTACTTCTTAGTTTTTCCTTTTGTTTTTCTAGCTTGTTCTGGCATGACAAGAAAAAAAAAATTCCTTCTTTTTGATAAGGTATAGAAATACCTTATTTCTAATTTGTTTTCTCAAATTTATGCCTAATTAAAAGGTAAAGGATTACAGAATTTTTCAATTGTATTTATTTTCTGGCACATAATTTTTTCTAAACTTACACAGGAGCCTTAATATTTTCCATGTATGTTGCATTTTGTTTG
>NW_003852459.1:71047-75238 GCF_000181295.1 Otolemur garnettii | reverse complement strand
AAATTGAGAAATGTAGATTTCTCAAAGAACTAACTTTTTAAAATTTTATGAAAAATAATTATAATTATTTTCTTGAAAATATTAGTGTTATTAACTATCATGTTATTTGAATAGAAAGATTTTTTGAAACTCTTTTTATACTATGTTTGGTAAAGTAGTATACTATTGTATATATTTAAACATGTAGCCTTATCTGAAATTTCATTTTTCCTTCTATCACTTAAAGTGAATAAACAAATTTGATTTCAAGAAAGAGAAAAGAAAAGCATCACAAGAATAGAGAAGCAACAATCCTATGTACCCAATTCTGATATGAGGACAATTTATGACCTAGTACATGTTGGGAGGTGGGAGATGGGTGGTGTAGGAAGAGGGAAGCAGGAAGGGGGTTGGAGGGTCATAGGGTGGGACACACTTCTTGGCAATGGGTCACTATTATAAGAGGGACTTTACCTAACAAATACAATCAGTGTAACCTGGTTCTTTGTACCCTCAATGAATCCCCAATAATGAATAAGTTAATTAATTAATTAATTAAAGGAAAAATCCTGAGCATCAAAGTTGTTTCTTACCTCTTTTGCTATTAAAAATAATTGCTCTGAGAGGGAACTGTGGAACTGACTGCATCACATTAACATACTGATTTTTGTTTTCATAAAAGATCTATCTATTTTAGTCTAATATACTTCCATTTGTCTATTTTTATTTGTACTCCCTGTGCTTTTGGGATCTTAGCCTTAAAGTCTTTGCCTACCACCTTGTCCTAGAACATTTGCCCATATTTTCTTCTAGTATTTTCATAGTATCAGGTGTTAAATTTGTCTTTAATTCATTTTAAGTTGGTTTTTTTACACAGTGAGAGATAGGCATCTAGTTTCATTTTCTTTATATGAATATCCAATTTCCCAAGTACCAATTATTGAGAAGTATATTCTTTCTTCAATGTATGTTTTTGACTGCTTTTTTGAACATCAGTTGCTCTAAATATGTGGCTTTATTCCTGGGTTCTTTATACTTTTCCATTGGTCCATGTGTCTATTTTTATTTCAATACCATGCTGTTTAGTTACTAGAGCCTTGTAATATATTTTCAAGTCATGTAATCTGATACCTCAAGCTTTGTTTTTTTTTTGCTCAGGATTGCTCTTGTTATTTGGGCTATTTTTTGTCTCCATATGAATTTTAGGATTTTTTTTTCTATTTCTGTGAAAAAATGTCCTTCATATTTTAATAAGATTACATTGAATCTACAAATTGTTTGGGGTACTGTGGTTAATTCAACAGTAAAATTCCTCAGATCTATGAGCATGGTATATGTCTTTCCATTTGTTTGTGTTCGCCACAATTTCTAGTATCAGTGTTTTTAAATTTTCCTTATAGAGATCTTTAATCTCTTTGTGGCTAAAACTATTCTTACATATTTTCTTTCTTTATTTTTTTGTAGCTATTGTAAATAGTATTGCCATTTTGATTTCTTTTTTATCTAGTTTACAATTGGTATATAGAAACACTACTAATATGTGTATGTTGATTTTTCACCCTGCAACTTTAATAAATTTGTCCATCAGATTTAATTTTTGTGTGTGTGTGGGGAGTCTTTAGGTTTTTCTAGATGTAAGATTATGTCCTGTCCAAAAAGGGACAGTTTTACTTCCTTTATCCAATTTTGATGCCTTTTGTTTCATTTTCTTGCCTGATTGCACTGGCTAGGAATTTCAGTACTGTGTGGAATAGGAGACTTGTTTCCAGTTCTTAGAGGAAAAGCTTTCAGCTTTCCCCCCTACAGTATTGTATTAGCAATGGGTTTGTCATATATGGCCTTTATTATTTTGAGTTAAGTTCCTTCTTGCCTAGTTTGTTGAGAATTATTCTTATAAAGGGCTACTAAATTTTATCAGATTTTTTTCTTTGTTTATTGAGATTATCACATGCTTTTTGTTCTTCATTTTGTTAATGTATTATGTTCATTGATTTGCATCTGTGATCCATTCTTGCATTCATGGAATACATGTCACTTGATCCTTAATAATACTGTTGAATTTTGTTTACTAGAATTTTGTTGAGGATTTTTCTGTCTCTGTTCGTCACAGCTTTTCTTTATTAGCTTGTTAGAATTAATCAGTGAAGCCTCCAGTAGTTGTTTTTCTTTGTTGAAGGATTTTTTTTATTACTGATTCAATCCTTTTGCTCACTATTGGTTTATTCAGGTATTCTCTTTTTCCTGATTCCATCAAGGTAGGTTGTATGTATCCATTTCCTGTAAATTTTCCAATTTTTTTTAGCATTTAATGATCTCTTGTATTTTGGTGGTATCACTTGTTATGTCTCCTTTTTGGTTCTGATTTATTTTTTATTTGGGTCTTCCCTCTTTTATTCTAGTATGCAGGTTATCCATTTTATCTTTTAATTCAACCAACTTTTTTTTTATTCATCCTTTGTACTGTTTTTTAGGCTTTATTTAATTTAGTTTTGAACTGATCTTTATTATTTCTTTTATTTTTTCATTTTGAGGGGGAGGAGAATTGACTTTCATAAGAAAAGATTTTTCTTCCTGAAAGTGTATGTATGGTGTTGGTCGGGTAGGGTATTTTAGCTTTGATTCTGTATGTGTTAAGTAGTATGGTTTCTATATGATTCTTGTAAACAGTGTCTGGTATCCATGAGTTCTCAGAAGCTTGGGCTGCAGGTGTTGGTGGAGGCTGTGGTGAAGTTTTTCTGGGGACAGTGATGCCCAGGGCCAGTCCTCATGTCCCAGTGTCGATAGCAACATGCTGGACTTGCATGTCTTAAGTCCTCTGTGAATTGTACATGGGCATTAGTCTTAGCACGTGAAAGTAGGCTGATTCTTTGTCTTCCAGGCATCTTGCTCAGCTGTTGGTAGTTATAGTAGTGAGCTGGGTATATGGACAAGTATTTGGGCCCCTAAGCAGCATATGTAGTGTGGGCAATTGCAGTAGTGGCAGGACAGCCTTTGGGCTCCCATAAGGATTCTCCTGGTACTTGCAGTATTTGCAATGGATTTGGTTGTCTAGTCCCTAAGCCTCCAGGTGGCATATACAGGCAGGTACCAGTTGTGGTGGAGCTGCCATCACTAATCACAGTGGCTTGTTATAAGAGTCCAGGAAAAGTTTACAAATGCCAGTGGTGATAGATGAGTGGGTTTATCCACAGGCATTCACATGGTATACTTGAGGACCAGCGGCAGGTGTTTTGTGGCTGCTGTTAAGTCCTCTGTGTTGGTGTGCATATGCACCTGTGGTGATTGATAGTGTAGGGAAATTCTCAGGCCCAGGGTAGTATATTTTTGCTTGAATAGCAGCAATAGCAATTGCAGTGACCATGGAAAGTCTATCCGCAGGGCAGGAGGAAGTATGCAGTGACCCTGCTTCCAGGGACAGGCAGACAGCTCTCAGGCTCTGGGATATATGTGCTTTGATTTATTTCATCCTTAGTTTAATCTTTGTGGTACACTGTTCTATATTCCCTACCCCACCCCACCCTCTGCATATGACACAGTGTGGGCTGGCATGCTGGGAACTTTGTTGCTCCACTGAGTCCAACAAGTGTTGTGTTCCTGTGGCCCTCAGGGTGGATGCATGGGATGTTGATAGGAGTCCAGGAGTGTGGATATACAGGGGCTGTAGGACACCAGAGTAGGATGTAGCCTGGTGTGCCCTGGCCTCTAAATGTTGTCATGGAGCAGCTTCTTGGGTCTTGGGAGCGAGTGTGAGAACCAGAATGAGCTTCTGCCAGGCTACTCCCTCATGCAAACTCCAGGCAACTCCTGATACCAGTCTTAAGATTCACCACACTATGGTCAAGGAATTTAATGTAAGCTTAGTGGAGTCATGGAAGTGAAACATTACAAAGGGGTGGTCAATGTAAATCATGTTGATTTAGCTGGCAATTATTAAAGTTAGGATTCTATCCTCCCACAGAGACTGAAAGACAGACGTCCCTAATGCAGGAGGAGAAGGGTGGATAAAATCATTTATGCTGGGAGTCTGTAGTTTTTATAGGCTTAGTCAAATAGGTGGCTCAGAAGAGCTTGACTGGAGTTGGGTAAAGGAGAGAATCTTTGTCAGGGGTCATCACAGTAGTTCTTATAGTTGGAGTCTTGAAACATCTTACATTCACCAAGAGACTTGGAAAAAAGAAAGAATATTAATATTCATATGTATGTGAATATAGA
>NW_003852459.1:68137-70465 GCF_000181295.1 Otolemur garnettii | reverse complement strand
TTAATTGTTTGTATCTGCAAAGAAAGATTAACTATGGTCACAGTGAAATTATTTACAAATAAAGAGGTAAGGAATGGGAGAGGATACAAACAAGGGGGAAACACAAGACACATTATGGATGTGTGACTCTTATTGAGTGGAGACATTTATAACAGTTGATACATGTGGAACATAAATAACTTGAAGGTCTTATAAATAAAATTTAAGTCATTAAGAATGATGGGCCCTTCATGGGGATAAAGGGAGGAAACAAGGATATTTTAAAAATTTGTTCAGAGATAACTAGAAATTAGTGCTGATAAGAAATTCAAATCAAAATGTAAATGTAAGAGACTCAACTTGTTAGCATTAGAAAGTAGGTAGAAATTTGAAGATATTTTAGTTAGAATGCCTACATAACTGAAGAAAAAGAGATGATATAAACTTGTTCAGAAAAGCTACTTACACCTTCCTGAATTATTGTACCTCTAAAATCTGTATCACATCATCAACAACAACAAAAAGATTTTCTGTTCTAGTAGAGCTCAAGATCCTCTTATATAGTTCCTTCTTTTTACATGTGTGGGCACATAGTAGGAACTCCATAATTATCTTTATAATTGCTTGTGATGAGATATTTTCAGAGAATTTAACACTTTTTATTTACTTTTAAGCATTAATTGTGTGTTTTTATACTTTTAGCCCTTCCACTCCATTTAAGCATTTTAAAGTTAATTTTGTTTATTTCAATAAGAAATATTTTATGATGTAAGTTTTTATTTTTCTTACTGATATTTTTAGTTGGTGGGCCAAATAATTTCTTCATGCATTCTGATATTATAATATGTGTGCACATGTTTAATATTTTTTATATAACAAGTTCTATGAAAAGTTTATATATTATAATCAGTTTATTATATGTATGTAGCAAACACAAAATTCTAAGTGTATCAAATGGCTTTTAAAAGATGATAGAATAAATAAACTTTTTTCATTTAAATAAAATTCTTAACACCTTTTCATATTGAGTAGAATGTCAAGGCACACTACTTATTCCCTAGAGATTAAATATTTCTTTCCATCTCTATGTGTTTTTGAATTTTCAATACTCATCCTTTTTCTTTGCAAAACTCTTCCATAGAGAATCAAAATTTTTTCTATATTCTAATCATCAGGAACAGTCTTTTTCTATTTTCCTGCTTTGTTAACTTCTGTCTTTAAAAAAAATCACTTGTAGTACTATGTTTACTTCTGTCTCTATCTTTGTCTCTTTCACAGTATGTTATTAAAATTTATTTCCTCACATCATGATTTTCACTACTTCTTCACTTACAATATCATCAAATATTCATATTATCATACTATATGTTACACAGAGACTCAACATCAGAGTAAGTGGTACAAATGGTGGAGCTCATTCTACGAAATAGGTAACAAATAAACTAGGGGGAAACTTATTATCATAAAAAGAGAAATTTACATTTATATATTTAAATAATCCGCATATTTATACATATGTATTATTGCTACTTGGAGTTCAAATTCAAGTATTCACTCATGTAATTGCCATTATCTCTAATGGAGGAAAAATGGGGATAATAATTTACCCAATATAGCATCAAATTAAGCATAACTGGCTGTAGTCTTGTGTAGAGCAACACAATAATAATAATAATAATAACAAAAATGCTGACATATATTGGACCCTTTGTGCTAGGTACTATTCTAAATACTTAATAAATGTGAACTCATATAATTATCACAAATGCCTATGCATTTGGACTATTACTATTCCTTTTATTACAGACAAGAAAATAAAATACAGAAAGGCTAAATGATTTTGTTCAGGATTACATAGGTGATAAAGCGATAGTGCAGGGATTCAAAGCCATTGTCTTAATCCAAAGTTTGTGCTCTTATTACCTTATATGCCTCTCCAAAATGCTAGTCTTGAGCATATAAGAATTAAAGCATACATGCAAAGACCTTGCTTTCAATAATTTTAGAAATACATATCAGTGTATTATTCCATAAATAATTAAGATGTTTGCACAGTGATTGGAACTTCGCTCACTGTATGGTGTACAACTCAGAACCAGACAGAAATGTTTCCTGCCCTTGTTCCAGTGGGGTGAACCAGACAAAAACAACACAAACAATAAAGAAAATTCTAGTACATTATGAAGGAAATAAACAAGGACAGAGAAAAAGAATTAGGTGAGATGGATAGGCAATCCTGGAGTCAAAAAATGTTAGGCCTGGGGAAGAAAAAAGCAGTGTAAACTACTCAAGAATAAAACCCCTTCTTTTAAGGGCTTATGTCTGTAGAAGAAGACCCTTTATTATGGC
>NW_003852459.1:64600-66707 GCF_000181295.1 Otolemur garnettii | reverse complement strand
CTTAATTTTATTTTTTCTATCTGTGTGTTTCTATCAAATGTAAATAGTACATATTTAAAATTTTGACAATAGGAAAAAACCTGTAAGTTAAAAAATTTTGAAGTGAAAGGATTATTATATTGTTCTTTTAAATGTATCAACTTGATAATATAAATAACTCCATACTCTCTTAAATAGTTAATGTTTTCAAGTAAACTACAATTATAATGTGTATTGGTTAGTCTCATCAGTTTTTCTTGGATTCCTGATAATAAACATTTTAAAATCTAAAGGCAAATGACTGCATGTAATTATATTTTTCTACAAAGAATTTCACCCTCAAGTTAATACTGAAAAAAATATTAGTTCAAAAATACATCTTTCTATAGCTTCAACATATGACTACCTTAGTTTTTCTGTAAAAGATACACTACTATATATGAAATTCTTTTGAAAGAAAAGCTTGCACTGCAGTTCCTAAGTTTAAAACCAATTAGTTATTATAACTTCAAAAGCCAAGAACTGGAGGAGTAGCAAAGGGATGCCTGAGATCACATGTCCTCCATCCCAGTCTGCTCTACAGAAACCCATCAACAGAAGGGAAATGAGAGGGTAATGCAGATAATTTTACTAGATCAGGATGGCATAGAAAAAAATGACACTGATTCAAGTCAGAGTAACAATATAAAATATGTAACTAAAGGGTTATAACTAAAAATTAACCAGAAGGCTGAGTCAGGCAAGAGACAATGTTCTTGAACACGGGAGAAGACTGAAGCAGCAAATGTGACTCCCAAGTCAGAAGCAAAGTAACACAGAAAAAAAATGGCTACTGGTAGTCCTGGACCAAATGTCTGAAGAGTAAAGGACAGAATTGAAAGAAGGAAGACAAGAAATGCATAAATTAATGGCTGAATGATATAATGTGATTTTGGTGTATAAGTCAACATTGTAACTGCTCTTGACTACATTCAATTTAGAGGATCCTTATCCATTCTAGGGTGAGAATCGTAAGAGCTAAGGTTATAACAACTAAGGCTACATGTATGTGTTCTGTCTAATTAATAATTTGCATTTCCTTTATTATTTAATTAATGATGCACAGTTGACAAATACCCAGCAAGTACATTTCTTGAAATGATTAATTTATTACCAGAGGATAGCTTCACACTACATAGATAGTATGCTGCATTTCTGAGCCTGCCCAACTTAGGTTATTTCTAAAGTTCCAAAGTCATTTCTGTGCCTCTTTCAAGACTGTGCTTCTGATGATTTTCCTCATATTTTCTTTTTCCATAGAAAAAATGCCTACATTTTATGCCCCATTAAAAATAGAATATAATAACACAAAATAAAGTATCAACCATTAATAACTCAGGAAGCTATTCTCCAGGAGTCTATTTAAGCAGTGAACATCTGGAGATCCCTTTAAACCAAGGGAACTGATATTTAATAATGGGATATGAGAAGCTTGAAAGGACTCCTGGGACCTAGTTTGGATGAGATGACTTTCCTAATTTCTCTCCAATCAATGTGGGATTATTATCTATTCAATTTTAATAAATCTGATTATTTTGAATTATCTAAATTGATTGAAGGAAATGAGGGATCTTAATCAGGTCCCGGAAATGGACAGAGGCACTTCTTTCTCAAGCTTTTTCTTGTTCATAGGTTTGGCCTGGGATTTAGCTCAATTTCTGATAAAAGAAATGATAATGGATTCCAAGTCACTTTAAAATTATATTTCTTAAAGAGTGGCTGTACAATCTGGTCTTTCAGCTTTTCCCCGGTGGGTGAAGTATGGCATACCTGAGAGTTCAGGCACTTGGGAATTCATGCTCTTCTCTGGGAGCCCAATATGCACTAATGTTAGTTTAATCTTCCTAAAGTCAATGTTTATATTCTGTGACTCCAGGAGGATTCGAGTATATCAACCATAGACATAATCTTTGCTTCCAGTAGTGGTGATCTGAGATGAGGCAGTTGGTGAGACATGTCTGAGTTCATGTAATGATTTTCAGCTGGGTCTGGAGTCCTTGCTGAAACTTAAATCTTGAATGTTTTTAAGCTGGAAATACAAAAAAGAAAATAAAAAAAACCCCTCTGGATTAAAAAAAAAAATCACTGT
>NW_003852459.1:59203-63719 GCF_000181295.1 Otolemur garnettii | reverse complement strand
TATGTGGAAACACAGTTGTTGGTGTAACATATGTTAAGAGACACTTTTTCCTCATTAAATTTTTCTGATACCTTTGTCAAAAATTGACTAAAATTGCTGGTGTTAATTTCTGTATTATCAAATATATTTCAATGATTAGTATGTGTATGTTTGCAAAAACACCATTCTATTTTGACTACTGTCATTTTGTATTAAATTTAAAATCAGAAAGTGTGAGTCCTCTAACTTTATACTTGTTTTTCAAGATTGTTTTGAGTCTTTTACCTTTCCTTTCTTTTTTTTTTCTTTTTTATTGTTTGGGATTCATTGAGGGTACCAAGAATTAATTTACACTGATTGGATTTGTTAGGTAAAGTCTCTCTCATAATTGTGTCCCACACCAAGAGGTGTGTCCTACATTCTGCTCCTCTGTCCCCCTCCCTCTTCCTCTCTACCTGCTCTCTCCTTGCCATACCCCCACCTTGTATTAAATCATGTAGTGTTTTCATTTTAGAATTTAGTACATTGGATTCTTGTTTCTCCATTTTTTTGTGAACCTTTACTAAGAAGAATGTGTTCCAACTCAATCCAAGTTAACACAAAAGATATCAAGTCTCTATCTTTTTAATGGCTGAATAGTATTTCATAGTATACATATACCACAACTTGTTAATCCATTTCTGGGTTGGTGGGCATTTATGTTGCTTCCACATTTTGGTGATTGTAAATTGAACTGCGATAAACAGTCTAGTGCAAATGTCCTTATGATAAAATGTTTTTTTTTTTTCCTTCTGGGTAGATGCCTAATAATGGGACTGCGGGATCAAATGGGAAGTCTAATTAGAGTTCTTTAAGAATTCTCTGTACTTCCTTCCAAAAAGGTTATATTAGCTTGCAGTCCCACCAGCAGTGTAAAAGTATTCCCTTTTCTCCACATCCACTCCAACATCTGTAGCTTTGAGACTTTGGGATATGGACCATTCTCACTGGGTTTACACGATATCTTAGGGTGGTTTTGATTTGCATTTCTCTGATAACCAAGGACAATGATCATTTTTTCCTATGTTTGTTAGCTCTTTGTTTGTCTTCATCAGAGAAGGTTCAGTTCACATCTCTTGCTCAGGGGTAGATAGGATTGTTTACTCTTTTTCTGTTGATTAATTTGAGTTCTCTGAAGATTCCAGTATCAATGCTCTGTTGGATTAATACTCTGCAAATATCTTTTCCCATTGTGAAGGTTGTCTTTTTGCTTTGCTTGTTGTGTCCTTAGCTGTCCAGAAGCTTTTCAGCTTAATTCAGTACAGTTTGTTAATTTTTTTGTTGTTGTGATGGCTGCTGAAGCCTTTGTCATAAAATCTTTCTCCAGTTTAACATCATCATAAATTTTTCTCTCACTTTCTTCCAAGATATTTTTCTTTCGTGTCTTAGATTTAAGTCTCTTATCCATCTTGAGTCAATTTTTGTAAGGGGTGAAAGGTGTAGGTCAAATTTTAGTCTTTCACGTGTGGTTATCCAATTCTGCCAACACCATTTGTTGAATAGGAATTCTTTTCTCCACTGTATGCTTTTGTTAGGTTTAACAAAGATCATATGACAGGTAGAGACTGGTTTTAACTCTAAATTTTCTATTGTGTTCTATATGTTATGACTCTATTTTCATATGGAGTTTACTCTATATGGTGATTTACTGTGGACTCATAATATAGCCTAGAGTCTGGTAGGGTGATGCCTCACACTTTGTTTTTATTAAGAATAGCCTTAGCTACATAGTATTTTTTCTGGTTCCATACAAAATGAAATGCTATTTTTTCCAGTTCTTCAAAATATAATGTTGGTATTTTCCTTTCATGTTTATGATAGATAGGCACTGGAACATTTGAATAGTTTCACACATTCTGTACATTCATATAGTTTCTTGCTAGTGTGAATTCTTTCATGCATTCTCACCAGTGTGAATTTTTTCATGTATTCTTTCATGTATTAGCAGCACCTGAAAGCTTTACCATATTGCTAATATTCATATGGCTTCTCTCCAGTGTGGATTCTTTCATTTATAAGGTATAAACTGCGACAAAGACTTTCCCACAAAACTTAAACTTATAAGGTACATCTCCACTGTATCTTACCATGTGTCTTTCAATGTTTGAGAGAGAAACAAAGTGTTTGCCACATTCCTTACCATCACAGAGTTTCTCTGAAGTGTGAGGCTTTTCATGTTTGAATAGAGGCACCATAACCCATGGTTTTCCCACACTATTTACCCACAAATGGCTTCTGTCCATGTTCCTGAAACTCATGTGGTTTGTATTAGCAGTGATACAGCAATTAACAGATGAATGATCATTGTTTTCTCTTGCACATGGCTACGCCTGGTTTTCCTCCAGGAAGAGTTTTCTTGTTTAACGTACTATCTGGAATCGGAATGGTTTCTCCACCTTCACTCTGTTCTTTACTTTTAGAGTCTTTCTACCATATGACTTCTTAGATTTCCTTTGGGATTTTTGGGATGATTTTCAGTGTTCTTGTGTTCGCCTTTCTTCCTGGCTTCCGTGGTGTCTCAGAATCCTTTCTTGGACTCCTGTTATCACAGTAGGACACAGTGTGGCAGGAGCCCCCCACTCCAGTCAGAAGGCCAGTTAGGCAGGACCCAGAGTGCCAGCAGCACCCCTTTGCATTTTCAAAATTGTTCTGGGCCCTTTGCATTTCTATATGCATTGTAAGCTCATTTTGTCAATTTCTGTGAAAAAGGTATACAGATTACTTTAAATCAATAGATCTGTTTGGGTAGCATTGCCATTTTCACAATGTTAAGCCTCCCAATCAATGAACATGATATCTTTTCATTTATTTAAGTATTCATTAATTTCTTTCAGTGATGTTCTGTAGTTTTTGTAAGTTTTAAAACTTACAATTATTTGCTAAGTTTTGGGGGTTTTTTTGTAGTTTTTTTTTTGGCTGGGGCCAGGTTTGAACATGCCACCTCCAGTATATAGGGCCAGAGCCCTACTCCTTGAGCCATAGGCACCCTTGCTAAGTTTTTATTTTTTTATTTTTTTCAGTTTTAGGGCAGAGCTGGGTTTGAACCCACTACTTCTGGTATATGGAGCTAGCGCCCTACTCCTTTGAGCCACAGGTGCTACCTTTTGCTAAGTTTATACCTAAGTATTCTATTTTTAAAATATTGTTATAAATGAAATTTTCTTAATTAAATTTTTGGATTGTTCATTGCTGTTTTGTGGAGATTTATTTTGTGTTTTTTAATAACATTTTTGTGTGTTGCTATTATACCTTGTACCCTAGCTGAAGATTTTTATTAACTTTAATAATTTTCTTTTAAATTATGTAAGATTTCATGTATACCAGAACTTGTCATCTGCAAACAGAGATGGTTTTACTCTTCCTTTTTAATAGTCATGCCTTTTATTTCTTTCCTTCCTTTTTCTCTCCCTCTCTGCCTGTCTTCTTTCCTTCTTTCTCCTCCTGTCTTTCTCCTCCTACTCTAATACAATGTTGGGTAGAAGGGTAAGAGTGGATGTTCTTGCCTTGATCCTTGTCTTTAGGGGAAAGGTTCATTTTTTTTTTTTTTATTAATAAATACTATGTGAACCTTGGGTATTTAGATTCCCTTTATCAAATTAAGATAGTTTCCTTTTACTCCTAGTCTATTGAGTATTTTTATAATGAAAGTGTATTAGATTTTGTCAAACCTGTAGTTTAGTCATGTCACATTTTTGACTCATGAGATTGAATGCTAGAAGAAACATGGTGTATCTCACAAAAAATAAAGAAAAAAGGAGTTATTAGAGGATTCTTACGGAAAGGTAAAGTACAGGCAAAATTTAAGTTACTCATGTTTTATTAGGCTCAAAGCAAAGTACAGCATTACATATAAAGAGTTCAACATCAGGTATGAATTTTGAAGTGGACCCAGAATCCTCTTTCTTTGGAAGTTGAAAAGTTAAACTAGATGTGGAATATTGTGTCCTAAAGATTCTTATTTTAAGCATCACACCTGTGTTAGAAATTGTACCTGCTTCTCTGTGTCAAAGTAACTTAGAATCTCCAAAGAAGATTTGGATGCTTCATGCTACAGACATAATTTCAAACAGCAAACTCTGATATCCTCTGGCTTTAGAGAACAATTCAGTAAGTTAGAAAGTAACAAATTCCATGAAAAGGTCACTATGACACTTTATAGTTGTAGTGTGTCCTTGGGAAAAATATTACTAACATTGCAACTGAATTTTATCTGTGACTATTATCCCAGTCACATGAATAGCAATATTTTGTCCCTGTAGCACCCAACCAAGAACATCTTTCACTGCCTTTGTCGTTTGGTAGGCTTTTATCCTGCCTTTAAAACATTTTATGAACAGGAAGTGGCTATTTTCCTTTTTCAGTAGTGATGAGATGAAGGTATGTTCTCTATAAATGAAGTCCTTTGAGTAGCTATTGGAACAGTGATTGGTTTCTCTGCCAGGCTATTAGGATCAATTTGCTCACCATTCCTGTGCAAACTAGCCATGCCCTGAGTTAT
>NW_003852459.1:51705-58335 GCF_000181295.1 Otolemur garnettii | reverse complement strand
TGTGTGTACCTTCATATCAGTACCAAGTTTTTTTGGTTACTATGGACATGTAGTATAATTTGAGCCATATTTGTTCTTTTTGCGTAAGATTAATTTGGCTATTTGGAATCTTTTTTGGTTTCATATGAATTTTAGTATTATTTTTTCTATATCTGTGAGAAATAACATTGGGATTTTGATGGGAATTGTGTTGGCTCTATAAATCACTTTGGTAATATGTACATGTTAACATTATTGATTCTTCCAATACATGAGAACAAACATTTCATTTGTTTGTGCCATTTATGATTTTTTTTAATCAATGCCTTCTAGTTCTCCTTGTAGAAATCTTTCCCTTCCTTGATTAAGTATATTTCTAGATATTTAATTTTCTTTGCAGATGTTGTAAATGGTATTGAGTTTTTGATTTGACACGCAGCTTGACTTTTATTACTGAATAGAAATGCTATTGATTGGTATAAATTAATTTTGTAACCTGAAATTTTACTAATTTATATTTGAGTTCTAGGAGTATTTTGGTGAAATCTTTAGAGTTTTTTAGGTATAAGATTATGTCAGTGGAAAACAGGGATAATTTGGCCTCTCATTCTGCAATCTGGATGCCCTTCATTTCTTTCTCTGGGCTATTTGCTCTGGCTAGGAATTCCAGTACGATGTTGAATAGAAGTGCTGAGGTGGGCACCCTTCTCTTGTTCCAGTTCTTACGGGGAGTGTTTTCAATTTTTTCCCATTCAGTTATGATGTTGGATATGGGTTTGTCATATAATGCTTTTGTAATGTTGAGGTTTTTCCTTCTATGCCTAGTTTTTTGAGAGTTTTTATCATGAAAGGGTGTTGAATTTTGTCCAGTGCTTTTTCTGCGTGATCATCTAGTCTTTGATAGATTGAAGATCTACATGTAATACATGAAATCATAAAAATTCCAGGAGAAAACATAGTAAAAACTCCTCTAGACATCGGCTTAGGCAAAGAATTTATGAGATTTATGAGTAAAAACCCTAAAGCAAATACGGCAACAACAAAAATAAATAAATAAGTCTTAATTAAATTAAGAGGCTTTTTCACAGCAAAGGAAATAATCAACAAAGTAAATTGACAGCCTACAGAATGGGAGAATATATTCACAAACTGTAAGTCCAACAAAGGGATAATATCCTAAATCCAGAATCTACAAAGAACTTAAATCAGCAAGAAAAATAAAAAAAAATCAAAAAATGGGCAAAAAACATGAAAAAAAGCTTTTCAAATAAGATAGACAAATGACCAACAAACAGGAAAAATTCTCATCATTACTAATTATCAAAGAAATTGAAATTAAAATCATAGTATGATACCATCTACTCCTCTCAGAACAGCTATTATTAAAAGGTAAAAAAAAAAAAGACATTGCATGGTTGGTTGTAAGTGAAAAGGTAATGCTCATTTACTTTGGCAAGAACATAAATTTGTACAACCACTATGGAAAGCAGTATTGCAATTCCTCAAAGAAATAGAAGTATTGCTACCACTTGATTTAGCAGACCTACTATCGAATTCAGCAGTCCTACTACTGAATATCAACTCAAAGGAAAAGAAGTAATTTTATAAATGACAACTGTACCTGAATGTTGCAGCAGAATTCACAATAGCAGAGATATGGGATCAATCTAAATGCTAATCAGTTAATGAGTGGAAGAAGAAAAAAATACATATATATACACACACACTTAAAAAAAAGAATATATATCACACGGTGCCAAAAATGTATACATATTTTAAGAAAGAAAAAAAAAGTACTGAAATTGTAATTCTCAGTATATAATAATATTTTTATCTTATATACTGTATCTTATATCTCCTGTAATTGTAAAAGTCAAATGTGGCTTGAGTTTTACAATTTTTAGTACAGTTTTTTCCTTTCTTAAAATGTGTATACATTTTTGTACCCTCTGTATATACACCATAAAGTACTACTCAGCCATTACAAGGAATGAATTCATGTTTTTTGCAGCAATTTGAATGGAACTAGAAATGATTATCCTAAGTGAAGTATCTCAGGAGTGGAAAAACATATATCAGATGTTCTTCCTTATGAATGAGAGTTAACCAAGGCTATCATTTATGTGATAATAAGAATAGTAATGGACTTCGTAAACTAGGAAAGGGGGAGGGTAGAAGAGATGTGAGGAATAAAATGTCTATGTGGTACAATGTATACTGTTCTAGTGGCAGGTACACTGAAAGCCCTTATGTCAGCATGATACAGTTTATCCATGTAATAAAGAATATCTATATCCACTAATTTTTTCAAAATAACAATAAATAAATAAATACAATAATGGAGATTGTACCTGGTTAGTGAAATGAGTTTTATACTCTAATAACCATGGAATTCTATCAACCATATAAAAGAAGCATCTGCTGTATCTCAATATGATACCAATTGGTTTCTTCCTGAATTGGCAGGACGAAGTAACCTGGAGGAAGATCTGTCAAAGTCACTGGAAGAGATGACACAGAATGAGGGTGGATGAATGATTTTCATTTGCCTGGATTTTTTTAGATCTATGCCATTTTCTCATTATATTTGTAAATGATGAAAGAATGTAGCACTCAAAATAATAATAATAGACTCAACTGCATTTCTGAAATGAATTTGGATTTAATGATTTAATGATTTAATAATTAATACTTGAAACACCTTTATCAACATCCTACCCACTCAGTCCAAATAGAGCACTATAAGAACTACATAAAAGGGGAGGAGGGTGGCAATTGGTGTGCTCCCTAACAGGCGTGATGTAAGGGTATATGGCACACCTTCTGGGTGCAGGACACTACTACAACAGGGACCTTACCTAACAAATGCAGTTAAACTGATTATTTGTACCATCATGTTGATCTGAAATAAAAATACATAACCACATAAAATTAGCTTAACTGAATATATTATATATTTTTTCATAATTTCCCTTCTACCATACCTAGCCTAGATTGTCATTAATTATCCCATGATTCCTTCTAAATTGTTTTGATAACTAAGTGGAAGCTTATTCATGGTAAATTACTAAGTTGTACAGTTTTCCCAGAGTAAAACAGGTTAAGACTAATGAGTTATTTGTTTACAGCTTGGTATAGATCAAAAATAAATATTCAGTGTTATAAACCCATCTCCAAATAGTGGTGTTGTTAAGGACATAAGCTTTTGGAAGCAGGCAATCTTAGGGTACAAATTTTGCTTTAATTTTATCAGTCCTATAACATCAGTTTCAGTTTCATTTGCAAGCAAAGAGGAACAATCAAACTTCACAAAGTAGATTTATACATACAATAAAATGATATATTCAAAGGAGTTTGCGTACTTTCTAGTAGGTAGGCATCATCCAATAAATGGTAGCTATTCATTATATTATTATGGGATTTTCTGTGCTGCATATAGAAGAAGGAACAAATTTCAAAATTTAATGCCATGAAATAAACCTGGTTCAAAATTTGATTATTCTTTTGCATTCTCACAAAATCCTATTGGCTTTCCAAACTAAATAGTACACTTTGTAAACCTAGAAACAGCTCTTTTCATCTGACTATTTTCATAAGACTTGAATAATTCCTCACACTTTGGGGTTTTTAATTTATTTGCTGAAATGTTTAAGTATTCAATGACATTTTTACAAAAACATTTCCCATGACATTATACCAATTCACAGCTATATTTTGCTGTGTGTAATCAGCCTTCCTATTATAGGCACCAGAATTACTATATTTTTATTTTGGAGAGTTTGTAGAGAAATAAATGGTTGTTAAAACAACAGGCATATGTATATATCTTACATGTTTTTCTGTCTAGAGGCCATGTTTTTTTGTAAATAAAAATGTAAACATTTTTCTTCCCCCATCAGACGTGGGTTCTGTGGAAGGACTTGCCTATCACAGAGCATGGGATACACTATACTGGACCAGTTCAACCACCTCTTCCATCACGAGACACACAGTGGACCAGACTCGGCCTGGAGCTTTTGACAGAGAAGCAGTTATAACCATGTCAGAGGATGACCACCCACATGTACTAACCTTGGATGAATGTCAAAAGTAAGATGTAGTACATTTTAATGTCTTCAGCATAAGTCAAAAGACTATCAGACTATGCTAATTTTAAAAATAATTAATTTAAAAAATGAAAGTTTTCTGTGAAGTTCTTATATAATTCATAAAACTTTTTTCATATAAGAGCACAAAAATGTAAATAGAGACTCAGCTACAAGGCTCCTATATTTTATAAATGACTTCATTAAAGTTACAAAATACAAAATCAGTGTACACAAATCAGTAACATTTCCATATACTGACAATGATCAAGCTGAGAATCAGATATAGAAGGTTAGTCCATCCACAATAGATAAAAAAGAAAACAACACAGGAATCACAGGAAAACATTTAACCAAGGAGGCAAATGATCTCTAGATATCTACAAGAAGTACAAATCACTGACCAAAAAAAAAAAAAAAATTGTAGATGATACATACAAATGGAAAAACATTCCATGTTCATGGATTAGAAGAATCAGTATCATTAAAATTATGATGCAGCCCAAAGAAACCTAGAAATTCAACACAATGTCTATCAAATTACCAATGTTGCTTTTCACAGAATTATAAAAAATAATCCTAAAATTTACATGGAACCAAAAATATCCTGTATAACCAAAGCAATCTTGAGAACAAAGAGCAAAGCTGACTTCAAATCATACCACAAGTTTATGGGAACTAAAACAGTATTGTACTGGTATAAAAATAGACACATACGTGAATGGAACAGATTGGAGAACACAGAACTAATTAAAATTTGAACTCTTTAAATTACAGGTGTCATCTCCATGAGAGATCTATTAAAAACAATTTTAAGTGAAAGAGAAAATGGAAAGGGACAATACTATCATAGAATAGTCATGTTAAGAAGACATTCTGGGCAATAGTTGTGTTGTATCATTCATGTGAAAGTATGGGTAATTATATATTGGTTTCATAATAGTGCTGAGTACATTGGATACTTTTTCTTCTAATCTTGAGATACTTTACTAAGAAGAATATGTTCCAGCTCCATCCATGTAAACATAAAAGAGGTAAAGTCTCCACCTTATAAGTGCATTAATGTACACAGTTAAGATTTAATAAGAAATTAAAAAAGACATTAATGCATAGCTGGTTGGAATTATAAATTTTAAAAAAACTATGAACACATTGAAGCCTAGGGGATATGTTTTCTTTTTAATCAACTAATTTTAACAACTGGGGACTTTGATGATTGAAATATAAAAGAAAAATGGCAGTAACAAAAAAAAAATTGTATACAACTATATTTTCATCATTGGTAATTAAAATAGTCTAAATAGTCTGCATCTGTTTTAGGGCATAGTGTACAGACTTTCAAAGTAATACTTGTAAAGAATTCATGACAAGAAGATATGGTTAGTCTGTAGTAATGAGTGAGTACAAGCAAAGTAGAAAAATGTTGCATTGGGAGGATGCCATGAAGAAAGCAGTCATATAGAAAACTGAAGAGCAAAATATAAAAAAAAATACATCTATGGAGTTTCACATTTACTGTATACACAATGTGGTAAGACTTTATTGACAATTAAAAATGTCTTTTTTTCTTAAATGAAACAAATAAACAAAAATTAAATCAATCTGGCCTTCACTGAGTAGAAATAGAAGAGCTCTTTTTAGATGTGATGAAAGAAGATTGAAGAATAAAATGCAATGACAGATAATCGCTGACCCTGGCCATTTATTTGTCAAAAGAAAGGACTCCATAAATCACTCAGTGTGAAAATAGCTGTAAATCTGGACACTTTTATAGAGGTAGAAGTGAGATCAGATTTAATTCACTTAACTGAACACTTTCATCTTATCCACAGAAACTCTTAAGGTTGAAAGATGTAATGACTTTTTATGTAGCTCAAGTGACTGTTAGCTCAGAGGGACACAGGCCTTCTCTGTTCACACCACTGCCCTGTCACTATCCAGCTTTAGATTGGCTCAGATGCTTTTATCCTCATGGGTCACCAAAAGAATATCAGGACAAAATAAATGTCCTACAATAAGAATGAAAGAATTGTTCAAAGGAATTTATAAGTCAATTTTGAAATAAACATAAGGAAAATAAACATAATCATAATATTATGTATGATAAGTTTCAAGGATTATATATATATATATATGATATGTTTCAAAATTAACACTTACATCTTACATGTAGTGAACTATAAATTATAAGTAAACGTATAAAAATATTTAGTTGAAAAATTATTTGTAATTAAAGTGTAAAGCACAAAAATGAGTTTTTATCATATACAGGCATCAGTGATACATTTAAATCACCATTTTATATTAATTGATTAACATAAATTTTATAATAAAATTCTAAATGGAATTTTAGAATACTATACTTCAAAACTTGGCTTACTTAACTAGTTATTAGTATAAACTTTAATTACTGCTGCTCTCTGGGCCTCTCTCTGTTTTCTCATCTGTGAAATGAGAAGGAGAAATGCAAGAAACATTAATATCTCTAAATTTCTCTTATTCAAAGGCCAGTAATCTAAGAAAATATTACAGATAAATTGTGTATTTAATATGTAAAATTACATGC
>NW_003852459.1:33456-50848 GCF_000181295.1 Otolemur garnettii | reverse complement strand
GAAATATATTTAGAATAAAAAGGATGTTCAAAATGATCATACTGGATCAGCTGAAAAAGTGACCTTAAGAAGTTAGGCTATATCTGCAGTTCACAGAAAACTGCAAGTCACTATTTAGTTCTTGTTTAAAATAAATCTTCATTCTGCACCAAACTAACTCAACATAATTAAAGTACCATTTGCATGAATATACAGAATAATTGTTTTTCAGAAATAGGTTCTAAGTTTTATTTAAGAGTATAGGCAAAAATCAGATGAAAATACTGATATAATATGTACATCTTATTTTATTACTCAGATATCATTAAAGATCATAAAATATAAGATAAATGTTTTTGTTTCTTTTTAAATAGATAGGTTTTGCCATGATTCTACTTATGTTTTTACTTTTGGTGAAAATTTTTACTTATAATTCCAATTGTTATTTCAATTAGTTTAATGTTTTGGACCAACTGGAATGAACAGCATCCGAGTATCATGAGATCTACCCTGACTGGGAAAAATGCTCAAGTCGTGGTCAGTACAGACATACTCACTCCAAATGGACTCACCATCGACCACCGTGCAGAAAAGCTGTATTTCTCAGACGGCAGTCTAGGAAAAATTGAAAGGTGTGAATATGATGGATCCCAGAGATTTGTAAGTTACCTCAGAATTTCCTGATAATAGATTTATACAATGATATACAGTATTTGAAAAATATATGCTTTATACACACCAAGGATTTTTTTTTTTTTTTTGCAGTTTTTGGCCAGGGCTGGGTTTGAACCCACCACCTGTGACATATGGGGCCCACCCTACTCCTTTAAGCCACAGGCACCACCCCACATAAAGGAATTTGAATAGCTAATTTTGTGAAGCAATCCAGTTCAAAAAATTAGCTATTAAAATTCCTTGATGTAGAATCCACATTCCTTTGGATGGGCCACTGTCAGGGTAGGTCAGCTGATCCCCTGGAATGCAGTTCCTTTGGTGGAGGTTTCAGACCTTTTGAGTCAGTTTCTTAGTCTGGATGGGTTAGGTTCTGAATGGGTGATGTTATTCATGGAGAAAAGTTAAAAAGCTTTGTAACAAGTGGTAACTTGTGCCTTCTGTAGTAACAATTATAGAGAAGCAAACAAGGAGACAGTGACTATTATATAGCAAAGAAAGGGCGGGTGGCTGATTATTATTATTTCAGCTAGTCTAGTTACTTCATAGAGTTTTGGTAGCCTTATACTAATTCTCATCTTGCACCCCTTCATCAATTTGTAAGGGCAGTTTCAATGTACTCTAATTTTTGGAAAAATTTACAATATAAATACTATAATGGAAAGTTGGGAGTTAATTTTTTAAAAAAACATACGTTCAATGGAATGTTGAATTTTAATTCTTACTTTTGATATTAACTAATTACATGAACATTACCAAGTCTCCTAAAGCCCTTACACTTGATAATTTAGGTATAAAAGAAAATAATAGCTACAATCAACACAAATGTGATGTTCTCCAATTTTGTGAGAATTAGTAGAAGTCATTGTGATTTCAAAACCTTGAAAAGAAATGTTCTCTGTCCTCATATCTAGTTGAGGAGCTAGAACATAAACTCATTCAAGGATGGTTAACAATCCCAAAATAAATTATTGACATTTCAAGGATAAATTTCAATATTTTAATTTGTAATCTTTTAAAAATCTTTTCTACTACTATCTTGTTTCATTTAGGTAAGCATACTAATATACTTGATATATGTATTTTCACTCAATTCATATTTTATTTTTGGATAGGTCTTCAGATAAATGGGATGAGTTTTATTTTTAAATTTTGGAATGTACTGCACATGGCATTGCAGAAATATGTGACAGAGTAAAACTATAGCCATGAAAATAATAGTATTTGGAAAATAGTATAGTTATGAAGGTTTAACAAACCTATGAAATATTTAAATTACCATAAGATATATGAAGAGATGTAAAATGCTCAAAATATCAAGTCAAAAAATACAGAAGCAATCTAGCATAAAAGAGTGTCAGGAGAAATAATAGTTTCAGGAAATAATATTTCCTTTGCATGTTATATATTTAATTATGTATATAATTGTGTATTTTCTAACTTTGAATGCAGTACACACATGATAGTAGAAAGCAATTGCAAGAGTAGAAACATTAAATATCTCCAAATGAGTCAACAAATTAGAAATAAGGTAGTCATTACAATCCAGAATATTTGAGAAAGTATGCATTCAATCAAAAAGAAGCATCCTATATTAAAGTTAATTGATTTTGTGGCGTGAGGAGATTTTTGTAAATATAAGCACTGTGTGCCCAAAACTCAATATGATGCCGTGGTTCTTCCCAAGTGTGTTTAAAGAACATGTTTCATTTTTGAATATCCATAGAAATTAAACAGTAATCAAATATTTTTCAGAACTATGTTTTGTTTATTTATTTTTTATTGTAATAGAGTTAGGGTACACAAAAAGTTTTTTGTTAAACATGTATTATTTGCATAGTGGTGATGTCAGAGCTTTTAGTGTACCCGTCACCCAAACGGTGCACGTTGTACACAGAGGTAATTTTTATATTCTTCCTCCAACCTTTTCCCTTCTGAGTCTACAGTATTCATTATACCACTTTTGTGGCCTGTATATCCATAATTGTCTCCCAGTTATAAGTCCATTGAGTTTTTTCTTTTCCATTCCTGGGATATTTCACTGAGTGTAATAGTTCCATCCAAGTCCCTGTGAAAGACATGATTTTATTCTTTTTTATTGCCAAGTAGTATTCCATAGTACATGTACCACATTTTCTTTATTAGTTCATGGGACCTTAGGTTGATTCCATATTTTTGCAATTGTGAATGTGCTGTGAAGAACCTAGGAATGCTGATGTCTTTTTGATACAATGATTTCCTTTCTGTTGGGTAGATACCCAATAGTGGAATTGTTGGATGCAATGGGATGTCTACTTTTAGTTCTTTGAGGAATCTTCATACTGCTTTACATGGTGGTGGTACAGTAAGTTTCATTCTCACCAACAGGGTATAAGCTTTCCCTATTCACTGCATCCGAGCCAACCAACATCTATTGTTTTTTGACTTGTTAATAATAGCTAATCTGACAGGGGTAAGATGGTTTCTTGTTGTGGTTTTAATATGCATTTCCCTGATGATTAGTGATGTTGAGCATTTTCAAAGCTGTATTTTAAACAAAATCTTGTAGTCGTTGCATCATATCTTAAAGCTTTTAATGTGTCCATGAAGAATACTCATAATGTAACAAAATATATGGCTTTGTTGTGATCAGAAAACCACTTTTTTAACATGGGCTTATATACTATTTATAAATCATTTCGTTTATTATAGTAATATTATGTAACCCATTCCTAACCAGTAATCAGAAAGTGATCCTTTTATTAAAAAAATAAGAAAAATGTGGGTTATTTAAATTTTAAATTATTATGAGTTATACTTGTACAGCTTTATGAGGTACATGTGATATTTTGATGCAGGCTTACAATGTAAATTAATTAAATAAAGGGAATTGGGCTACCCATCACCTCAAGCATTTATCATTTCTTTGTTTTAGGAATATTCTAATTTCATTCTTATGGTTAATTTAAAGTATACTCTAACTTATTGTTGATTACAATCACTTTGTCGGGTTATCAAATACAATTTATTCTATCTAAATATCCATTAATCATCCCCACTTTACTTGCCCCCCCTCCACCCCACTACTCTTTCCAGCCTGTAGAATCCATCGTTCTCTTCTCTGTCTCTATGAGATCAGTTGTTTTTAATATTTATCTACCACATGAATGAGAACATGTGTGATTTGTCTTTCTACGCTTTGTGTATTCTACTTGACATAATATTCTAGTTCTGGGTTGGTGCCTGTGGCTCAAAGGAGTAGGGCACCAGCCCCTATATGCCAGAGGTGGCAGGTTCGAAACCCACCCCAGCCAAAATAAATACATAAAATTAAAAAGTGCAACTAAAAAAAAAAAAAATAATATTCTAGTTCCACCCATGCTGCTGCAACTGTTGTGTGGCTATACAATATTCCATTATGTATATATACCACAATTTCTTTATTCATTCATTTATTAAGGGAAAATTAAGTCAATTCCTAATCTTGACTGTTGTGAATAATGCTGTAATAAACATGGGAGTGCAGATATCTTTTCAATATACTGATTTCTTATCCTTTGGATATATAAATAGCAATTGGATTACTCGGTTATATGGTAGTTCTATTTTTATTTCTGGAAGAACCTCTATACTGTTCTCCATTGTGGTTTCACTGTTTACAATCCTGCCAACAGTGAATTAGAGTTCTACATTCTCCACATCTTTACAAGCATGCCTTAATGCATTTTTGATAAAGCTATTTTAACTGGGATCAGATAATATCTCATTGTAGTTTAGATTTATATTTCTCAGATGACTAATGATACTGAGAAATTTTTCATATATTTGTAGAAATGTCTATTTAGATCCTATGCCCAGTTGTTAATTGGGCTATTTGATTTTTTTCCTCTTAAGTTCTTGAAGTACCTTATAGATTCTAGTTATTAGTTCATTGTACATGGGTAGTTCACACATATTTTCAACCTTCTGTAGGTCTCTTTTCTTTGTTGTAATCCCATTTTTCCAATTTTATTTTGATTGCTTATGATTTAGGGGTATTATTCATGAAGCTCTTGCCCAGACCAATGTCCTAAAGCATTTCCCCAATGTTTTCTTTTAGTAGTAGCATAAATTTAAGTCTTTGATTTAAGTCTTTAATCCATTTTATTTGATTTTTGTATATAGCGGGGGATAAGACTCTAGTTTCATTCTTTGGCATATTGTCAGGGCCCAGGACTGGGCAGGTCTCGGGCCCAGCTTAGGTAGGTTCCGGACGCGGACCGCTAAGCTACCTTGCTCAGGAACAGTTTCTCGTAGGTGCTTGAGGGCTATCTACTTTAGCTGGAGAGAGAGACAGAGTATCTTAGAGAGAGTAAATGTCTTCTTAGAACAGATAGCTCTTAGTCTTTAGCAGAGCTTGGTAATCTTCAGCAGAGACACCATGCTGGTGTTCTGCAGGCAGGAGAGGAGACAAAGTCAGAGTAAGTGGATCCGTGATAGAATGCACATGCCTCTTGACTGCCTTCTCCTCCAGCCTAATATAAGGCTAAGCTCGTGCTTCTCAACAGCACAGGTGTAGAGCCTGCCATTTCACCAATGTTCTCATCTCACGAGCTCACTCATGTTTGTTAGAACCAAATCTCTCTCCATGCCCTTTTCACCAAGGTGTTCCATTACAGGTATTTCTTATAACTCTCACTCCTCTTAGCCATAGGCTATACGGGCTGCTACAGCATATGGATATACAGTTTTCCCAGCACCATTTATTGAAGAGATAATTTTCCTCACATATATTCTGGCGGCTTTATCAGAGATAAGTTCACTGTAGATGTGTGGATTTATTTCTGTGTTCTATGTTCTGTTCCACTGGCCTTTGTCTCTATTTATATGACAGTACTATGCTGGTTGGATTACTACAGCTCTGAAGTATATTTGAAGTCAGATAATGTAATTCTTCCAGTTTCATTATTTTTCTCAGGAGGAACTTTGGCTCTTATGAGTCTTTTGTGGTTCTGTATAAGTTTTAGAATTATTTTTCCTGTTTCTATGAAGGATGTCATTGGTATATTGATAAGGATTACACTGAATCTGTAGATCATTATGGATAGTATGAACATTTTAACAATATTGACTCTTCCAGTTCATAAGCATGGAATATATTTCAATTTTTGTGTCCTCTTCAATTTCTTTCATTAATATTTTATATTTTTCATGAAGAAACCTTTCATTTTTTTGCTAAAATTTATTCCTAGGTATTTTATTTGTAGTTATTGTAAATGGTAATACATTCTTCATTTCTATATCAGATTATTTACTGTGAGTATATAGAAATGTTACTGATTTTTGTAGATTGATTTTGTATTCTGCTGAATTTTTGTAACCTTACTGAATTTGTCTATCAGTTACGATGTCTTTGTTTGTGTGTGTGTATGTATGTGTGTGTGTGGTCTTCAGGTTTCTCTAGATAGAACATCATAGCATGGGCAAACCAGGGTAATTTGACTTCCTCCTTCCCAATTTAAATGTCTATTATTTCTATTGTCTGATTCTTCTAGCTGGAATTTCACTAATATATTGAATAGCAGCAGTAAAAGTGGGTATCTTTGTCCTGTTCCAGATCTTAGGGAAAACACTTTCAGCTTTCCCTATTAAGTATGATACTTGCTGAGGTCTGTCCTATGTGGCTTTTATCACTTTAAGTTCCTACTATACCCAGTTTTTTGTTTTTTTTTGAGTCTTCATCATGAAGGGATATTGGATTTTATTGAATGCTTGTTTAGCATCAATTGAAATGATTATATGGTTTTTGTCTTTTGTTATGTTGATATGATGTTTCATGTTGATTGATTTGTATATATAGAACCATCTTTTCATCTTTGGGGTGAATCCCAAATGTTAATGAAGATTGATCTTTTCCTTGTGTTGTTGAATTCAATTTGCTAATATTTTGTTGAGGTATTTTGCATCTATGCTCATCAGGATATTGGCCTTTGGTTTCATTTTTTGTTGGTTTTGTCTTGTTTTGTTACCGGAGTATACAGTCCTTATGAATGAGTTTGGGAGTATTTCCTCTTCCTCAATTTTTTGGAATAGGATTCATATTAAATTCTTCTTTGAATGCTTGGTGGAATTCAGCAGTGAAGGCGTTGAGACCTGCACCTTTCATTGATGAAAGACTTTTTATTACTGCTCTATCTCATTACTTGTTGTTGGTTTGTTCAGGTTTTGGATTTCTTCATGGTTCAGTCATGGTAGGTTAGTATGTTTTAGGAATTCATCCATTTCTTCTTGGTTTTCCGATTTATTGGCATATACTTGCTCATAGTATTCTCTAATGATCCTTTGGTTTTCTTTTAGTATCAGTTGTATGGTGTGTCATGTCTCTGTTTCATTTCTGATATTATTTATTTGTGTCTTCTCTTTTTTTCTTTTCTTGGTCTGGCCAAAAAAGTATTAATATTTGTTATCCTTTAAAATAACCAGCCTTTGTTTTGTTGGTAATTCTTTTGTTTCAATTTCCTTTATTTCTGCTCTGATTTTTATTATTTATTTTCTTTTTGGGGGGGTTGGTTTATTCCTAATTTACTAGTTCTTTGAGATGCTTCATTAGGGTGTTAATTTGAAACTTTTCTACTTTTTGATGTAGGCTCTTATTGCAATAAGTTTTCCTCTTATTACTGCTTTTGCTGTATTGTGTAGATTTTGTAAGGAAATTTTTTGTTGCATAACATGTGGTCTATCCTTGAGAATGATCTATGAACTGAGGGGAAGAGCTTGTATTTTATAGTTGTTGAATTAAATGTTCTGTAAATATCTATTTAGTCTATAGTAGAGGACAAGTCCAATTTTTTTTTGTTGATTTTCTTTCTTGATAATCTGTCCAGTGCTGAAAGTAGAGTTTTGATGTCTCCAATGATTATTGTATTGATAAGTCTCTTTCTCATTAGCTGTGATAATATTGCATGTTTACAGTATACATACATGTGTGTGTGCTCCAGTATTGGGTATATACATATTCAGAGTTGTTATATCCTCATGCTGAATTGACCCCTTTGTTTTATATATTGACTTTATTTATCTTTTTTTAAAGTTTTTGTCTTGAAATCTACTTTATCTGATGGAAGTGTAGCTACTCCTGTTCCTTTTTGTTTCCATTTGGATGGTGTGCCTTTTCCCACTCTTTTGTTTTTAGTCTATGCGGTTGTTTACAGGTGAAATATGTCTGTTACAGACAACATATGATTGAAACTTTTAAAAAAAAATTTGTTTAGCCAGTCTATGTCTTTTGATTAGAGAGGTTAGCCCATTACATTCAATGTTATTATTGATAGGTAGGAACTTAGTACTGCCATGGTATTGTTTGATTTCTGCTTCTCTTTCCTCCTCTTTCTTGCCTATTTCCTGTCTTCCTTTGTTAAAAGTGATTTCCACTAGCAGTGTGTTTTAAATTCTTACTTTTTATTTTTGTGTATCTTTTATAGGTTTTATTGATTTGAGGTTACAATGAGGCTTGAAAAAGTTTATAACTAATTATTTTAAGCATATGACCACTTTGCTTGCAAACAGACCAATAAACAAGAAAAGAGAAATATAACAGAATATTACTGTTTAACCTCATCCCCTCACTTTGTTTCCATCCATAACTTTTTATCCAGAAGTTTTAGTACTATCTTTTCAGAAGTTTTAGTACTTATTTTTGACAGATTTGTTTTTAGCCTTGAGTCCTACTCAAAAGTTTTTTATGCACTGCAATTATAGCAATAGAGTATTTTGTGTATATGCTATTACCAGTTACTTGTATACTTTCAGATGATTTCTTATTGTTAATTAACATTCTTTTGTTTCACATTGAAGAGAGACTTAGCATTTCTTATAAGATAGGTCTGGTGCTAATGAAATCCCTCAGCATTGTTTGTCTGGGAAAGTCTTTGTCCTTCATGTTTCAAGGATACTTTTGTAGGATATAATATTCTAGGGTTAAGGAGATTTTTCCTTCAGCAATTTGAATATATCATGCCATTCTCTTCTGTCTTGTAAGGTTTCCACTGAGAAGTCTACTTCAAGACATATCAGAGCTTCTTTATCTGTTACTTTCCCCCCTTTTTTTCTTGCTTTTCTTATGACCTTTTCTTTATCAATGATCTTGATTATTAAATGCCTTGAGGTAGCCTTGATTGGGTTAAATTTGTTTGGTGTTCTATGACATTCCTGTACCTGAATATTGATATATCTTACTCTATGTTTAGGATGTTCTTTGTTATTATTTCTTTGCATAGGCTTTCTATCCTAGTCTAAGATCAGTAGCTCTTAGATTTACCCTTTGAGGCTATTTGTAGACATGATTAATTTTAATTTATTCACTTTTCTTTTTTCTTTTATGATTATATATTTTCAAATAGCCTATCTTCAAGCTCACTAATTCTTTCTTTTGTTTGGTCACTTCTCCACTTGAGAGATTCTCATGCATATTTCAGTTCGTCAGTTGAATTACTGAGTACTATATTTTCTGTTTGATTGTTTTTAATTGTTTCAATTTCTCTGAATTTCTCTAATAGGATTCTGAAATCCTTCTCTGTATTGTCTTGAGCTTCTTTAGGAAGCTATTTTGAATTGTCTATCTGAAAGGTCACATATCTGTATTGCTCTAGGATTGGTTACTGATGTCTTATTTAGATTGCTTGCTGAGGTCATGTTTTCCTGGGTATTCTTGATACTTGTGGATGTACATCAATATCTAAGCATTAATGAGTGGGGTATTGGTATTTATTTTAATATTTTCAGTTTGGGCTTGTTTGAACTCATATTTCTTTCAGTATATTCAAAGGGAGTTGAATATTATGATCTAACTCTTTGGTCATTGTGGACGTGTCAGCACTAGGGGTGGCCAAGCCTAGTAATGACTCTTGCAGACTCTTGGTGGTACTAGGTTGGTGGACTTGGTTGATATAAGGGAGAATTCTCTAGATTTCCAGGAAAAGTCTCCCATTCTTTTCCCTCACTCTCTGTGCTAGGCTGACAGAGTTAGGGAAGGAGGTGACCTGGTCACTCTCTTATGACCACCAGTACCAGATCACACCTGAAGTCAGCCCATTCTTACTCAAGCCCATGGTAACTGTTGCCTGGCTACCTATGATGTTTGTTCAAAGCCCAGGGACTCCTCAGTCACGAGGTGGTGAATCCTTCCCCTCAGGGCATACCCTGTTTCCTTCAATCACAGCGTCAGCCCAAAAACATCTTTTAGTAACTGTGACATGGACTCAGGGTCTTCTGGAGTCCCCTTGGTATTTACTTTAGTATGACTGACCTGGCACCCAAGTTGCAAAACAAAGACTTTGGAACCTTTCCCTTTCCCTTCCCCAAGTAGAAGAAATCTCCATAGGTTGCACTGCCTGTTGGGAGGTGGTGACACATGCACTAGTTTGGCTGCCACAGCTGGTGTCTCTCTGGGTTATGTGTATCCCAGATCTACTGGTTCTGAGCCAGCACAGCTGCAGGAGTTTTCAAAGGATTGAAGTATTTATGGTTTCAGTGCCTTACATATTTAGTTCAGGACCCAGACCTCTTTTTGTTAACCAGAGGTGCAGCTAGCTGGGATTTAGGTTTGGAGGTGGAGAATTCCTATCTATGAAGGTTGGTCAAATGCTTCCTCTGTGGGTACTGGCTGAATTCTGAGTCCCACAATCACTTCAGTCTTCCTCCACCAGACACATAGGTTTTCTTTTCATTCAGTGAGATGGTATAGCACTGCTGGTGGGATGGGAGGGGGTAGCACAGGTAATACAAAACTGTCTTTTTCACCTTCTTTAGATTCCTTCCTTTATATAATGTTAAAACCAGGTAATATGATCACTTATCTGATTTTTTATTCTTCTGAAGATGTGTGCTTGTGTGGATAATTGTTGAATTTAGTACTTTACTTGGCCATCTTGCTCTGTTCCTGCCTCCAAAAACCTGTCTTCGAAAATGCATGTTTCTTTTTCTATTTTACTTATCTGAAGTTTGAGACGCTCATTCACATGTTTAATTTCTTCTATCAAACTTAGAGTAGGGTTTTATTATTCTATTTTAGAGTGTGGTCACAAGTTTAAATCTGACTTATATTGATAAACATATAATAATTGGCTGAGTTTTTCTGACTTTTACACCACATTAACTTATATGGTGGCTGATAAAAACACAATAATTGGTAGAGTTGTTTTGAAATTAATACTACTTTAACTTGTGTGATGGTTCTACCTGAAGATTTACTGAGGAATGCATTCTTTATTTAGAAATATAACACTGAAAGCTCTTAGTAAATTTGGTTTTAAGGCAAGAAAAAAATAATTTCACTGTGTTTCATTTTTATTTCTGTTTTGTATCTGTCATCTCTGTTTTTCTAGTAGTTGAAACAACTGATATTGACAGGGACTAAGACAGCATGATCATAGCCCTTCTCCTGCAGTCACCCTGCAAGTATTAATCCCTTCTTAGAAGGTTATCTGTTACGTGAGTGACACAAACCATTCCAAAAGAGATATTTATATTCCTAGAAATTATAATTGCCTGTGTTTCTTACTTCTGACAATCTTTTAGAAACTTTGTCCAAAGTTATTTTCAGAGTATATTCCCAGGCATAAATTTTAAGCCCTAAGACTTACCTTTATTTTTATTTTTTTTAAATTTCAGATTAATGTGAAACAATTAGATTATAATGTTTGCATTTGTTAGGTAAGGTCCCTGTGTCCCACAGGTGTTCCATATACCCTTATATTGTGCCCATTATGTGGAAGTACACTCATCCCCTGTCCTCTCTCCCCTCCTCCTTCTCTTTTTTCCCTTTATCCATCTTGAATTGAATTGAGTTTTTCTCTTTTGTGTATTAGGTCTTTTACTGGCTTCATATTAGTATTGAGTACATTGGATACTTGCTTTTCCATTCTTGTGATACTTTACTAAGAAAAATATGTTTCAAATCCATTCATGTTAATGCAAAGGTTGTCAAGTCTCCATCTTTTTTATGACTGATAGTATTTCATGGTGTACATATACCACAGTTTATTAATCCATTCCTGGGTTGATGGACATTTAGGTTGTTTCCAAATCTTGGTGATTATAAACTAAGCTGCGATAAACAGTCTAGTGCAAATGTCCTTATGATAAAATTATTTTTTCTTCTTCTGTGTAGATGGCTAGTAATCGGATTTTATAACAAAATGAAAGGTCTATTTTGAGTTATGAGTATTTTCCATACTTCTTTCCAAAAAGGCTGTATTAGTTTGCAGTCCCACTAACAGAATAAAAGTGTTCCCTTCTCTCTACATCCACGCTGTCATCTGCAGCTTTGGGACTGTTATATGGGCTATTCTCACTGGGGTTAGGTGATACCACTGGGGTTAGGTGGTTTTGATTTGCATTTCTCTGATGATTAGGGATGATAAGCATTTTTCAAATGTCTGTTAGCCTTTCCTGTCTTCTTCACATCTTCTACTTCTCTTCAGAACAAAGAAAGTTCTGTTCATGTCTATTTCCCAGTGATAGATGAGATGGTTTGCTCTTTTATTTTAGTGATTAATTTGAGTTCTCTGTATATTCTAGTTATCAATACTTTGTAAGACTTGTCTTTAAAATTAAGAGGATGAAAGCTAATCTACCTTCTAAGTAAATGTACTAATGTCAAAACTTTTTAGTTAGGAGAGCACTTTGAAAAAAACTAGTTAATTATAAGAACATTCAAAAGGATGTGAAATATTATGTATTTTTATGGTAGCAAAGATTTTCCTTCTATTATTCAAAATAATTTATTTTATTCCATACATGAATCAAGAAAGCAATCTTTGGGGAAGGGCAAGATGGAAGACTAGAAGCAGCCCACACAGGCCACTCTTAAAGAGAGGATCTAACCTTACAGGTGCATGTTCACGTATGGATGGGCTTTCTTGGAACGAGCACTGTAAAACACCAGAGAGGAGATGAGGGGCATTCAGAGTGAAGGAGAAAGTGATGGAATGATTCATTCTATAATATCAAAAGGTACCTGTGAGCAGCAAGCACACATGGGGAAGGATAAGAGAGTCCTGGATCCCTACACTCCACCTGCAGGTACTGCAGCTTGAGCTGTGAGGGGCACCCCAGATGCTACCACAGACTTCTGGTCTGATCAGGGAGCTTCCTGTAGTTCAGTGGCAAAGTACCAGAAAGTGGGTACAACAGGGACTTGGTCATTATTGTTTCTGGATTATTGAAACCAATGTCATTTTGAGCAAAAAGTGACAAAGCACTGCATCTAAAAGAGGCTCACCCTGGCTGCAGCTACCTCTGCATTGACCCTGCTGGATCAAGGAAGGAGTGGACAAAGACATTCCTCCATGCTGTGCTCTGTGACTGGGAGTTAAGCACCTCTCCCTGCAGCAGGGGATATGAACAGATCAGTTGCCACAGACACCGCCTGAGAAACCTTATAAGGATTGCTTCTGTGGGACCTGAGCAAGGAGAGAGGCCTACCTACCTGGTGGCCCTCACCATGTACTCCCAGTCCTGTCACCTGATGCTATAGCTGGCCTTATGGGGCTTCACCTCCACTGTGTTCATGCTGCTGTCCAGTTCTGCAGTCTCAACAATGCAACTTCTACTCTAGCTCCAGGCTCCTGCTTTAGCCATGAGGCTCTAGCACTCCCCCTATGCCCTTCTGAGGCTCTAGCATTCCTGTTAGGTTCCTGCAGCCACTGTGTCCACAGTCCCATCTAACACTCTAGCACTCTTCCTAGGCTCAGCTTCTGAGACGCCATCGCTCTCCTCAGGGTCCCAGGAGCTGCTAGGCCTATAGCTTCATCTGTATCAGTCCCTAGGCACCATTCTCAAAGTGACATAGCCATTGCTGAGCCTGTGGCTCCATGCCCTGAGGCTCCTATCCTGCTGTTGTGCTCATTGCTCCATCCCTGAGGGTCCAGGTTTCCCATAAAGCCTCCATTCTCTGTCCTCAAGGTTTCACCTTAGCATCAAGACCCATGACTCCACCCCCTGAGTCTCCTAGTTACCATCTGGTAGGAACCACCCCAGGTCAAATGCTCTACCAGTGACACACCAACTTTGAATGCCTATCATATCTGGGCCCAGATCACCCAGCACTAGCTTGAACAAGGCAATCACAAGGGCACAGGACAAAATAGAATAGCTGTAGTATAGGCTTTAAGTGTGTCCACTCTACCACTGCAAGGTCAATCTGCCAGAGGAGGACACAAAAGGGCCATCTAGGGACCTCTCCTTCTGACCAAGGGAAAGATATTTGCCAGCAAAGAACATATGTCCTACAAACTCATCAGCTTTGAGCTAAGGGAAGAGGATGCAGATGAGTACAAACCAACAAGAGGACTATGGCAACCTAGAAAAACACAGCAGTTCAACACCCCTAAGATATCAGAATAGATTCATAGCAATGGACACCAACCAAGAGGATATTGTTGCAAGGAAAGGCATTCTGGTAGCATATTCTCTTAAATTCATTTCATCTGTGAATGTTCTAATTTATCCTTTAGTCCTGAAGGATATTCTCACATTGCATGAGTTTGGGGGTTGACAATTCTTTTCTTTTCACATGGGAAAAGTACTGGGCAACTTTTGTTTTCCAAAATTTCCTTTTTAAAATATTTGTGGTTTTTTGAATATATTTGGTTAGGTTTTCCTTTATGTTCATTTTGAAACTTTAATAATCTTTAATAATTATGAATATGATATTGTATATTTTAGAAGTAATGTGATATTTGATGTAAATATATAATGTATAATGATCAAATACAGGTAATTGGGGTATTCATCATTCAAGCATTTATTATTTGTTATAGTAATGTTTCAGTTATACTCTTTTAGTTATTTTGAAATATACAATAAATTATTGTTGATGATAGTCACTCTATTGTGCTATCAAACACTAGATCTGATTCCTTCTAGCAGTACTTTTGTATTCGTTAGCTTCCCCTCTTTATACCCCTTTTCCTGCCTTAGTAACCACTATTCTGCTCTATATCTCTGTGAGTTTATTTTTTGCTCCCACCTATGTATGAGAACATGTGATATTTGTCTTTTCATGCCTGCCTTGACATAAAGTCCTCCAGTTTAATCCATGTTGTTTCAATGTATTCATTCTTTTTGGTGGCTGAATAATATTCCATTCATATAAATATCATACTTTATTCATTTATCTGTTGTTGGACATGTAGGTTCATTCCAAATCTCGGCTGTGGGTAAATAGTGTTGAAATAAACATGAAAGTGCAGATATTTATTTGATATACTGATTTACTTTCTTTTGAATGTGTACCCTGCAGTGGGATTGCTAGATCATGTGCTTGTTCTATGTGTAGATTTTGAGAAACTATTTTACTCTGATTCATAGCAGGTCTACTAATTTACATTCTCACCAACAGTGTGTGTGAGGGTTTGCCTTTCTCTGTATCCTCACCAGTATCCATTATTGCCTGTTCTCTATGATTTTTAATGAGAAATCCACTGTCATTCAAATTGTTTTTCTATGTAACTTGTCATTTTTCTCTGGCTGCTATTAAGATTTGTTTTTTCTCATTAGTTTTCAGAAGTTTATTATTTTTAATTGACAATAATTGAGTATTTTTAGGGATATAATGTGATGCTTTGATATATGTATACATTGCTGAATGATTAAATCCAGCAATCATATTCATCACCTTATTCACTTACTTATTTTTTGTAGAATAGATCTCAAAAGCTTATTGCTCTTTTCTACCTGGTAATTTGTACCATTTGACCAACTTCTAATTCCCTTTCACTACTCCTACGCCTTCTCTGGTAACCACTATTCTACTTTCCACTTTTATGAGTTTGACTGCTTTAGGTCCCATACATAGGTGAGATCATGAGTATTTGTTTTTTTGTGCATGCCTTATGTCACATAGCATGATACACTTGAAACTTATTCATGTTACTACAAATGATAGCGTTTCAAAAGTTTAATTATCAGGTATCTCGACCTGAATTTCTTTGATGTTATTCTGTCTGGAACTTATTCAGTTTCTTAAATATGTACATTTATATCTCTTGTTATATTTGAGAATTTTTCAGCATTTAGTTTTTCAAGTACTTTTTCAACTCCACACTTTGTCCTCTCTTTGTGGGACTCTTTTGACACGAATGTTAGATCTCTTGTTATAGTTTCATAGGTCACTGAAGCTTTGTTCAGTTTTGTCAGACTACTATCTTTCTACGTTCAGATTGAGTATTTTCTATTATTCTTTAAGTTACTCACACTTCTTCCATTTCTCCATTCTTTTATTGAGTTTATCTACTGAGCTTTTTATCTCAAGTTACTGTAATTTTTAGTTCTAAAATCTCCATTTGGTTCTGGCTTATATATTCCATTTCTTTGCTGAAATTTTCAATTTCTTTGCTGGAGCTTTTTTTTTTTCCTCATTAGTTTCAAATACACTTACAGGTTCTTATTGAGCTATTTTTATTATGACTGCTTTAAAATCTTTGTCAGATAATTCTTGCATCCATGACACCTTGGATTTGGTGTCTATTGGTTGTGTGTGTTCTAATTGTTTGTTTTCTCTTTGAAATCTTCCTGGTACTTGGTATGATGAGTGATTTTGGTTAAACTTGAAGATGTGATTTTGTGACATGAAACTCCAGATCATCTTTTAACCTTTTATTTTAATTGTCTCTCTTGGTTATCACTCTCTAGTGAGGGGTGCTACCCTGTGACTATAGAAGGGTGGTTCTCTACCTTCCTAATGCTGCAATCCTTTAATACAGTTCCTCATGTTGTGGTGACCCCCAACCATAAAATTATTTTCATTGCTACTTCATAACTGTAATTTTTGCTGCTGTTATGAATCATAATATAAATATCTTGATATTAGGTGACCCCTGTGAAAGGGTCGTTAAATCCCCAAAGGGGTCACAACCCACAGGTTGAGAACTGCTGCTTTGGAAGGTTCTCTACTTAGCCTCTGTTAACACTTAGGGTAGGATTCATACTCCTCTGTAATTCTGGATGGGGACTGAGACTTTAGGGCTCCCTCACATGGTCACTACATTGCCATCACAGTTGCTGATGGTGAAGGTCCTGTATGTCTACTAGGCTTTTTCTAACACCACTCCTGCAAGGAAGGGGAGGATGCTTCCTCACTAGGTCTGAGTAGAACACCAGGCTTCCCACTTGGTCTTTGCTGGTATGGATGTGTTTGAGTCACAGTTTTTTGGTGTTGTCGTTTTGTTTCTGGTTTTATTTTAATTTTTTGTGATATTTGGCTAGAGTAGAGAAGTTATTGTCTAAAAGTTCTCTGCCTTGCTAGATAATCTCTTTCCTACTCTTTTGGCTAGAGAGTGCCAAAAGACTCTCTTTATGTTTCTTTGGTTTATTTGTTTTTTTTTTTTTGTTTCTGTGTATGTTGATATTTCTGTGTTTCCAGCTTATTCAGTTCCAAGTCTGAGCTATATGGAGCAAAAATATATAACTAGGGCGACTCAACACCTTGGTATTCTCCTATCTTAAGATACCTAGCTGGGTTGCTTTCCTCTCTCTACCTTTCATAGTCTTCTTATGTTTGTTGTAATTTTAAGTTATACTTAGAGAGAGGAATCCAAAAAGCATATTTAACCCATCTTTCTAGAAGCAAATGTTACTGGGCTCATAAGTTTCTGGAAGCTCAGAATATAAAAGTGAAATGTATTATGTATATTATGTAGTTAATACTTTTAAAGATACAAGCTGTTTATATTCTATAAGTCTATAAAACAGGATGTGTTTGTATTGCCAGTGGATTTACATT
>NW_003852459.1:29785-32227 GCF_000181295.1 Otolemur garnettii | reverse complement strand
AATTATCCCACAGTCAATGTATTGTGATATTCAGCAAATATTTGCTGAAGCAGTTAGTAAATGAATAAACTAAATAGAAATTATAAAAATGTTTCCCTGAATAAAATGAAAAAATAAACAGCTTTTTTTTTTCTTTTTTAAATAAAAAGACCAAAGATCAAAATCAAAGATTAGCTGTTTTGAAGACCTCAGCTATTAAGGGTAATTTTCTAAAACCTATACAAAAGTAATTTCTATTGGGTAAGATAAGAATGATATTGCAGTAAGATTAATGGTGTTTATTTCTAATACAATTCCTTTGATTTAAAAACCATATACATTTCAGAGATGGTTCAACTTGTTTAGTTGTGCAAATTAAAATATTACTGAAGCTGGACTCTCTCAAAAGAGATGTGTTCCAGGAGAATAATGGTCAATATACAGGGAACTAGTGTATTCACCCAGGAAATAACTAGCATCCCTTCAATAAGAATATTGATACTGATGGATTTATTTAACATTTCTTAGAAGCTTTATGATTGGTGGGCATCAAACAGAATTTTCAAAAGACCAGAAGTGACCTGTCCCACCTGTTTCATTGTAGAATATTCATACACAAAGATTGAAAGAAAAGAAAGCTGAAGAAAGCTGCTCTCTCTCTCTCTCTGTGTATGTATACACATATATCACATATATGATATACATATATTACATGTATCATATATGTGAGATATATATATATATCACGTTTCTTCCAAATTAACTTTGCTTACAAACTGAACAAAAGGATAAACATATAATATGTTTTAAAAATATTTTTTGATGAAATAATTCAGCATATGAAATGAAAACTAGGAGAATGAAAATTTTGTTATTTAATTTAGAGAAATTCCATATTAACTTACATGAATTTATTTTTCTTCATTAATTTTATTTAAAACTTCAGATTATTATGAGGACATAAATAATTTGGTTACTTGTTTGCTTTTGTAAGGTGAAAGTCCAAGTTGCAATTGTGTCCTTCACAAAGGAATTGTGAAATATACCCATGCCATGTAGTTGTTAGGTGGGAATTTACCCATCCCTTACTCTTCCACCCACCAGTTTGAGCTTCATTGCACTATTGTCGCATGTAAGCATTAAAGTGCTGCTCTACAAAGGCCAATTTAGTACAGAGAACATGTTTGTTTTCCAGTTCTTTTGATACTTCATCTAAGAATATATTCTCAAGTTCCATTCAGGTTATTAAAAAGATATAAGATCATTATCTTTTTTATGACTAATAAATTCTGCAATACATATATATATACCATGATTTATTAACCCATTCATGTATTGAAGGGCACTTGGGTTGTTTCCACAACTTTGTGATTGTGAATTGTGCTTCTATAAATATTCAAATGCAGATGTATTTATGATAAAAATGTATTTTTTTCTTTGGGAAAATACCTAGTAGTGGGAGTGCAGGATCAAATGGCAGATACACTTTTAGCTTTTTGAGGAACTATATGAGTGTATATAGTATATGAGTGTATATAGTATATGAGTGTACTCATATACTCAGCAGTATGTGAGTGCTCTTTTCTCTTCACATCCACACCAGCAACTATTGCTGTGGGATCTTATGATATGGGCCAATCTCACTGGTGTTTGGTGATATATCAGTGTGGTTTTGATTTGCATTTCTGTGATCATTAGAGACAATGAGCATTTTTTTCATGTGTTTCTTGGCCGTTAGTCTATCAACATAGGAAAAGTTTCTGTTCATGTCTCTTGCCCAGTTTTTAATGGGGTCATTTGATCTTTTCTTATTGATTGGCATGAGTTCTTTGTAGATCTGATTATCAACCCTTTGTCAGAGGTGTAGAATACAGATTTCTTCTCCCATTCTGTAAGTTGTATTTTTGGTGTATTGATTGTGTCCTTGCTGTGTTGAAGCTTTTTAACCTGATCAGGTCCCATTTATTTTGTTGTTGTTTTTGCAATTGCCAGTGGGGTCTTCTTCATAAATTCTTTTTCTAGGCCAATATCATTGTTTTTTTCATACTTTCTGGAAGGATTTTTATAGTTTTCTGTTTTAGGTTTAAATCTTTATTCAGCATGAGTTAATTTTCATGAGTAGTAAGAGGTGTGGGTCCTGTTTGAATCTTTTAAATGTAGATAACAAGTTCTCTAAGCACTATGTATTGAATGGGGATTCTTTCCCCCTGTGTATGCATTTGTTTGCTTTGTCAAAGTTCAGATGGCAATATGTGGCTGGTTTCATCTCTGGATTCTTTCTTGTGTTTCATAGGTCTATGTCTCTATTCTTATGCCAATACTATGCTGTTTTGATTACCATAGACTTATAGTGTACCCTGAGGTCTGGTAAAGTGATGCCTTCATATTTGTTCTTACTACATAGAATTGCATTGGATATTTGGGTATTTTCCTGATTTCATATTAAATGTACAGCTTTTTTTT
>NW_003852459.1:22314-29178 GCF_000181295.1 Otolemur garnettii | reverse complement strand
TTATCCTTGTCTGGTTCCACTTATAAGCAGAAATGCTTTTGTTTTTTCATCATTCAATATGATGTTTTCTATGGGTTTTTCCTAGATGGCTTCTGCCAATTTAAGAAATGTGCCATCTATGCCAGTTATCTTAAGTGTTCTATCAAAAGAGGATGCTGAATTTTGTCAAATGCTTTTTCAGCATCTATTAAGAAGATCATACATTCTTTATTTTTACTTCTGTTGATGCAATTAATTACATTTATAAATTTGTGTATGTTGAAATATGCTTGCATTACTGGGGTGAAACCTACATAATTGTGATGAATTATTATCTTGAGGTGCAGCCAGAAAACTTTTTGTTGAGTTTTTATTGTGTACTTTTGTATCTGTAGTCATTAATGAAGTTGGTCTGTACTTTCATTTTTTTGTTGTGTCCTTTCCTAGGTTTGGTATAAGGGAGATATTTGCTTCACAGAAGCAGTTGGGTAGGGTTTCTTCTCAATATTATCTATGTAATAGATTTTACAATATAGATACAAGGTCTTCTTTGAAGGTTTTATAAAATTCTGACATGACATGATCTGGTCTAGGACTTTTTTGTTGGAAGCTTTTTAATTGTTTCAGTTTTGGTGTTTGATATCGGTTTTGTCTGTTCAGAATTTCTACTTCTTCCTGGTTGAGTCTTGGAAGGCAGTATGATTCCAGGAATTTGTGTATTTCCTCCACATTTTCAAATTTCTGGGTGTAGAGATTTTTATAGTATTCATTGATGATATTATATATTCTCATGATCTCTGTTTTATTTCTTCTTTTTTGTTTTTGGTCCATTTCACTAGAGATTATACTTTTTTTGTTTCTGATTCATTTGGCCAAAGGCTTATTGATTTTGTTTACCTTTTCAAAGAACCACCTTCTTGCTTCATTAATCTTCTGAGTAGATATTTTGAAATTTAATTTAGTTCTGATCTGATTTTTGGTTATTTCTTTTCTTTTGCCGGATTTGGAGTTTGATTGCTCTTCCTTTTTCAGTTCCTCGAGATGATTCATTAGATAGTTGACTTGTGCTTTTTCTGATTTCTGAATGTGAATGTGGGTATTTAAGGCAATGAATTTCCCTCTCAGGACTTCTTTGCAGTTTCCTGTGGGTTTTGATAACATGTGGTACCATTGTCATTTTGTTCAAGGAATCTATTGGTTTCTGTCTTTATTTCCTCCTTGACCCAAGTGTCATTCAACAAAAGGTTGTTTAGTTTCTATGACTTTGTGTGAGGATGAGTGTTTCTTTTGGAGTTGAATTCTAGTTTTCTTTTATTATGGTCTGTGAAGATACAAGGTATAATTTCTATTCTTTTAAATTTGTTGAGATTTTCTCTGTGTCCTAGAATATGATCGATCTTGGAGAATAATCTATAAACTGATGAGAAGAATGTATATTCAGTATTATTGTAATGAAATGATCTGCAGATGATTTTAAGTCCATTTGTTTTAGTGTCATGTTGAAGTTCAAACTTGCTCTGTTTAATTTCTGCTTGGAGAACCTGTCCAGTTTTATCAGTGGGGTATTGAAGTCCTCAACTAAGAGGGTGTTGTTATTTATCATTTTGGTTAAATCAAGTAGAATTTGCTTTATAATTCTGGGAGTGCTAAAGTTGGTTGCATAAATATTTATGACTGACATGTACTCTTGTTGGATTTTTTTTTCTTGACTAGTATATAACATTCATCTTTGTGTTTCTTTACTTTAGTTACTTTAAAGTCTATGTTATGTGCAATGATAATTGCAACTCTCTCTTTTAGTTTTGATTTGCATGAAATATTGTTTCTGGCCCTTCATTCCAAGTCTTAGTGTGCCCTTGGGAATTAAATGTGTTTTCTGAAGACAGAAAATTCTAGGATTGTATTATTTTATTCAATCAGCCCACCTCTGTCCTTTTAGTGGGGAGTTAGAACCATTTAGATTTTTAAGATAATAGATAAGTTGTGTAGATTTCTGTTTGTCTTGTATGGTAGTCTATTATTTTGTTATATAACTTGGGCCATTGTAACTAGGCTTAGTCTTTTAGTTTCTAGTTAGTTTTACTTTGGTGAGAGTCACTTTTATTGGTCTATGTAGAGTATAGTTCTGAGTACTTTCTGTAGGGCAGGTCTACTAGTGACAAATTTCCTTAAAGTTTTCTTGTCAGGAAAATATTTGATTTCTATATTAAATATGAAACTTAATTTTGGAGCATACAGAGTCCTAGGTTGGAAGTTGTTTTATTTGAGAAATTCAAAAATGGGAGCCCACTCTCTTCTGGCTTATAAAGTTTTCACTGAGAAATCAGCTGTTAACCTGTTAGGTTTTCCCTTATAGGTCAGCTTCTGCTTCCACCTGGCTGCTTACAGAATTTTCTTTTTCATTTTCACCTTGACCAGGTTAATTACAGTGTGTCTTGGGGATGCTCTATTTGAGTTGACTTGTCCTGTGGTTCCATATCCATCTTTTAACTATATATCTGAGTCTCTGGAAATGTTAGAAAAATATTTGGTTATAATTTCTTCAACTAGTGCTTCCATGTTTTTGGTATTCTCTTGTTTTCAGTCAAGGATACTTATAATTAATATGTTTATATGCTTTGCATAATCCGCTATCATTCTAAGTGATTGCTCTGCTTTTCTTTCTTCTTTTCTGCCTTTTCAAATGACTAGGTTAGCTCATAGCCTTGTCTTCTAGTTCTGTGATTATTTCTTCCCTCTGTTTAATCTGCTATTGAAATTTGCTGCTGTGTTTTCAAACTCCTTAAATGTGTCTTTCCATTCTTTAAGTTCCATTTTATCCTTCCTAGTGTTGTCCAAATCCTTGGTGATTTTTGTCTTTAATTTCACTAATATCTTGAGTCAATTTTTAGACTTTTTACTGGTTTTTAAATTTCTCTTCAATTCCATTCATCTTGTTTGCCATCCATATCCTGAAATCCAAATGTCTTTGCAGTTGGAATTTTGAGTGTCAGAGTGAGACCTTTTAAAAATGTAGAAAGAGAAAAATGTATAAAAATAAACTACACATTTTTTACTAACACATACTGGTAAATATATCATCAAATAAATATGATGGACCATGTTTTTGGACTTGGAATTTTCAGCTGTAGCTCCACTGTGGTCCATTTTTGCTGTTGTTACCTCAGTGGTCAAATTATTCTGTTTGAATCTTGGTAAAAGTATTATCTTAAGTTCAGCAGTTCTGCTTGTTTTGAGCAGTTTATTTTTTTTTAATATGTATATACCTACTTAGTTTACTTCCCTCTAAAATATATTTTTAGTCATAATACTTATATTTTTCTCTATTTTCCTTTATGGATTGACCTTTTGTAATTATGCAGTAATTTAACTCATGCATTTTAGTATCTTCATTTAGTTTAAATGTTAGCTTCTCCTTTTAGTACTTTAACAATATAACTAGAAATTATTTATTTTTATATGTTAATGGTCCATCATATTTATTTGATGATATATTTACCAGTATGTGTTAGTAAAAAATGTGTAGTTTATTTTTATAAATTTTTCTCTTTCTACTTTTTTAAAAGGTCTCACTCTGACACTCAAGCTAGAGTGCAGTAGCATGATCATAGTGCTGTGGAGCCTCAAACCAGCTCAAGTAATCTTTGCAGCTCAGCCTCCTGAGTAGCTGGGAACAGAGACATGGGGCAAATGGCCTGGCCAAAGGAGAAATGATTTATTTAGCATATTGATTTTCTTCAACACTTTTATATTCTCAAAGCTCCTTTTAAATCTAAGGCTACAGGAAAAAAAAATCTATTTTTTCTGCTAATTTTTTTTTTTTGCCTTCTATTAAATCAAAGCATTATACATGGTGCAACTTAACAGGTTGCCCCTAAATTCATGTCTACTGAGAAGTTTGGAATAAATGTATGTTTGTGTTATATTTGATTCAGTCATATGGCACCTGAACTTTTATTGTAAACTAATTTAAATATTGTTGAAATAGTTGAAATGATAACTAATTAATTTGAATATAGTTTTAATTAATTAACAATTAATTTTAATAAGTTTGCTGGAATTCTAAATATTCTCAGAGAGTCAAGCACTGAAAAATGCTGGTTCAAGCTTAAATATATTCATGTAGGTTTCTGGTGTATAAAACTTATGAGATGTATTATAATTGGCTCAAGAAGAACAGAAATTAGCAAGTCAGAGAAGTAACTGTACTGACTTCTCCAGCCTTGTCTAAGATGCTGGAGTAATGACTGATAGAGGGAGATAGACACCTGGACTATAATTCTTCATCACTGAATTGACCATCAACACCCAAACCCTAAGAGAGAATTGGGGGTGGAAACAACAGCAGAAAGGGGCCAGACCTTGGAGCTTCCTGATGCTAAATACCTGGGAGTTTCTAGTTGGAGGAAGTGTGCAGCACCAAAGATGTGCATAGCCATAGCAGTGGCATCTGTGTACTGAGAACTGATTGACCTTGTAGGAGCAATGATCACCACATACATAGAAATGCTAGTTTAAAGCCCTAGTTGACTGGTAGGATATTCACGTCTGTGCATGTGCGTACTGGTGGCCACCTTAACTGTGTATTCCTACCTGGGTTTGAGCCTAGAGTTAAAGAAGAAGAAATGAAAGGAGGAAAAAGAGAATAAAGAAGGGGAAGAAAAAAAAGAAGAAGAAGAAAGAGTACAGATGAGGAGAAACCAGCAAAAGAACTCTGACAACATAAAAAACCAAAACAGATCAAATCCCTCAAAGGACCACAGTGGAGCTACAGCAAATAATTTGCATAAGACTATCCTATCAACATGCTAATTCAACTTATTGAGGGATGAAGTATTAGGTGTTTATTTCTGGAGTTTAGAGCCTGAGCTGAGCACAGTGGGGAAATTGTGTCAGGTTACCTTAATGTGGTTTTATTGGCAATCTAGCAAAGCTGAGCCTTATCAAGTGGCCAGCACATTTGCCTCTGGGGCTGCTCAATGGTAATGACTTTAAGGAGTTTAATTATTTGAATGAAAAATACATGATTCAGTGTCTTAGTACATTTGTGCTGCTATAACAAAATACCTCCAATTGGGTAATTTTATAAATCATAGAAATTTATTTCTCACATTTCCAGAGGCTGGGAAGTCTAAGATGAAGGCATGAATAGCTTTGTTGTCTGGTGAAGACCTTGATCCTAATTGATGGCACCTTGTTGCTGTGATCTCATGTGCCAGAGGGATGAATCCTATTTCTTCACATGGCAGAAAAGTGGAAAAGAGTAAAGCCACTCACTCAAGTCCTTTTATGAGGACCCTAGTTCTACCCATGAGCACTCTTCTCTCATAAGCTTATCACCCCATAAAAACTTCACCTCTTGGTACTAGCACATTGGGAATTCAGTTTTAACCTATAAGTTCTGGGAGACATTCAGATCATAGCACCAGTAGAGCATTGCTATGAGCAGAAAGAGAGTGCATACTTGCTTTATTTGTTAATATTATGTCAAGAGGTAGAAGAGTTTCCTAACATGGAATCCACATTAGCATCTCCTAGGGAGCTGTTATGTAATAGTAATAGTGTTGCTGAGCCCAGCCCACGAACAATTAAATCAGAATTCCTGGAGGAGGCATGTGTCTCAGTTTTCAAAGTTCCCTGTTGACTTTTATGCACAGTCAAAATAGGTATTTATCATTATAGGCTACTATAAATATAAATGAGAAGTTATTTAAGGTGTAATCAAATATGTAGTAAGTAAGAGCATTATTATTTTGAATAATGTTCAAATGTTCCTTCTTTAGGAAGACCTAAACTAGGCTTAATAGAGGAGAAATATTTGTACTATCACCATATTCTTTCACTTGATTCAGAATTTTTGGGTAAATTTGCATGAGCATCTCCATAATTTTGACATTTCACAGTGTTTATCTCATTTTTTCCTGACATTGGTGACTCATATTAATATGATATATTAGAAGGTTCCCAGAAACTACACCAATTTAAAGTTAATGATGTAATATACAAAATTCTATTCTAATGCTCTTTCAGTCCTTTGATTGACTCAAGAAGAAAGTTTAAGTTCATTGCTGATATATATTTATCACTCCTGTAACACTGAATGGGAGAGTAAAAAAAGAGGGAAGAGAACTCAGACTAATCTTTGGTGGGTAGTAATATTTAAGTGTAATTTGATAGTATAGTTTCAGTTTCATTGTAGATATTTTTAGAGTTGCATTATATTTTTTCTAACTGAAACTGGATATCCATTTATGATAATGAGTCTATTTAAAGAACAATTTAAATAAATAATAGAAGAAATAGTATTTATATAAGGAAAAAATGAAAATATTTATCCTCATTTCAGATTTTTGAAAACAAACAGAGCCTTTCTGCTCTTTATTAGGTATTCAATTCCAGGAAGGAGTAGCAAGTGAAAGCAGAATGTACTGAGAAGGAGGGAGCTCATATATTCAGAGGTTTTATACAAAGCTGAGTATCTCTTGTTATCAGTGGATCTCTTCATCCCCTGAGACCATCTTCAAGAAGACCATATAAATTATTGCACCTTAGGATATTCCATGAGGGAATAGTTGTTGAGCAAAGGAGATGAATATTTCTCTTGTTTTTTTTTCTCTTGATCAAAGACTAGATCTCTGGGTCATTCATTCCTTGTAGTCTTAAGAACACATCCTTTTAAAATCATGGGTAGGAGGGAAGACATCCTGGGGAGAGGTAAAAGTTTCCAGGCTATACAAATAGTGAGTTAGTCTTTAAACGTTCTGGAGCAATCATTTAAAATATATTAAAATTTTTAAAATTCTGGCACCCAGAGGAAATAGTGATATGGTAGTGAGAAGGGAATTATATGAATAGCCATGAAAAATAGAATGTGGTTACAAATTC
>NW_003852459.1:19710-22100 GCF_000181295.1 Otolemur garnettii | reverse complement strand
CTGGTGTATGGGGCCAGCGCTCCACTCCTTTGAGCCACAGGCACTGCCCCAGTAGTAAAATTCTTGAACTTTGAAGATTGAAATGTTAAAAAGTGATTTACTCAAGAAAGAGCTTATCTGATCCTAAGAACTATCTCTGTTAAAATATTAAAATATTAATTTACAAAAATCACCAATGAAGAATTAAAAAAAAATTCCTTCATATTAGTATAGTTCAAGCATATTATTATTAGAAAATATAAAGATATAAAAAAGAAATGCCTAAATGAATAAACTGATTATTTCAAATATTTAAGGCATAATTATATTTAAGACTCTTTTTGCTTTTTAATTTAACAGAAATAATGAATTAAAGGTTAAAATTTTTAAAACATTTACCATGGTTATAATGTATAAAGCTATTGACAGCTATTGTCAGTTCTGACATCAGGGTCCTCCTACTCTGTCTTCTTATATCAAACTTAAACACAGAAAGTAAGTAAAAGCAATGAGGCAAGGTTCATGTCTGTAACTCGCACTCCTAGAGTCCTCACCCTGATGATATATTGCTGTAATAAATTACACAACTAGTGCAGTTCTTTTGGTTTATTGCTGCAATAGATTATATCCATGATGACTGACATAAACATGTGTCCCATAGACATCTGGGCTTCAAGATATTTTTATGTCTCTGTACTCATTTTCAAGTGCTTAGTTTGGAAAGTAAGAAAGAAAACAAATTGACAAATATAAGTGGATATTTCTGGTGCAGCCTTCTCTGTAGACTGCGGAAGTAATAGCTTTTAAATTGAGAAGTCCCAGTGCTCTTCTTTGCTTCCAGTACCTCCCAAAGGACTCTTTAAAAATGATTTTTAAAAAAACCTATTAAGTCATATGAATTAGGTTTTGTGAATTCAGGCTGTAGCTTTTCTTTTTTTATCTTTTTGTCTGCATAGAAACATAATGACAGACTTCATCTGCATTTTCTCATTCTTTCTCTGAGCCGTCATGGAAATTGGAATTATAGACATTTAAAATCATATAAATACCTAATAGGCTGTTATACCCCTGCTTCAAAAAGGAAAAAAAAATTATTTTATCATGAATCTAGTTAGTTTTTCAAACCTATTGGGGTAAATTATACATTTCTCTTTCATGGTTAAAATTGTGCTTCATCATCATCATGCCTCTGCAGTTGGAAACACAAGGTCTTACAATGATGTAAGTGGTCATCTGTTCTCTCCTTTATTTGTTTCTGTCTGGGAAGCTATGTGGGGAATGCCTGGTATTATTTTATTATAAGAATTATTTGTTTCTCGTCAACATTTAGTATTTTCAGATTTCATGTCTGTTTTGTTAAGAATTTTGAAGATTCCTAGATATTACCCAATATTCCAAGTAATGTACTCTCTATATGTTAATATTGCAGAAACACAGGATACTTTATCAAGAAAAAGAGTTCTTTATTGATACTCACAGCCAGATTAATAGTCAGCATGGCAATGAGAGTAGTAGTCTCCCAAATCTAGACCAATAGCAATGTGATGAGAGCTGATAGAATCTCTACACTGCTGGTGGGATTGCAAACTAATATGTTCCTTTTGGAAAGACATCTGGAAAACACTTAAAGAACTAAAAATAGACCTGCCATTTGATCCTGTAATTCCTCTATTAGGTATATATCCAGAAGACCAAAAATCACACTATGATAAAGATATTTGTATCAGAATGTTCATTGCACCCCAATTCATAATTGCTAGGTCATAGAAGAAGCCCAAGAGCCCATTGATCCACAGATGGATCAATAAATTGTGGTATATGTACACCATGGAATACTATCCAGCCATTAAGAAAGATGGAGACTTTACCTGCTTCATGTTTACATGGATGGAGCTGGAAAATATTCTTCTTAGCAAAGTATCCCAAGAATGAAAGAAAAAGTATCCAATGTACTCAGTCCTACTATGAAACTAATTTATAAGCTGTAACCCAATTTTAGTCAAGGAATATGGGGAGAGGGGAGAGGGAGGGGAAAAGAGGGAGGAGGGTGGGTGGAGGGAGGGTGATTGGTAGGATCATGCCTATGGTTCATCCTATAAGGGTACATATAAATCTCTCTAATTGTAGAATATAAATGTCTTAACACAATAACTAAGAAAAAGGCATGAAGTCTATGTTAACCAGTTGGATGAAAGTATTTAAAATTATATACAGAAACAGCACATTGTACCCTATGATAGTATTAATGTACATTGCTATGATTTAATTAAAAAATTAATAAAAAAATGACAGTTTCAGATTGCAAATCCAAAATGTCATAACTTGTCACAAGTCAGTAATAATGTAAATAGATGTATCTGTTAAATAAATAAAAATTCAAGAAGAAAAAAATAAAATAAAAGTGGGTGGTA
>NW_003852459.1:17666-19044 GCF_000181295.1 Otolemur garnettii | reverse complement strand
CCAAACTTTCTTTTGTTTTTAATCTCCCTTCTCTCATCAATGTAGAGGAGTGAACAAAACAGACAAAAATTTCCATCCTTGTGGTTATATTATTATATAACCTAGTGGAAAGACAATAAACAAGAGAATTAAATAAACGGTAAATGAAAATTAGGTAGTAATATGTATTTGGAAAAAGACCATTAAGACACAGGGATTGACATTTTTGAGAGAGCGTTTGGAAAATACATCAATGAGCAGATGACTGAAGTAAATAAATACCTGAAGGAAGTGGGAGAGTTAGCTGGCCAAATGGGCACTTGGTAGAGGGCATCTAGGCAGATGGCTCTACAAATGCAAAGACCTTGAGCAGGGATCATCATTCCTGGAAGAAGCCAAGGAGGCTGGAGGGAGAGTGAAAGGATAGTAGTAAGGTAGTTTATCTTCTTAATTCAATACTAACGTCCATGTCATTCACCCACAATACCTCACGTGGAACTATGTTAAGTGAAAAAAAATCAATGCATTGGTTTCTTTAAGAGAGGTTACACTCAGTCATCCTCACCTGAAGAATTTTGTCATTGTAGAAGAAAATTAAAATGAAAAAAAAAGTAAAAATCTTAGCTTTGACTGACTAGGTGTCCTTGGAAAAAAGAACAATCTAAACCACAAAATTAGGATCTACCAGAATATTGTTTTTCCTCTAGAATAATTTGGTATCTAAAATGTGTCCATTTTACTTCTTACTGACCAAAATTACTACATTGATTGGTAATTTTCAAAGACCAGGTAAGAAGTTAGAAATATTTAAACTGAATTGAATTTCCATTTATATTTTTATTATAAAGTTTAGTATAGTCATTTATTTCTTCTTGATGGTGAAATATTTTAAATGATTAAACTATTAACCTTTATTTATTTTGAGTGAGACTGTAGAAAAAAGTTATGAAAACCATGTCTTTAAAGATTTTTAAATGGTTACAGTATACTTTTTCCACTAAGACTTTTGAAATTGATGTAATTATGTTCACCCATGTCCTTATTTTTCATTCTATAATACATGATTGAAATTTGAAGCTTAATATGTGATTGAATGAAAATCTTAAAAATAAGGATTTCAATTAATGAACTAAACATGGAAATCCTAAAGTCTGTCCTAGATAAAATTGTATAATTCAAATAAAAATATATCATTATTCAAATGTTATAAAGTGACATTACTTGGTTTATTACCTTGAGAGAAAATACTGGAAATGGAAACAAATTCAAATAGTTAAGACAAATAGATCAATATCAAAAGTATCCAATTTCTTCAAAAGTTGTACTATACTTACCTTTCAAAACTGATTTCTGAATACCCTTCTCTGTCTTCCAGTGGCAAATCTTTATTTGTAATGAA
>NW_003852459.1:14683-15453 GCF_000181295.1 Otolemur garnettii | reverse complement strand
GTATTTTTGTCATCTTTCTGGCAGCTGCCAAATTGTAATGCTTAATGATTCAACTTAAATTAACTAAAATGAATCCTTGTGAAAAATCTTAATACCTTCCTAGTACATAGAAGGGAGATGATTATATTGCCTTCATTTACACAGAAGTTATTCATAATTCATTGACACCCTCTTATTACTAAGTTATGAGAATTTTTTTTGAGCAAATGGAGGAATAGAACTTTGTGCAGGTGCTCATACTGTTTATGCCATATTGAATAGAATGGTCACAATACTACTGCTAGCTCATGGAAATAGGCTACTAAGGTTTAAATCACAAACTACAGTGCAAGAGCACTTGGAGCATATGTAATACTGTTGCCTCTCCAAACATTTATCTTTAATACAAATTTTATTAGGTAGCTTAAAGTGCATGGGAAATGATATCAAAATAACAAAATAATGATTTTTGCAATGTTAAATTAGAGCTAAGCATGGTGTTTATGGAATATGTGAATGTTATATATTTTTTAAATCTTTAATTGAATCACTTACAGGAAAGTAGATGCAAAGTGTCAGAGTTTGAAATGTAGATAAATGTGTATTAACATGTATAGGGAGTAAAGTATTAAATTTTAAATTAACTATTACATAAAAATGGAAATCATTTCCTTATTCCTACATTTTTCTTTTTTTCTATTATGAAAAGATCTCTTTATAGGCCATAAGAAGCATTAGTGGTAAAACTATTTAAAATGTACAGCTTAATTAATTATTTTTGCTCTAATCCT
>NW_003852459.1:10133-13625 GCF_000181295.1 Otolemur garnettii | reverse complement strand
TTGTTAATTAGTGTAACACTACTACAGAACACTGGAACACATTGCTCCTATCTAGTTGTAATTTCATATTCATTAATTAACCTCTCACTATCTCATCTCCTCTTTACCCTTGCTGACCTCTAGTAACCATTATTCTATTCTTTAATTCTATTAGATCAATATTTTTAACTTGCTGTATATGACTAAAAACATGCAATACATATCTATATATATATTTCTGTGTCTGGTTTATTTTGCTCAAAATAATATCCTCCAGGCTCATCTATGTTGTCAAGAATGACAGAATATCATTTTTTTTGTCTGTATAATATTCATTGTGTATATATACTGTATATTTTCTTATCTACTAATGTATTAATGCACTTTTTGGTTAATCAATGTCTCGGCTATTGTAAACATGGGGCATCACTTTAGTATACTGATGTCTTTCCTTTAGCTATATACCCAATAGTAGGATTGCTGGGTCATATTTTTAGTTTTTTGAAGACTCTCAATCTTGTTTCCCATAATTGCTGTGCTAATTTACATTCTAAACAACAGTGTATAAAAGTTCCCCTTTACAGGCCTGGCACAGGATTATAGGCCTGTAATCCCAATACTTTAGGAAGCTGAGGTGAGAGGGTGGTTTAAGGTCACAAGTTCAAAACCAGCCTAAAAAACGTAAGGGACAATTTAAAAAAGAAAAAAAAGAGAGAGAGAGAAGAGGAAGGAAGGGGAGGGAAGGGAAGGAGAGGAGAGGAGAAGAAAAGAAGAAGAAAAGAAAAAGTAAGGTGTGGTGGTCATGCCTGTAATATCAGCTCCGTGGGAGGCTGAGGAGGGAGAATTCCTTGAGTTTAGGAGTTTGAGACTTGCCTGAGGGAGGGTGAGAACCTACTCCTAAAAAAATGGAAAACCCAGGCACTTCCCTCAGTGCCTATAATCCCAGAGGTTTCCAGAGGCTGAGGCAGCAGGATGCCCACAGCCCACTCTGAGGTTGCAATGATCTATAAGGGCACTCTGCTCGGGGCATAGGGTGGGACTGTCTCAACAATAACAATAATAAAAAAGCAAAGAGATAATAATAAAAAATAAGCAAGGAAATAAAAAGAGAAATAAATAATTAGTGGGGTGGTGATGCATGTCAGCTATTCAGCTGGCCGAGACGAGATCACTTAGGTACAATTGGGCTACTGCCCTCCAGCCTGGATGACAGAGTAATACTCCATGTCTTAGAGAAAGAAAAAGAGTTCCCTTTTCCACATGTCCTCACAACCTTGCCAGCATTTGATATGTTTTTCTTTTTAATAATAACCATTCTAACTGGAGTAAAAGGATATCTTACTGTTGTTTTGATTTGCACTTTCCTGATGAGTAGTGATGTGAACTATTTTTTTTCATATATGTGCTGGCCATTTGTATATCTTCTTTTGAATGATGTCTATTCAACTCATTTGCCCGTTTATTATTTTTGTGTCTTTTTTTCCTCTTGAATTACTTGAGTTTTTGTATATTCTGAGGGTTAATCCCATGTTAGATGAATAGTTTGCATATTGTCCTTTCATGGTCTTGATTGTTTCCTTGCTGTGCAGAAGACTTTTAGTTGATGCAATCCTATTTATCTATTTTTGATGATGTTATCTTTGTTTTTGAGGTCTTAGCCACAACATTATCCCAGTCAAATTTCCTGAAGAATTTCACCTATGTTTTTCTCTAGTAGTTTTGAGTTTTACATTTAAGACTTTAATCCATTTTAAATGTATTTTTTATATGGTGAGAGATAGGGTTCTAGTTTCATTCTTCTACAGTTTTTCTAGCACTGCTTACTGAAGATACTTTCCATTCCACAGTGAATGTTTTTGAAATGTTTTCTTAAAATTCAGTTGGCTATGAAGTTGTGAATTTATTCCTGAGTTCTCTATTCTTCCCACCTTTCTATGTTTTTATGCCAGAACCATGATGGTTTGGTTATTAGTTTTGTAGTTTATTTTGAAGTTGGTGTAATGCCTTAATTTTTTGTTTGTTTAGGATTTGTTTTGGTTGTTAGGTCTTCCATATGAATTTTGGTATTGTTCTCTATGAATTTTAAGCTTATTTATTCTGTAGTTCCTTATGAATTTTAGGATTGTTTATTCTATTTATGGACAGAATGTCATTGGTATTTTGATAGGGTTTGCATTGATTCCCTAGATCATTTTTGGTTTTGTTGTCATTTTCACAACATTAATTCATAAATACTGAATGCCTTTCTGTTTTAGTGTTCTCTTCAATTTCTTTCATCAATGTTTTTAGTTTTTATTTTTTAGACAGAGTCTCATTCTGTCACCCTAGGTCGAGTTTCATGGTGTCATAGCTCCCAGCAATCTCAAAGTCCTGGGTTCAAGCAATCCATCTGCTTTAGTCTCCTGAGTACCTGGGACTGCAGGGCCCTGCCACAGCACCTGGCTAGTTTTTCCATTGTTAGTAGAGATGAAATCTCTCTCTTGTTCTGGTTGGTCTCAAACTCTTGAACTCAAGTCATCCACCTACCTCAGCCTTCCAGAGTACTGGGATTACAATCCTGAGCCAAAATACTCAGCATTGTTTTTTAGTTTTTCTTATACAGATCTTTCATTTCTTTAGTTAAATTTATTCCTAGGTACTCTTTTTTTTTGGGGGGGGGCTATTGTAAATGAGATTTTTTTTTCTACTTTAGCAAGTTTCTTCTGATTATTAAAGGTTGATTTTTGTATCCTGCAAGACAACTGAATTTAATTATCCATTATAAGAGTATTTTTGTGGAGCTTTAAGGTTTTCTATACAAAAGACCATGTCTTCTGCAAAGCCAATTTGACTTTCTGTTTTCAATTTGGAGGTCTTTCTTTCATTTTCTTGCTTAATTTCTCTGGGTAGGACTTCTAATACTATGTTGAATGAGAGTGGTGAATGGAGACCCTCTTGTCTTATTCTAGTTCTTATTACAGTTCCATGTTCAGTATGATTTTGTCATATGGCCTCTATTGTGTTGAGGTACATTACTTTTATACGTATTTTGTTAAGAGTCTTTGGAATGAAGGGATGCTGAATTTTATCAAACACTTTTTTCTGTCTATTGAGGTGCCCATATGGTTTTTTTCCTACATTCTGTTGACATAAATTATCATGCTTATTGATTTGCGTGTATTTTAGCATCCTATTATCCTTGTGACAAATCCAACTTGATCACAATGAATGATTACTTTTATTTTTTTAACAAGTATTTATATATTGTTTGGGATTCATTGAGGTACAAAGATTAGGTGAGAATGATTGTGCTTTTTGGGTGAAGTCCCTCTTATAATTGCATCCTGCCCCCAACATGTGTGTCATACACTGTGACCCCCATCTCATTCCCTCTTCCCCTGTCCCTGATTGCTCATTCCCCTACCCTACGTCTTATATTAGAACATCTGCTGCCTTCATATTAGAATTAAATACTTTGTATTCTTGCTTCTCCATTCTTGTGATATTTTATTAAGAAGAATGTGATCCACCTCC
>NW_003852459.1:1881-6848 GCF_000181295.1 Otolemur garnettii | reverse complement strand
TTATATAAACATAGCTTTTGGTTTCTGTTTGAGTAGAATATTTTCTCCCTTCATTTTCAGTGTGTCTTTATGGGTGAAGTGAGTTTCTTCTAGGTAGTATACAGATGGGTCTTATTTTAGTTTATTATCCACATAGTCTGTATCTTTTAATTGAAGATATTAATTCACTTACTTTTAAGGTTGTCATTAATAACCTTAATGGGACTTACTGGTATCATTTTGTTAATCTTTTTTTATGTTTTATAAATACATTTTCCTTTTCTTCTTATCATTGTGTTTTTTTTTTTCCTTGTCGGAATGATGTTTGTTTTCTTTTTCTAACTTTTAAATATCTGTTTTACCAGTGAGTCTTATGCTTTGAATATTTTCAGGATGATGATTATTATGCTTTTGTTTCCAAATGTAGGAGTCCTTTAAGCGTTTCCTGTAAGGCTGATCTAGTGATGATGAACTTCCTCAGTTTTGGTTGTCTGGGAAGTATTTTAATTCTCTTTCATTATGGAAGATTAGTTTTGGGGGGTATGACATTCTTGGCTGATAACTTTTTTTTCTTTTAGTGCTTTGAATATATCACCATTTTCTCTCCTGATCTCTAAGGTTTTGGCTGAGAAACTGGTTGTTAGTTAATGGCAATACTCTCATATGTGGCTTGATTTGTTTTTCTTGCTGTTTTTAGAATTCTATGGCTTTGACTTTTGACTTTTCACTACAATTTTCCTCAGAAAGGATATTTTTGAGTTGAATGTATTTAAAAATTGTTGGGCTTCCTGCATTTGGTGTTCACAGCTCTTCTAATACTTGGAAAGTTTTTAGCTTTAACTTCATTAAATTGGTTTTCTAAAAATTCTAGAAGAAAGTATGGGGAAAACTCTTGACAAAATTGTCCCGGGAAAAAATTTTATAAAGAAAACTACTTTGCAACAACACCAGAAAAAAAAAAAAAAAAAGGACATGATCAAGCTAAAAGTACCCTTCTACACAGCTAAGGGCACACAACAACTAAAGCAAACATACAGCTTTCATAACTGGAGAAAGTATTTGCAGACTATGACTCTAACAAGGGGCTAATAATTAGAATCTACAGAAAACTCAAACTAGTGAAAAAAAAAAAAAAGAGAGAGAGAGAGAAAAAATCCCATTTATAAGAGGGCAAAAGTCTTGAAGAGAACTTTCTCTGAAGACAGACAAGTGGCCAATAAATACTTGAAAAAATGCTCATTTACTCTAATTATCAGAGAAATGCAAATCAAAACCACCCTAAGATATCACTTAACTCCTGTGAGAATAACCCATACTGCAAAATCCCAAAGCTGCAGATGCTGGCATGGATATGGAGAGAAGGAAACATTTTTGCACTGCTGGTAGGATTGAAAAATAATAGAGCCACTATGGAAAGAAGTATGGAGAATCTTCAAAGAACTAAAAGTAAATCTTCCATTTGATTCTATAATCTCATTACTAGGTATCTATCTAGAAAAAAAAAATTGCCATAGGGACATTTACACTAGAATGTTTGTTGCAGTTCAGGCTACCATTACTGAGACAGTGGAATTGTCCCAAGTGCCCATTAACTCATGAATGGATTAATAAATTGTGGTATATGTATACCTTGGAATACTATTCAGCTATAAAAAACATGGAGACTTTACATCATTTCTATTTACTTGAATGGAGTTCAAGCACATTCTTCTTAGTAAAGTATCACAATAATGGAAAAACAAGTATTCAATGTACTCAGTACTCATGCCCACATGAGAGAAAAGTACAATTTAATTCAAATGTAGGGAAGGGGTGAGGTAGGAAATAGGAAAGGAGAGGAAGGGGGTTGGTGTGGTCCCACCTAAGGTGCACAACATAAGGGTAGGCAGCATACCAGCTGGGTGAAGGGCTCAAGTACAACTTGAAATGCAAACAGTGTAACTTAATTATTTATATCCTTATAATAATCTGAAATTTAAAAAATGGTTTTCTATGCATTTTTGCATCTCTTCCTCTGTAATTTCTCTTCCTTCTGTAATATTTATTCACCTAATGGTATCTTATGGTCCTGTAGGCTTTCATCACTGTTTCTCATTCTGATTTCTTTTTTAGTTTTGACTGGGTAGTTATAAATATCCTATGTTCACATTCACAAAGTCTTTCTTCTTCTGTTCTTCTGTTTTTGAAGGTCTTTATTGTATTTTTTAATTTTATTGACTAAATTATTCAGCTGCAGCCTTTCTATTTGGTTCTTTTGGTGATAGGTACCATTTTGTTAATATTCTCATTCATACCATACTTTTTTTCCAGATTTTATTGAACTATCTGTATTTTCTTGTATCTTACTGAGTTTTTCTAAGATTATTATTTAAAATTTTTTTGTCAATTTGTAGATTTCCTATTCTTTGGGGTCTGTTTTTAGACAGTTATTTTTCTCCTTTGCTGGTGTCTTATAACCTTTCTTTTTTTATGTTTCTTGTATTCCTGCATTGATACCTGTGCATTCAGTAGAAAAATCACCTTTCAAAGCTATACAGAATGGCTTTTATAAAGAAAGATTTTCATCTACACATAGGTCTTTATGTGCTGGTTGGGATAGTTGTGATGAGATGATGCAGTGATATAATCTTTATGTAGCTTCTTCAGTTGAAATCAATGTTAGTAACACTGTTGGTACCTCAGTGATCTCAATAATCTCAGCTATAGAAGTTTGTGTCCAAAGGAAAAGTGGGATAGGTTATTAAGGTCCTTGATGGCAAAGCCTTTTGGGGTCCTCCTACTTGGTTTTCTTCACAGTGTAGGGACTTAGCCAAATGGATTCATCTTCGTGTTAGGTCTGACAGAGCCTACACAGTATGTTGCAGTGGTGCTGGGATCCAGGTGCCGTTATCTAAGGTGGCTGTAGAGCCTGGATCTTAGGTTCAGGGTGTTGCAGACATTGTTGTACCTAGATCTTAGCATTCATATTCATTCTTTGTGCCATAGTTGGGCCTAGACTGCTCTACAAAGCCAAGACTTGTCATACTGAAGCACTCTCTAGCAGCTTGGGCTCAGGATATAGGGTTGTAGCTATGATTCTACAGCTAGAGGGGCAGGGTACTGGCTTAGTTCTAGAAGAGAAGGGATTCTCTGGAAGTTTGGGTCTGAAGAGTAGACTATAACTGAATTTAGTAACCAGAGCCAATAGATCTTAATGGAAAACTGGTTTCCAAGTCATGAAGCACCAAGCAGTAGTGACTGAAGACCCTAGAATGATGGAAATTGGCAGTATCCTATATATTGTGAGGCTGGGTGCAATGGCAGCAAGGGCTCCAAAATAGCAGAGTTCAGTTGTTGCTCAAGCCCTGGCAACAGATTGCAGCTCTGCAATGACTCTACTCCCTGGAGAGAGGTGTGTCTCAGTAACTCACACTCAAAGTGTCTAGTCCAGATCCAAGAAAACAGGGTACTAGAGTTGCTTGGCCTATACTGTGGAATGTCTCAGCTGATCTGCTGTACTGTTTTCCTGGGAAATGGGGTACTATACCAGTTCAGTCTTGAGATATACAGCTTCTCAGTTCAGCAAAGATAATGTACTGCTTCAGCTCAGGCCTGAATATGGCAGGGTTCTGACTATTTTGGGTGGCCCAGAAACTTTCTCTAGGATGAAAGGCATTGATTCAGCCCAGACACTATGGTGCATGACTGCTGTAGATGTCCTAGACACCATTTAATGGGAGTCAAACTTCTGCTTTCAGACACTGGTGAGGCAAGATCACTCTGTGTAGCCAAGGTACTTTTTGTTTTCCTGGAAGGTGTGGTACTGCCTCATCTCAGGCACTGTGGGAGGGAGTGATTGCTCTAGGTGGCCAAGACACCATTTCCTTGGTATTGCTTCACTTCCATTAGAGAGAGGCAGGGTACAACAATGACTGGAAGATACATATGAGACTGCTCTACCTAAGTCCCATTTCTCTGAAGCACTACACAGCTTTAGCTTGAGTATCACAGGGCAGGGTTTATTGATAAGTAAGAGGAGTTTTTCAAAGTATCTCGAATAAGGCAGTGTTTCTTCATGAGGTAATGCCCAGCTCCAGCTCAAATCTCTAAGAACAAGTGTAGCAGCAGCTGAAAGAGTAGATGGAAGATCTTTTCCAAGGCATTGTTTCCCCAGGAAGGAGTAAACCACTTTAGTTCATCTCTACATGCAGGGCTTAACAGTTAATTGTAGAGGTACATGAGATGGTTCTGCCAAGGCACTATTTCTATGGGAGGTGGTACATAGCTTCATCTCAAGCTTCTAGACTCAGGGCTTAGTTGTGATTGTTAAGAGCAGGTAGAGCATTTCCACTGCTGTGTGGCTCCATGAGAAAGACTGTAAAGCTGCTGGCAGCTTGGCTTGAGGATATTGTGGCTATGCTGAGATTATGTCCCCACCAGGGTTCCTGTGACTCCTTTAATGTGCTCTGGTGCTCTCTATTAGTTATTTTTACAAATGTACTGGTTTATTTGTTATTGTGACCATCTTTGTGGGTGGATGAGAACTAGAGACTACTTGTTGGCTATCTTGCTGATAGCAGAATTCCTTAGAACTTTTTAAAAATTGTGCAGAATTTTATGTGAAAATATAATTCCTATTTTAATAAATATACTGTGGTATGAAATTATAAGTAAAATTTTCTCATATAGTGAGACATCTGGTAAATTGGCACCATTCCAATTTGTCTTGAAACAATTGATGTAAAAGCAATTACATATTTTCTAAATGTAAACATGATTAATACTTTGCTAGGGATATAAAATAGAAGAATCTTCAGTTCTCATTTTGAGCATTTTATTATTGCATGGCTTAAAATATACTATATGTGCTATTATAGTTTTCAAAAAATTTTAATTCAGAAAAAATGGTATATAAAATTATTTCCTTATAAGAGATATATTAATTGTATCCCTTAAAATTTCATGTAAAATATCATCTTTATATATATATACACACACATATACATATA
>NW_003852459.1:0-1400 GCF_000181295.1 Otolemur garnettii | reverse complement strand
AGTATAATTTTATTGCAAGTAAATCATATCAATGTTTCTTGAAAGATGCACTTTTAAAAAATAACAACTAGGTCTTTCTGGATAGCAACATTTCTGAAACAGTGACTATGACTGACTTTAAGTTAGGCTGATCAGCTCAAACTTCTGTCCACTTGTATTTGAAATATTTCTACAACAAAGAGGACTTTTCAGAATCTATTTGTTGACTTTCTTTTTTTATTTTTTAATTTAAACTGTATATGTGACAAGAAATATCTGTGATTCAGTGTAAATTAATGTTTCTATATTGAAAAATTTTACTGTTTAATTGAAGAAAGTCATTGATGATTAGAATAATAGGATTTTCATTTTTCTGCTATAGAGATTAATCATGTTGGAGGTCAGCACATCTCTTGGTAGTGAATATTAAGCATTTTTGAATAAGTTTTTTTCTTCCATTATGAAATATAAATTTTACTGATTACATGAGTATTCATGTTAGTGTTTGCTTTTTGAACTTTAGTGAACAGCAGTATTGAATATAAACTTGATAAATGTGCACTGAAAATTTTCTATCATTTGGAAATAGCACTTATATGATATATTTTATTAAAATGGTTTGAAATTCTAGTAGAGAACTTCCTATGATGAATGTTGAAAATACTATATATTGCTGAAGGATTATTAATTTACTCCCAGCTTACAAAAGAAAGAAACTTTGAAAAAAAATTTGAATGATTTGATTTTATTACAAATTAGTGAAATAGGAAAATCTTAACTCATAAAATCCAAAGGATGTAGAAGAGAAAGTTTATGCGATTATATGATATCATGGTCATCTAATCAAAGCATCTATTACCCATGTCCAGTTATGTTTGAAAGTTGCTTATTCTTTGAATAAAATTCTCTTTCAGTGAATGCAGAATGAGTTAATTCCATATGACTGACTATCAAATGACAAATAAATTATTGGGACAACATCTGAATCAGCTTTCTCGCTATTGGTTATCCTGTCTATCTCTCTTCCCACTTGATTTTATACTCTTATTTGTAATTGATTATTGTAATGAAGAAGCATCAATGTTATTACCACATTAAAATACTAAAAGAAAAAAGTTCGACGTCTGTGTTCAATTCAATCCATGTATCTATCTTGCTTTTTCTGTTTCTTTTGATAAAACATGGATTAAACTTTCTAGCACCTTGTTCTGTAGGCTTCAGTCAATAAAGTGACACTAGCAGATGGAAAACTGGTTGCAACATTAGAAGAGTATAACCAAGGTTAAGCTGTATAATGGTAAACTGTCAGACAGCTTTGCTTTTCAGATTATTTTGTCTTTTAATGTTTCATAAAAAATATTTAAAATGTACTATGACATATAAAAGAAAAAAATTATTTATAGAGCTTTAACAATAGCTAA
>NW_003852458.1:11281226-11284890 GCF_000181295.1 Otolemur garnettii | reverse complement strand
AGCCAAGCAGATGAGTTTATTGTAGACACAACAGGAATCACTTCTTTTTCTTTTATAATGTGAAAAAAGAAAAACATCACAATTTATTTCTTTTTCACTTTTTACTTTTTTATTTCAAAATATTAACAGTGAGCAAATGGTTTTTTGGTTACATGAATCACTTTTGTAATGCTTGAGTCAAGGCCATACGTGTGCTCATTAGTGAAACAGTGTTCAATACACCGACTGGTTTATGCCCAGCCCCTCTATTCCCCTTCCTCTTACTTGATTTCCACTGATTTTCACTTTGCTCTATGCACATACATGCTCATTGGTTAGGTCCAATTTAGTAGAGAGTATACGTGGTGCTTGTTTTCTATTCTGTAAATACTTCACTTAGTTCCATTCAGATTGTTGCAGAAGGCATTAATTCATCCTTTTATAAGGCTGAATAGTACTCCATGGTATATGTATACCACATTCTGTTAATCCACTCATGAATTGATGGGCAGTGGATTGATTACATATCTTTGCAATTGTGAATTGTGCTGCAATAAACATTCACATGCAGGTGTATTTCTGTTAAAAATGGCTTATTTTCCTTTGGATAAATAGTGGAATTGCTGGGTTAAAAGTTAGGTCTACTCCTAGTTCTTTGAGTTGTTTCCATACTGTTTTCTGTAGAAGTTGTACTAATTTTCATTCCTACCAACACTGAACAAGCCTTCCTTTCTCTCTTCATCACACCAGCATCTATTGTTTTTGGACTTTTTAATAGAAGTTATCCTAATAGGGGTAAGGTGATATCTCATTGTGGTTTTAATTTGCATCTCTCTGATGGTTAGTGATATTGAACATTTTTCATGTGTTTATTGGCCATTAGTCTACCTTCTTTTGGAAAGCTTCTGTTTATGTCTCTTGCCCATTTTTTCATGTGTACATGTGTGTGTGAGAAGGGTTGTTTTGTTTTGTTTTGTTTTCTCTGGGTGATTTGCTTGAATTCTCTGTGGATTCTGTTTATTAGCATTTTATGAGATGTGCACTTTTTGAAGATTTTTCTCCCTTTCTTTAGGTTGTCTATTTGCTCTGTTGATTATTCCTTAGCTGTGTAAAAACTTAAATTTTTAGGTCTTTGATAGTAGAATAAATCTCTACTATTCTTTCTGGGGCAAGGTACTGCTTTTCTGGTACTATTAGGTATAGGATGAGGTGGTTCTTGGGTCTCTCCTTAGCATTTTCTCTCATGGTAATACTTATTCTATGAGTAAAAGTAGAAATTCTGCCAGTCAATTCCAATTATGTGGAAACTGGGTACTAAAAGATAGAATAGACTTGAGGTTTTGCTCAACCTAACATACAATGAACGTAGGTGAAATTTCCATTTATCTCCTGACTCCCAAATCCCCTCATAGCAGATACTGTGATATTTTGCTTTTCCAGGAACTAATTTGGGCCCAGTGTCCAAAGATCCCTGAAAGTTATAGATTACTGTCCTTCCCAAAGATGTGGTTATTGTGATAGACACAGATCTCTTTGTTAAAGCATCAAGAGGGAATGTTAGAATACACACTTGTGATATTATTAGAGTCTAAACTCAAGATCACCTATCTTTCTTTCTTTTGGGTCAAGGACAACTAGATACTTAAATTGATCCAAATCTACAAATTGGGTGAGAAAACATCATAAATTTTGGATGCTTATGTAAGATCTCCACTCACTGAGTCTAGGGTTTATTCATTTCTGTGTTTATACTCTGTACCCCATGATCAATATACCACCCACTAAATGTTCTTATGGATTATGCCAATCCAAACCCTTTGCTGGTCTTTCTACTTATTACAGTTACTATGACCCAACTAATCTAGTAGTTAAATGTTATTTCTTTATTGCTTGTACACTGGAATCTAGTATCACAATGAAATCAGATGACTCTTTTCAATGGTAGTATCACATCCAAGCATTTCCAGAATACAGCCCTGGGACACCTTTGGAAGATATTGGGACTCCACTTTCTGGAGCATTTCTCAAAGGATTAGAGGAGCAAACACATACTGAGCCCTGAGAACATAACAGAGAGCTGAGCAATCCAGTGTGTTCAATCTTCTTCAAGACCTAGGGAGTAGGTTTCCTAGTTCTGAAGTCCTAATGTCCTTTTCTTTTTCTTTTATTTTTTTTCCTTTTGGCAAATTAGTGTTATCTATTAAGAGTTATATAGTTTTCACACTCTCTTCTTGTCAGTTTATTATCTCCAAAATATTAAGCCATGAGCCTTTAGATTCTCTCCTCTAAAGAAGAAAATTTAATTCAGGGTCAAGTTAACCAAACTTAAAAATAAAAGTTAGAGCCTCTCCTAGCTGCTCAAGATAGCTCAACAAATCAAGGCCCAGCTTGTTAAGAAGTAAAGAGAGAAGAGAAAAGAGAGGAAGATTTTTAAATATACAAATTTTATAGAGAAAAGTAAATTATGAAATTAAATTAATTATTTTGAAGCAAATTTGTTTCCAAATTGAATTATTTCCAAAACAATAGTGTGACAAATGAACCACTGTTCCTTTCAAGTTCTCATCAACCATGTGTGTAGCAGGTAATGTATATGATGTTGGAATTGTTTTGCAAGTAAAAGCATTTTGAATGTGTGGGTGTATGTTTATGTATCATCTGCAGATACACACGTACAACCATTTACTTGAAGAAAATTGTTCAAAAATAGTTGGAAACTTGTTTTGTTATAACATTTTAGTCTGATGAGAAATTTAGACAGGGCACTTGTTGTGAATGACCTTAAGTAAGAAAGATAAGTAGGGAGTAAGTCTTTCTAGTTCTGATGTTCTAATGTCCTTTTCTAGCAACTGGCACAATCTGGCTATCTATCAATCTATCTATATATGCACATGCACATACAGTAGAGTTATATATACAATTTTTTTTTTTTGGCAGTTTTTGGCTGGGGCTGGGTTTGAACCTGCCAGCGCCCTACTCCTTTGAGCCACAGGCACCGCCTGATACGTACAATTTGTATCTGGCATGATTGAGTTTTTTTTATCTTCAATGTCTTGCAAAAGAGATATGCTCTCTGATCACATATACTATGATTTAGTGTACAGGAAACTTAATCTTCTCACTATCTCTCAAAATATCACGCTTGCTCACTGTCTTCACATAATTGCACTATTACTACTAGGAAAGTAAGAGCTTGTTGGTACTTTAGTAGACGATAGTAAAATGCACAAAATAGAAAATCCTGCCATGTTGGTTAAGCATTGTTAGTGAAGACCCAGTTGTACCATGATTAGGATACTCTGAACAGAATGACAGAGCAATAGCTGTACTTTGCATTCCCTGCCACGAGGTAGGGATATAGAAGGTAGAGAGTGCCAGGATTTAGAGGCAACAAACAGATCTGTTCACTGCATGACTCAAAAGGCTAGTTACCTCCAGTGGGCCCAAAGGAAAGAAGTCCTCTCATGTGGCTCTAAGATCCAGGGGGACCAGTGATTCATGAAATGTCTGTGGGATGCTGTATGGAGCCAGAAGCAAGCTCTGATAAATTCATGGAGACTCCCTAAGGAGGCATCTTTTAGCTTCTGCCAAAGATTCCACAGATTTGACTCTGAAGTTAATGACACCCAAACCAAGAATGTTACAGAATTTATTCTGAAAATGAGAGTTAATATGACGGTGGCAA
>NW_003852458.1:11266020-11281031 GCF_000181295.1 Otolemur garnettii | reverse complement strand
CACAGATTTGACTCTGAAGTTAATGACACCCAAACCAAGAATGTTACAGAATTTATTCTGAAAATGAGAGTTAATATGACGGTGGCAATGCTGCCACAGCTTCAAAGCTGCCTGGCAGGCAGCTTTATTCAGGGCCAAGTGTCTGATGTCACTATTTTCTTTAAAGCTGACTCCTAGTCATGCTGGCAGCAAAAACAGAGGAGTTTTCTTTCTGATCAGTTAGGCACCATGATTATGGAAGTGTTTTTTTGTTTTTGTTTTTTTTTCCTGGCTGTGTGGCCTCTCTTTGGTCATCCTGGTAGAGTCCATGAACTATCCAGTTCTTTTATTAGAAATCATTTTCAGCTTAATTGTTCAGTGTTGGTTTCTTTGGCTTGCAACTTAGAACACCAACTGATCATATGCTGTGCCTTTAAAATACTTCTTTTGAGAATATGCTGGAAGAGGTGGTTTATAGTTTCCTAGTATGTATTATAGGTGGCAAAGCATGCTGAGAAAACTGGTACTGTTGAAAAGATTAATCAGCTGATAGATTAGAAACTATAGAGGTCGAGCAGCTCTAAACTAAGGAGTTCTCATAAGCTTATGAACAATTAGTTTTATAAGGTGAAATCAATAGTGGTAAACTGCTAACCTCCCTGAATAAAATCCAAGCCATTCTTTACACACATAAAGCAGAGGGTTGGCTTTTAATTTTTGTTTTTGAATCATGTGCCTTCCCTGCTCAGAAACATGCAGTGACTCTCTAATGAAATATTTGAAGTTTATTAGAGGTTTTAACACCCCATTGTTCTTTGTCTGGTTTCATGATATTTCCTGCACGCATTTTTTAAAAGTGCCCAATAAAAATAATATTGTTTTCAGAATTTCCCAACACATTTTTAGTGTTTAAAAACAGAACTAGAAAAAAACTGGCTTTTCATCAACTGGTCCTTCATCGCCTAAACATTTACTTTTGAGTAAGTCAACTCACACCAGACCTCGGCTAATCAAACATGTTTACCATCACTTGCTTACAGATACACGTTTCTTAATTACTTTTGTTATATGTCATTGCACTCATACAAACATTTCTTTCTTTTTCCCTTTTCAAAATATATTCTTTATTGATTTCAAAACTTGAATCAAAAGTATTTTTTAGATAAAAACCACTTTAACTAGGGACCCTTCTTCTGTCAGTATTGTTGCCATCCTGGGGTCAACTATGGTGCATAGAAAAAGCACTGAATTAAAATCCTATGCTGTTAATTGTGTTCACTATTCATCTGTCCCTCCAATTGACATTTGTTGAGGATATTCTGAGTGCTACCACTTTGCTAGGTGCTGGAGATGTGAAGATCAATACTAGACTTCAAAGTGCTGACCTAAGAGAGCCACAAATCCCCACCCCTCCCACCTTAATTGTTAAGCCTTAGGAAAGTCATTTTGTTTTTCTGAATTTTGTTTTCTCCTTCCGTAAGAAAGAAGAAAGGGGATTTTATAGAGTTATCAATGCCCAGAGATTGTGAAGGTAGCTGGACATATTGACTGATTGAAGTGGGGTTGAACTTGGGGTTGAGCATGCCATTTCCACTGACTTAAATTAGGAATGATGTAGTATGCCAGATGAAGAATGTGGGCTGTGGAGTTTGACTACCCAGGGTGGAGTTTCAGCTGCTCCACTTACTAGTCAGAGGAACCTGGACAAGATTTTTCATCTCTCTGTATATTCATTACCCTCATAAACCACCAAGCTCTGTGCCTAGTATTTAGTGCACCCTCATTAATAAAGGTGATGATGATACCAGATTTTCTTTATTTGGGGAAAGAAGGATGAGTACTTTTCCTGGGTCAGAGATTTAGAGAAAGGGAAGAGATAAAGGAAGTAAGGATGAAGGAGCATAAATAAGTATAATCCCCCCATATGGTCTTATCAAAAAGGCTTTAGCCTTGATGATTAAAGAGATGGGCCAGAGGTAGAATTGAGTGTTTATCGTCAAGGTGAGAGAGCATGGACTAAGGTTGGAGAAAGACCCAATTTCTTCTTTATGAACTCAGAACCAATTTGATCACATAAAAAAAAAAAGGCATATAGAGAGGACTGTTATATGTTTGCTCAGATACCACAAGTATGACGAGGAACACATTCACTGGGACAAATACTGTCATTCCTTTAAAAGGCTGTGTAAACAGCAGGAGTGGAAGAATAGGAACCAGATCAGAAGTGGAAGATCGCAAAAACGCACGTGACATGATGACTGTGGCTGAAAGAATGGATTGATGTTGAGGCAAATTTGGGGAACTCCCCAAAATAATTGAAGGGGATGTTATCCATGAAGTTAAAACATCCTTTGAGCAAATGGATAAAAGACGAGGAATTTGTGCTTGCTGGAATTTATGTTTTCATTTGTACTACAAGAATTTGTGCTTGTTGGAATTAATACTATTTTACTTGTACCACATTTGTACACATTGATTTGATTTCATTTGTAATATGATTTCTTTCCTACATGGTATTTGGTTTATATAAAAGGCAGAACATTGATATTGTAAAGTTCTATACTGCTGTACTTTATAATAGTTACTATATATGCTTTTGTCTGTATTATCTTTAACATATTTCTAATTCTCTCTTATTTGCATAACCCATTCGTTATCCCTTGAGAAGACTATCTTAAACAGTGTGTTTTAGGTCCCTGCTACAGTGCTTAAAACTGCTAAATTTACAATACTCAATAAATATTGATTTATCTCAGAAAAAAACTTAAGGCGATTTGTAAATATACTTGTAGAACTACAAGATTAAAAAAAAATAAGTGAAGAGCAAGTTAAGAAAGAAAACCTAAGTAAGAAAATCAAATAAAGATTGTACCTAAATGTCTTTTTGTATTGAAAAGTAAATTTATTTCAGGTTAATGTGAGGGTACAACCAACCGGTTCAAAATATTTGATTTTGTTAGGTAGTGTCTCTCTCGTGGTTATGTTCTATATACAAAAGGTGTGCCAACCCCCCCAAATGTCTTATATATGGCATATAAGATGCAGATATAAGTTTGCATGCAGGGATGCATGGTATAAGTTTACTTTTATGCTTCGAAGTAGTTTCACAGAGAAAAGATTGGAATCTTGATCAGTTATGAGTCAACATTTGTAAAATAACAACTTATTTTCCCTGAACATAGTCCTTCTACTGAACTCCAAGGGAAATTTTTTTCACAAAGACAAGACCCTCTTACAGAGTGAACATCAACCATAGCACAAATGTCATGGTGCCATTCTTAAGGATGCTTATTCAGTGTAGGTGGAGAGGTAACACTCTAACATTTGAGGGACCAAGCAATGTGCTGACATGTTTCAGCCCCAGGTGATGTTTAGAATATCTTGTAATAGTGTCCAACTTTTTTGCTTCTTTCTTTCTTCAGTTGGAAGAATTGTCTTGGACCACACAGTGAAGACAAGACCCAATAGCAAAAAAAAAAAAAAAAAAAAAATCCTCATAAAATCAGCACGCAGCCCACAGGCCCTACATTAGATACCCCTGGTTTACAGTCATGATTGATTATTAACTTCTTTCAGCAAACGTTTCAGGTTACATTTCCTGAAGCATTGATGTAATTGTCAAGTAGACTCGAAGACAAAGAAGAGTATCATTAATAATAATGTCAGTATTATCTTCATTATCAGAATTTTTTTTAATTAGGATTTTGTTGGGCAGAACTCTAAGATGGCCTTGTGATTCCCAGCCCAAATCATCCATGCCCTTGAGTAATCTCCTCCACCTGAATGTTGGCAAGGCACCCATTCCTTGTATCATTCCTGTGATCAGATCATGTTAAGGTTAAAGGATTTGCCAATGCCATTAATTTTGTAAGCAAATGTTTTTTAAACATTCATTTATTTACTTTTTATTTCAGAATATTACAGGGGTACACATGCATTTTGTTTGCCTGACTTGCTTTTGTATATTTTAGCCAAAGTTGTAAGTGCACTCTTTACTCAGAATGTGTGCATTGCACCCATTTGCTGTGAATTAACCCAACCCCTCTGCCCCCTCCCACCTACTTGATTCCTGTTATACTTCCATATGTGTGTCAGTATTGATTGAATAGTTCCAATTTAGCCTGGCATACAGGTGGTATTTATTTTTCTATTAAAAGGAAGATTATCCTGGGTGGTTCTCATGTAATCAGATCAGGTAAGCTCCGTTTGAAAGACTTAAAGTAGCTGCAGTAGATGCTCTCCTTGGCTTTGAAGAAGCAATTTTCAGTGCTGTGTAGAGAGCCATGTATCTTGGACATGAACATGGGCTATAGGAGATGAGAGCAACTGCTGTTCAACAGCCAACAAAAACAGTAAGAAACTGGACCTGAGGTTTTCAAATCCACAAGCAGATGGATCCAGTCATCAACCTGAAGGAGTTTAGAAATGGATCTTCCCTAGTTGAGATTCTCAGCGAGAACGCAGCCCGTCCATTGATTTCAGCCTCGTAATACCTGAGCAGAGAACTCAGCTGAACTGTGGTCAGAATTTCAGCTTACAGAATTCTGAGATAATAAATGGGTGTTGTTTTGTGGTAGTTTGTCACACAACAATAGAAAATGAATACAAATATTTGAATCAATATGATCCCTAAAGAGTAATTTTTGTTTAGTCCTTTATAAAGGAAGAGAAAACTTGTTTCCAAATTTATTTAGATACATTACTAGTCAAAACCTGATGTAGGATATAAACAGTAAGCTAATAGGAGAGTCAATGATTATTAAGCAGATATATTTTGAAATTTTAAAATGGCTTTTTCTTGCAATAAATTGATATAAGATTTAAAGATACATGGCAACAATAAAACATCTTGGATGCCACCAGTCTTTGAAAATCAAACAAAACAGCAATGGATTCTTCTAAGGTATCTCTTTAGACACTGGGGTTTTTAGCAATTGCTCTCTTTAACAACTGAGAAAGAGCGAAACATTGACTGAAAAAAAGGAATGAGGAGTTATTAGAGGTCAATCAAACATTTGAAGAAAATTTTGAGCTAATTTAGGGTATAAGTAAAGCAAAATATATAATATCCAAAAACATTTACCCACAGGCAATAAGTATATATGGTAATAACAACATGAATATTTTGAAGGAGTCTTGAGGGGAGACTAGCCAGGAAGAATGAATATAATTAAGGAGCAGTTCTCTGAGATATCCCAGCGTGTTTTAAAAAGGTGGTGCTGTAGTGGGGAGGTTGTATAGCAGTACTGCTCATTGCCAAAACCAGACTGACTCAACCAATTGGTTAGCAAATGTTGATCAGAATGAGACTTTTATTCATCATGGTTAATTAGTACCTAATTAAGTCCGTTGAGAGCACCTATTGACCCTAGAACTCCCTACAGCCTTTGTGTCGCCTCTTGCCCGCTCCTAAGGAGTAGACAGCTTTGCCTTGTGGAAGAGGTCAAGTGTTAATGGGCTATATACATCGATGAGTAATGTTTCATATACTAAGAAGGCTGCTCAGAGCACATACAAACACAAAACAAACGCTTTGGTCTCAGGGAGTCTTAAAGGATGATTATGAGCAGTTACTCCCACTAACAATAAAAACCCTTTAATCGGAGGGGGGCTGCCTCAGCTCGGTTAAGCTAGCCAGCCTGCTTATAGCTTTGGGGTTTACTCCACCGTGACAGCTAATATAAACATTCTAATGCAATTGTGGAAAGAAGGAGAATTCAGAAGAGAGGCTTGCCATGCAGGTGATCAAGCCTAAAAGAGAGGAATAAAGAAAAGAAATAGTAGGGAGAAAGGAATATTTTCAACAAAACAAGAGAAAATTGGAATGTTAGGACTATGTATTTTCTGCCAAAAAGAAATCAAACCTGTATTATCTTTTTAACACTAATTGGTTAAGAATTCTGTCCTGCAAGAAATGGCAGCTTAACTACCAGTTTTCAAAAAAGCCAACAATTACATGTTAATATTTTTAATCTATTATTATTATTAAATCATAGCTGTGTACATTAATGCAATTGTTTTAACCTAGATAGATTGGATCTGTTAGAGCTAATACCTTTCAACACATTAAAGATTTTTATGCCAAATTCTCATTTATCTTCTCAAATATCTTAAGCTGTAAATAGGGCTAAAATAATGACTTTTATTTCAAGGAGAGGAAAATTGATGACTGCAGTGGTTAAGGACCTCAACTGAGGTGATACAGCCGTGTTCGCCCCCAAATAATGCTCTGTCACAGGACTATATTTTCCTGTTTAAAGGAGAATAAAACACTATTACCGTCAAGGGCAAACCACATCCAGGAATATTATTAATTTCATTTCTAACTTTAATGGTTTTATTGTGGTGTGGGAGATAAAGCAATTTAGGAAAGGGAGGGGAAAAAATTACAGGCCTGTGAACGCTATTCTGTAATTAAGTTAACAGTCCACTTTTTTCCAACCACAGTTAACTCTTTAGTGTACTGTGTTCTGGTGGATAAAATAGCCTCTTTGATATGGAGTACTTATTTGACAAAAAGAATAATGACAGAGTGAAATACCCTAAAACAAAACCAGCATACTTGATTTAGGCTGCTTATGGCTTTGATATTTCTATTTGACTGTGAATAATTATTGTGAATGAGCTTGAAGATTTATGATGTGGAATTTGTCATTACATTTGGCACTCCTCTGTATAATTTGCATTCATAATTTCATAAATAGGATGTTATGTGTCATGCTATATCCCACTGAATTATTTTTGATGATATAAAATCACCCAAATATCTTAGGACTCTGGTTATAAGTGCATTTGCATAGTGCTGCAGATGGGTTGAGGCGTTGGATCATAATACAAATGCCAAATAAACCAGCTTTTTCTCTTTCAGGGAGAAACAGAAACAGCATTTGAAATGTTAGTGTAAATCAAATTTGCACTTTTCCGTGCGTAGTTTACAAAACTTTACCGTGTGCATTCTTTCTAGGTCACCAATGACGTGTGTGTGAGTGTGTGTGTGAATGTGTGTGTGACTGCAAATCCCAGAGGCCTTTTCTTTGTTCTCTCTCACTTTGATGATTCTGTAGCATTTCAAATTGGTGGCCCCTCCCTTCCTGGCCTGCCTTCCCTCATTGGCTTCTCTGAAATGATGTCCTACTTGGCTTTCTGCTTCCATGATTAATTCTTGTTTCCTTCCCTGGATCTTTTTCTTTAACCACTGACACTTCCAAGTTCCAGTTTGGGGCCATAAGTCCTGTTTTCTACATCTTCCTTTTTTAACTGTGTTAATTTTCAAATCTGCATTTGCAGATAATTCTCATCTATGCTTTGGCCACCTACACACTGTCTGGTATTTTAACATAGACTCCCCGCCATCCCTGTAAACTCAGCATGTCCAAAGGTGAACTCATGATTTTTTCCACCTCCTATCTCTGTCATTTCTTCTGCTTACCTGGGACTGAAGGTCAGAAGTGATTCTTAATTCAGATCTTTCTTTGACCTGTATAATAGTTGATAGTCAAAGCAGATCAACATTTATTGGAATTTTTAATTCAATTTTATTTCCAGCTATAGTAAAATTATTTAAAGGAACTCCCTCTTGCAAAATAGTCATGAACCTGATCTTGTGCTATCAGTTTGGAAAGTTCTCTCTTCTGCTCTGAAACCTGGGTTGCATTTACTTCCTGCCAAAGTAAGCTTAGGCTCCACAGCCTGAGTTTAAGGCTTCCCTTAACCTCTCCTATCCCACCTATCCTGTCTGTTTCCCTCTCTTCTTTTCTGTGCTCCTTTCCCTTCCATTAGGAAGGACTTTTTGTTAATAGCAACCACCCCGCACTTACTCTGAACACTCTCTCATTGCTTTGGTGGTAGATTTACTCAATGACTTTCTTCTTTCTCTTCACCTTGAATCCTTCCCCCCATCTTCCAAGTTCAATTTCAGTCTCACTTTCCTATGACAGTAATCTTCACAATTTTTATTCTCTGCATTAATTAGCCACTTAATCAGATGTAGAGGATATATCCTACAAAATACCACTGAGTCATGTTGTTTCGTGAATTGTAGGCTTGAAGTCTCCTAAGGCAGGAGACATGTTTAAGAAATAGTGTTAAACCTTGGCTCATAGGTTGATCTTCAGAAAATAAGTGGTCTCAATAATTAATCGTTGATTGAAAACTTTGGTCTCTCAGTTTGTGAGTCATTCACATTATTTCAATATCTCGTCTGGTGATTTGGGAACACAGAATGGTTCCTCAAAGCTTTAAGGATAAAGGCAATTACATTTTCTTCTTTGGTTAAGAACAGTTTTCCAGTTCACCTTTGGGAAAAGAGGGTAAACAAACACTTGCTTTTTTTAATGAAGTAAAATCATTTCACAAGTCTGGCCCAGGTTTATCCTAGTTTATTAACAGGAAACACCTGAAACTAATTGCCTTCTGGCCTACAGAATTCTGCTTTTAAAAATTTTAGTCCTTTCCATTTAAATACGGATATGTGTACAGCTTTGATAAATACTGTAATCACTTATGTTTAGAAAATATAGCATTCTTTGTTTCTATGACAGGCTCACATTCTTTCATTAAAGGTGATTTTAATTTGAAACTTCAAGATGTTATGAATTAAATTCTACAGCACTTAGAGGAGAAGGAAACTATTTCAAGTGCTGCTCTGGGTGTTCTATAAGCTCTGGAAAAACTGCCAAAGGTCGTCTGAACACGTATTCATTAAACTGAAGTGTCTTCTCCAGGAGTAGATTTTTACTTTGTGGCTATAGCTGAGTAATTTATGTTCTTTCATTTTTTTTTAAAGTTATTTCATTTAATCTTTTAGATTTGAGCTGCCCATTATTACAGGGTTTGGAGGTGGGGTATTTGGAGCAGCTGGGGGAGGCAAAGAGAAAAAAAGTAAGCCAGGTGAGATGGAAGCAACTCCCTAGGTCTCTCATGCAGGAGAGAAGCGCTCATTACAGGTCTAGAGCTTGAACATGAGTAAGACACACGATCTGCAGGCTGTCACCTACATTATTAGGTGATCGTGTTACCGCTCAGCGGAAGGGCAGCATTGCCACGGCACTTGAGTGCACTTCTCAGGACTTCCACTTTTCACTTGGCAAGAATATAACCTAGACATACCCAGTTTTTTTTGCAAGATTTGGTAGGGGAGATATTTAAGGGTGAAGAGGGGTGGGGAAATATGAACCTTCCTGTATAGGAGTCGTTTGATAGTTCTGATGTAGAGAAATCCTCCTTTAGGGAAATAACTTGTGAATTAATCACTAATTCTACTAAGAGTACATAAATGCGTGCTACCTAAGAAAATTAGCATTGCAATGCCCTCCTGGAAATTTAAACATCTTTCTCATGAATTTTCTTCATGTATTTCCCGTTCAACTATTATTCATAAAGTTTGTGTAGTTATGGGCAAAGGATACGCTAGCAATTTTCATGGTATTCGGGTTTGTCAAAAGACTAATAAAAGATCACTTCAAAGAGAAAGGTCATTCCTAAATATGTACAATTAGTTCAGAAATGAAAGATAAGTTCTTGAAGATTCTATCAATGTAGCTTCTTTTTTTCTCTGACTCCTAGCAGTGATTTCTCCTTTACTTTTTTGTTTCCTTTTGTCTAGGTGGATTATTGATGTTGCATTTACTTTAATATTAAGTCTACCTGGATATCTCACTTTGTATTGCCTAGAAGGTTATTTTTTTAAAAGGCCAATGGACAGTCTATAGAAAACAAGTAAACTAACAAACCTACAAGAACCTATATTTTGCTGAATCTAGATGTAGCAAAATCACAGTGTTAGTTCATACTTTCCCGGAGCAATGGTCCGTGAATTGGAATTGGGCTACAAGGTAAGACCATTTATTTTTCCTGTGTGATGTTCTGTCTTTAGACAGTTTTTTTAAAAAAGTCTACATTTTACTAGAATTTCTATATCAAATGTCTAAATAATTTAATTTTTTTAATGGAACCACTATATGTCTAATCATGGAAATTTGGAGCTACTTTAATTCTATCCCTTCTCTTAACCTGTTTGTTTGCAAAGTCCCGATAAGATCACCTACATGTTTGACTCACTCTCAGTGGGGCCCACCTGAATTTAAACCCTTCTCTTGTGACTTCTGACATCAAGAAATCACCAAACTATTATATTTGTCTACATCATGTTCCCCTTTTAATCCTTCTTCCTCTTTTTTGATGATGTCTTCTTTCAGGTAAATCAAATCGGAGTTTCCATCTTTGTTCATGGCACCCACCTAAGTTAAAAGCCCAAACTCCATAGGGCTTGGTCATGTAGTTAATGATCTGGCTCATGCCTTGCTCCCTGCCTCTGTCCAGACATTGTTTTTTTCAGATCAAATATTTCAGTGTGCCAAACTTTGTATTCCCTGACCACTGCGTGCTGTTTCATTTTCACCACTTTGCATTTGAAAACATTATGCCACCGGCAAATGTCCAACAGTACAACATTCAGAATAGATATATTCATTATACTAAATCAAGAAGAGATGAATAATGCACATGACAAATTAAGAGTTGTAAAATGGTGTTTCTAATTTATTAAACTCATGAGTTAACTAGGCTTTCTTGTATTTAGATGACTAAAAATAACTACAACATAAATTCTGAGCGTATTCCCACCCAGTCTCCTCCATCACATCTTGGCTTCTCTATGAAATTATAGCATGATGGAAGTACTTAAGAAAAACTATGGCTTAGATTTGGAAAAACCTGTGCCCGAATGCTGCCTTTTATAACAAGAAGTTCTACCACTCTACAGCTGTTTTCTAATAAAAAAAAAAAAAAATTGGCACTTAATTCCCAGGGGTGTGAAAATATTAAGCTAGATGATATATAAAGAAGGCATTTAGTGTACAGACCTATCATATTACTCCACAGTAAGAAATGCAGTTTAAAGGGTTTTGTTTTTTATTTATTTTGCAGAAAGTCTTTGAATATGGCAATTTTGTGCTACTTTCTGCTACTTTTTAATACTGGTCCCTTGCCACACTGGGTTTGCTCTTCAAATCAGCATGGCCGGGGAGTTTGTGAAGATGCAGATTCTCAGGTTTTGCGAATATTCCTAAAACAAAATCTGCATTTTAATGAAATTTCTTGATGACTTATATAGACATATTTTTTTTTAAAAAAAAACTACCTTTTAGATCATGTTTCTAATAAAACACCTACTTTGCTCCCATGTGCTAGACTTGATAGTACACTGTACACAGAACTGTTTACCACGTGTTTTCCTGGCAGGCACGATAGTACAGATGGAGTAAAAGGTCATCATCACACCTGTCAAACCTTACATGTGGCCTGTAGCAATCCAGGGAGTATCAGTGGTCCACATCTAAATGCCGCGCCCATCACCATGCAGGATGCTGGGGTCACTGTCTGATGACACTCTCTCTGTATGTCCCTCATTAGGTTTTAGAGCCTCCTATATTTCTGAGATATCTAAAAATTTCATCCTTTCAGGCTCCTTCACACATCTTTTCACTTGTTCTTGGAAAATTCATGCACTTACTTTGAGACAAAATTTTCCTGCAAGCAAATGTATTTCAAAAGTAAAATTCGAAGAATTTTGAAAAATGTATACTGTATTAACACTATAACCAGCACCTCAGTCAAGATGTAGAATATTTTTTGTCACCCTAGAAAGTTCTGAAATGTTTCTCTCTCTCTCTTTTTTTTTTTGGTCAAATCAACCCACTGTCCCTGTGATGAGTGTAGTTCTGATTGCTATCAGCGAAAGTTTATTTTTCCTGTTCTTGAAATTCATATACATTGAAAAATATAATATGTACTCTTTGGTGTTTTGCTTCCCTTGCTTAATATAAGATTTTTGATTTCATTCCTTATCTTCTTGGTATGCTTGGGTTTAAGTTGTTTCTACTTTGGGGTCATTTTCTGTACATATGTATTATCTTGAGGCTAAATACCAAGCATGGAATTTAATGTCAGCATGTAGGTAAAGGAAACTTCTGAGAGTTTTCAAAAGTGACTTTATAATTTAAACTTCAATTAGAAATGAAGGAGAGTTCCAGGTACTTTGCACCCATGCTGGTATTCGGTGCTGTTACTCTATCAGTCATTCTTGTAGATGGGACAGTATCTCATCGTGGTTTTAATTTGCCTTTTTCTAATAAATAATTATATCTATTTTTGTCAAGCATCTTTACAAGGCTTTTACTCATTTTTAGGTTGCTTCTGTTTTTATCATTGATCCATGCTGGTTATTTCCATATTATAGATACAAGTCCTGAGGGAATAATGCTTCCTACCAATATTTATTTTTTTCATATTGGTAGCCCAGACATTAAATTAAAAGTGCCATTTGAAGAGCTACAGTTTTTATTTTGATGTAACCAACTCAACAGATTTTTTATGATTGTTGTTTTTTGGTTTTGCATGAAGAAACTTCTTGCTACTAAAAATTTAATAAGGATATTCTCTTTGCTTTCTTCTAGAGTGTCTTCATTATTTAGCTTTTATTTTTTATGTCTATAATCCGATTCAAATAAATGTTTGTATGTTGGTGTGTGGTAAAATGAAATGCTTTTTCAAATGTTGACCTAGTTCTTCCAACACCAGTTTTTCAAAATATTTTTCTTTCATCATTAAATTACCTTTAGTGCCATTGTTGAAAGTAACTGTAGTATACATGTAGGTCTATTTCTGGACTTACTCTGTTTCATTTACACTGTCTGTATTTATACCCTTCACACTATTTTGATTACCATACCTTTTTAGTACTAAAGTCAGGTAACTTAAATCTTCCAATTTTATTTTTTTAACATCATTTTTATAGTTAAGTACTATGACCTACCATATAAATTTAACATCAGGTTTCAATGTCTATTTTTAAAAAGCCAGTTGCAGTATTGATTAGAACTGCAGCGGTTCTGGGCCTGGGCATGATGGTTCACTCCTGTAACCCTAGCACTCTGGGAGGCCGAATCAAGTGCATCACCTGAACTCAGGAGTTCAAAACCACCCTGAGCCAGAGCAAGACCCCCTCTCTAAAAATAGCCAGGTGTTGTGGCGGGCACCTCTTGTCCCAGCTACCAGGCAGGTTGAAGAAAGAGGATTGCTTGAGCCCAAGCGTTTGTGCTGTGAGCTATGATACCACCATACTCTACTGGGAGTGACGAAGTGAGACTCAGGCTCAAAAAAAAAAAAAGGATTTAAATGGTTCTATAGATCAACATGGAGAGGATTGATACCTTAATGTTATTAAACTTACCAATTCCTGAACTTTGTATATCTTGCCATCTGTTTAGCCTTTATTTCTCAATAATGTTTATAGTTTCCATGTAAGGATCCTATATGCCTTTTGTATATTCTTAGGCTAATATAAAATTATTTTAGTATCACTTTCTGTTTTGCAGAGTGGCATATAGGGCATATAATTTGTTTTCTAAATTTACCCCATATATTGTGATATTGTTAAATTCACTTCTTCATTCTGGAAGTTTTACTTAGATTATTTGGGATTTTCTATACATACAACCATGTAACCTATGAAAAAGGAAAGTTTATTTCTTGTTTTTCCATCTCCATGTCTTTCATGTCTATTTCTTCCTCTACTAGACTGGCTAGAACCTAGAACAATGTTAAATACAAATGGTGATATTAGGATATAATTAAGGATAAAATAATATTCTTTAAGGTATCTCTATCTTAGAGGAACGTATTCAATATTTAACATTAACTGTGATGATAAATTGCAGGTTTTACATAAATACCATTGATTAGATTGAGTTTTTTTCCTTCTAGTTCTATTTTCTGTTGCTGAGTTTTTTTCATGCAAGGGGGATAAATTCTGTCAAATGACTTTCTGCATTTATTAAATTGTTCGTGTGGTTTTTCTCCTTTATTCTGTTAATGAATTACATTAAATAGAATGCAATTTGATTTGAATGTTTAACCAAATTTCCATTTCTGGGATAAATGCCAGTTGGTCATAATGCATTTATATATGTTTATATATATTTAGCTTTGACTAGCTAATATTTTATTTAAGATTTTTAACATTGATATTTATTAGAGGTATCAGTCAGTAAGATTTTTGTTCCTTGAAATGTCAGCACAAATAGCAGGGTTATTATGAACACATAGAATGAATTGGGAAGTTTTGCCTACTTCTCTATTTTCAAAAAGAGTTTGTATAGAATTGATGTTATTTATTCCTTTTATGAGTGATAAAATTCACTAAAGAAGTCATTCAAGCTTGGAGTCTTTCATGGGAAGGTTTTTAAGAGTAAATTAAATTTCTGAAAAAGAAAATATCTGAAAGCATCTATATTTCTTCTTAATTGTGAATATTTTTTAAATGCAATATATAATTCTGAGTTGACAGTTTTTCTTTCATCATTTTAGAGATATTATGTAATTACTGTCTTGCCGCAATTGTTTCTTTTCTTTATTAAATCATAAACACATAGCTCATGTATACATTAATGCATTTATAGGGTACAATGTGCTGATTTCATATAGAATTAGGAATGCTTACATCACATAGGTTAATATATACCTCGTCTTGTTTACTTAATTATTGTGTTAAGACATTTATACTCTATACTAATAGATCAGACATGTACCCTTGCATTATGTAGCATAGGTGTGATCCCACCATTCACCCTCCCTCAATCTGACCTCCCCCCTCCCTTCCTATCCACCCCCATCCCTCCTTCATCTTGGGTCATAGTTGTGATCTATTCTTCATGTGAAAGTGTGAGTGATTGTAAATTGGTTTTATAATAGTACTGAGTACATGGGATATTTTTTCTTCCATTCTTGAGATACTTTACTAAGTAGAATATGTTCCAGCTCCATTTATGTAAACGTAAAAGAGGTAAAGTCTCCATCTTTTTTAAGGTTGCATAATATTCCATGGTATACATATACCACAATTTATTAATCCCTTTATGGGTCTATGGGCACTTGGGCTTTTTCCATGACTTGGCTATTATGAATAATCTGATACAAATATCTTTGTTATAAAGTGATTTTTGGTCTTTTGGATATACACCTAGTAGAGGAAT
>NW_003852458.1:11264499-11265556 GCF_000181295.1 Otolemur garnettii | reverse complement strand
TATTGCTTCAATTGCCCAGGGGGTCCTCATTATAAAGTATTCTCCCAACTTAAAGATATGGAAAAAAATAGCACTTCATTTTATATGGAACCAGAAAAAACTTCTAATAGCCAAGACATTACTCAGAAATAAAAACAAATCAGGAGGAATCACACTACCAGACTTCAAACTATACTATAAATCTATAGTGATCAAAACTGCATGGTATTGGCAAAAAAATAAAGAGGTAGATGTATGGAACAGAATTGAGAACCAAGATATGAACCCAGACACTTCCTATCATTTGATCTTTGATAAGCCCATCAAAAATATAAATTGGGGGAAAGATTCCCTATTTAACAAATGGTGCTAAGAGAATTGACTGGCACCTTGTAGAAGACTGAAACTGGACGCACACTTTTCACCATTCAGAAAAATTGACTCTCACTGGATAAAAGATTTAAACTTAGGATGTGAAACTATAAAGATTCTTGGAGAGAGTGTGGGAGAAACACTTGAAGAAATTGGCCTCAGCTGTTTCTGATGAGACATGAACCATTATTTTGTTGTAGTTTCTATATAAAAAATATGTTTCTTTTTCCTAGTTGCTTTAAAGATTGTCCTCTTTATCTTTGATTCTCAGTGGTGTGACTGTGTTGTGACCAGATGTAGATTTTATTTTCAATAATATTCTAGGTTATTTCTGATCTTATTTGAACTGTTGATAATTTCTACTAAATTTGCGTGATTTTAGCCATTGTGTTTTGAAATAACTTTTCTGTCCAATTCACTTTTTGCAATTACTTTGATAGTTTGTCACAGGTCTTTGAGGGTTGGTCATTATTTTCCATGTTTTTTCTTCTGTTCTTCAGTTTGGATAATGTTTATTGATTCATTGACAAACTTATTGATCTTTCTATCCTTTACAATTGTTGCTAAACCTATTCAGTAAAATTTTCATTGCTTCAATTGTGTTACTAGATCTAGAATTTCCATTCAATTCTTTTATATAATTAGCAAGTTCTTCTGCCAAGATACACATATATTTACTTGTTTTGCTTCCTTTATATTTACTACA
>NW_003852458.1:11258350-11264240 GCF_000181295.1 Otolemur garnettii | reverse complement strand
AATCTCTTTGCTCTGCCTGATCTAAATAAAGGCTTAACATCTCTCAGCAACACAGAGTCTGCTACATTCATTCAGTTCTCCGCACTAGTGTAGCTACTCTCTGTTTTTAGATGCTTTCTATTTCTTATTTCCTTAACAATTTCAAATATTCAGGCATTTTTATTTTTTAGGATAACAGTTAACCAAGGCTTCTCTAGTAATTATTCATGACCAGATTCAGGTTCTGTATTTTTGACTGAAATACTGTAGAAAAGATGGTGCTCTTCACAAAACACAAAGAATGTTATTTCAACACATTCCCTCAGTAATGATGGTAACCTTGCTTACCTGGTCAAGTTAATGTCTGGTAGGTCTCTGTGATGTAAATTTACAATTTCCTCCTGTCCTTTGATTACTATTTTGTGTGAACACATTTGAATATTATTTCAACACACTGTTTCTCATCAAAATGTCAACCTACAGCCTTAACATCCAACCTTCAGTCATTGACTAATTCTGCCTGTTTCAATAGTCTACGATGGTCACTCTAGTATGTTACTCACCTTCTATATACTAGAGGTTGACATGTTGCTGTAAGAAAGATCTTTCCTTTTTCATCCATTTATATTTATGTTTCTGTGATTGAAGGGTTGAAGGGGTTTTGCTGAATGAAAGGCCTGTTCATGTTGAGACTAAATAAGAAATGTGGGAGGCAAGCAACTGCGACCAACTCATCTGGAACAATGCCAACTGACTTTGAACTCTGAGAATTTACTTAGAGTGACACATGGGAATATTTAGACCTGATGTTGGTCAAACATCCTAAGAATGAGAAGAGGGTGTTGGCTATAAACAATGTATTAATACTTTGCCATTCAGAAATTTATCTTTAGGAACTCTTTCATAAACTGATGGAATCCAGTTTCCATTTATAAACACTCCTCTCTGACCTGTCTGAGAAATAGACAATAAAACCTTTATAAAATAAATATAAAAATATATTTCCAATAAAGCATTCAACAAAAACAAAAAGTGAGGAGTGGAAAATAATTTTGTTTTAAGTAGCATAACACATTTTTTTTAAATGAGTACTTACTATCCTTTAGAAATTGATATTCTCAAATTAATGGAATATTTTGTAACCTCAGATTTATGTTTTTCTTTTTCAGTATTATAATACTTCCTAGAACAAATATATTTTTAAGTAACACATGACAGTAGAAATATTTAACCTTAAATGTGTGAATGCTTCTTCTGCTGTCAAAACCTGAATTCTGATCTTAAAAGCAGAGCAAGAAGAGAAGTGAAAAATCAGGTAACAAAACATGACATAGAGAAAAGATTTATAATATGTCTCTCTAAAATATAAGTATTTATTAAATGAATTTTCAGGAATCCTTCAAGGAAGGCAAGTGTATTGACAGTAACTATCACAACTTGCAAACCTATTATGGAGGTTGGAGATAGTAACCCAAAATGTTCTGCACCTGACATGTGAAGCAAGGACATGAAATATAGCTGACACATGTCCCAAGTTAGACTCTTACTATTAGTCAAATGAATTCATCTCCCTCTAAATCCAAGACCTGTAAATAATAGGATATTTTTGACAATATCAATAGCCATAGGGGTTGTATTTATCCAGATGTTCTGAGTTTTTCAACAGATGGCTCTCAAACTATCATTCCTATTGCAGTTGCTGCTGCCACTTCAAGTGTTTACTGCAGGTCTTTGGCCTCCTAAAAGCTTCATGGCCTGAGTCAGGCAGCTTGGCCTTTTTAGTTATGCCAGTCACATTTTCACATTTTCACAATGTAATAAAAGTACATTGTGACATAAAGTACTAGAGATGTGAACATTTATTTATAAACATTGTGCATATGTTTATTAAAAATTCACATGATGATATTAAATTACCTCTATACAGGCAAAATAATCAAAGGAAGAATTATGTCTAAAAAATAAAGACTATAAAAGTGTAAGGTATATGCTTATACATCTCCAACATTCCAAACAAGTACCTTAACTGATGACCTCATTGTCCATCTTGCCAAACTTCTAATAATTTTGAGTCAGTTTACACCATCTGTTGGTGGTCATAGTCTGTCAGTATAGTGTTCAATTTTGATTGATTTGATGAAGGGAATTTTCCAGTAGGACACTTTACAGTGTAGCATTTAGCACTTTTAGTATTTCTCATGACTACTGACTCAATATATTAAAGACAGAGTAATTAAACAATCTATTCTTCTCAGATTCATTTTATGTATGTTAAGATTTGCTAATCTGAGCTATTATGTAATTATGCATATAATTTTCCTGGAATTTCTCATGTTTATAATGAGAATTCCAACTAACCATGTGAATTTGTTTTCTTCCAACAGAAGATATTTGGTATTTTTCCAAGTTTTTATAGTTCAAGATTGAATTAGGGCTAAATATATTTAAATACAGAGATATCAAAAAAATTAACTGGGAAAATTTTAACCTTTGAAGATGACCAGAAAATATCAAATCTATTGACCATTTTTTTTTTTTACTTTTATAAGTCTTTTCTGAAGTGAAGTGCCATATTTGATAACCCCACTAGAGTTAATAGTATAATAGTATAAGAAAATTTTAACCTTTGAAAATGACCAGAAAATATCAAATCCATTATTTTTTCACTTTTATAGGTCTTTCCTTAAGTGAAGTGCCAGATTTGATAACCCCACTAAAGTTAATAGTATAACCCCACTAGAGTTAATAGTATAGTATAACCCCATTAGAGTTAATAGTTAATAGTATAAGAGTTAATTCTATAAGCAGATAGAAGGAAAAAAAGAGTAGGAAGCATTATGTAAGATATATTATTGAATGCAGGGATTGGGTCATTTTAAACTACGTCACACTTAAATTGGATCAATACAGAATCAAGACAAAAAATAAATGAGGGAGATTGAGAAAATAAATTTTTACCTGAAAAAATATTTGTTTTTATTGGATAGTATTGTTTGGCACAGAGAGCTAGTAAACAATTAATAACAATCCATAAACTTAACACTATTACACCTGAAGTTTTATATTTTATATTTTACATAGTTCCTTACTAGTTCTTCTTTACAGCTGTAAGTTTTTCATAATTATAATCACAGACTAGATACATTTTCACTCTGGCTTTTCTTATTTATCAACTATTTCACTCTGGCTTTTCTTATTTATCAACTATCACAAGACCTTCTCCAGGTTACTGCTATTCTATCCATATGCACTTTTCTTTACCAGTAGTGACCAAACTGCAGTCTATGGGTCACTCACTTGTTTTCATAAATCAAGTTTTATTGGAACATAGCCACATTCATCTGTTTTTAGGAATATATTGTTTATGGATGCTTTGTAATACAATAGCATGTAGCATTGGTTGAATATTTGCTATCAAGATCATATGGTCTGCAATTGGGCAATAATAAAAAATTGCTTTAAAAAATCCTCTGTTTAATATGTCAATATGCAATAATTAAATATAATTAGCATATCTTTAATATCAAATTCTATTAAAAACCTTAAAAGAGCAATGTACATTTATTTAAACCAATATAGGAATTCTCTGACTTATATTGTCATACTACAAAAGTAAATTACAGAACATTATTTAGACTATGATCCTATTTACATAAAGTAAATATATACCAGAATTTCATGTGTATATCATGTTGGTATATTTCAGGAATTATTCTAATAATTTCCATTTATATATGATATATGTACATACACATATACCTATAAGCACAGATAAAGCATAAAAGTATAAGAATTCTAGAGAAAGTATTGGAAAAAGTCTGGTAGATGTTGGTCTAGGGAAAGAATTTATGAAGAATACCCCAAAAGCAACCACCAAAAATAGCCAAGTGAGATCTGATCAAATTAAAAAGTTTCTGTATAACTAAGGACACACTTAATAGAGTAGATACACAAGCCTATAGAATGGGAGAAGATATCTGTAAATAAATATCCAACAAGGGCTGATAACTATAATACACAAAAACAAAGGAAACTCAACCAAATCAGCAAGAACAAAATCAAAGAACCCCATTAAAAAAGTGGGCAGAAGACATGAACAGAAGAAAGAAGATGGTCTAATGATCAACAAACACACAAAAAAAGTTCAACGTCTCTAATCATCAAGGAAATGCAAACTAACACCACAATGGTATATCACTTAACTCCAGTGAGAGTCCCAAATAACAACTGCTGGGGTGGATGCAGAAAGGAATACCTACACACTGTTGGTGAGACTGCAAACTAGTATAACCTCCATAGAAAATAGTTTGTAAATACCTCAAATAACTAAAGTAGACCTACCATTTGATCTAGCAATCTGACTAGTAGGTATTTACCCAAAGGAAAAAAAGACATTTTATCATAAAGACACTTGCACTTGAGTGTTTATAGCAGCACAATTCACAATTACAAAGATATAGTAACACCCCAAGTGCCCATCAATGCTTAAGTGGATTAATACAATACTGTATATGTAGACCATGGAGTACTACTATGCCATAGAAAGGGTGATCTAGTATCTTTTGTAACAACCTGGATGGAATTAAAGACCATTCTTGTAAGTGAAGTATTGCAAGAATGGAAAAACAATTATCATGTGTACTTGATACTAAATTGGAACTAGATGATCAACACTTATGTGCTCATATGGAAGTAAAACTCAACAGAAATCAAATAGGGTAGGGGGGAGAGGAGGAGTTGAGTAATTTCACACCTAATTGATACAGTGCATACTTTCTGGGTGAAGGACATGCCTATAACTTTCGACTGAACATGTACAAAGCAAATTATATGACCAAGATGTGTGTACCCCTGTAAAATTCTGAAATAAATAAATATATGAAGGATTTGGGAAGGCAAATCTAATTCTTTTTGATTAATTGTGGGAAAAATCTAGTCTTGGAAAACTAGAGCTTAGAAGGAATATATGACAGACAGATGGAGAGTGTCTGTTCCTTTTCTATGATACCTGCAGCAGGTAAACTTAAAAACTATATTCTTTGTGTCTTTCTGTCTGCCAACCTTAAAACGCCTCACCCATGCCCTTGAAACTAATGTAAACATTTTTGTCCTCCTGACTGTCCCATTGCCAAGCAACCAAGATAATGGTTGACACATATGAAGTGCTCCAATATTTCCCAAATAGTTACCATTTTGGGAAAAGAAATCAGAGAGAGCAATTGGGATTTCTTTGGGAAAAGAAATCAGAGAGACAGAGCCACCAGGTTAAGATGGTCAAAAGAAGAAATAATTTCAAGATGAATACACTGGTCACTTGTGTAGAGTACAGCTAAAAGTGCAATCATGTTGTAACATTAATTTTATATGCATTATCTTTATTGCCACCATATACTAAGTTCCATCTAGTATTGAACACTGTGCCAAAAGTTGTGCATACATATAGAATCTTTCAAGAAAGATTCTTGAAACAGCCCTTTCAAGAATATCACTATGCCAATTAACAGATGAGAAGACTGAGGTCAAAATAATTTAAACAATTTACCCATCTTCACCTGGCTGATAAACTGTAGTGGTCAGATGCAAACTCCTCTATATTTCTTCCTAAACATTATAATCTATGTGTACTTTGCAGTTAAGGATAGGCAAGAATTACCTATTGCTTTAGCAAAGAATCCTAGAATTTTTACACATTTTGATCTCAAAAAAAAAACCCCACCATCCAGATAATAACAGTTTTTATCACATTAGTTCTCCAATCAATCATACAGAAGCTAAGAAAATCATTATTTTATTATAATCATTAGGTTGTCAAGCACTCCAAAGCTTCTCTTTTTTTCCTATATCTTGAATAAAGCAGGTATTGAATAATTATGGATATCAAGTAGCTGTTGCTTTTTTTTTTTTTTTTTTT
>NW_003852458.1:11233563-11249111 GCF_000181295.1 Otolemur garnettii | reverse complement strand
TATCTTACATAATGGTCTACAGCTCTGCTCCAGGTTGGGTGGGCTCCAGGCTGGTGAGGGCTGCAGGCGTTTTTTATTCTAAGGTCCAAGACCAAGATCAGCCAGCCTGGAGTGGATATGCTCGACTTGTAGTAAGGCAAAGAGCAAGAGAGCTGATGGGACCAGGCAAGGCTTCTGCTCAGACAAGGTGCGTGTACCACATCAATGGGTAGGGATGAATATTGTCACAGAAGGCACTGAAGTCAAGTGGTTATCCAGAGAGGTAGAGGCCTCTCCCAGCAAAAGGGATGAAGCATTTGGAAACATGTATAAACCACCATGCTTGATTTATTTCACTTAACGTATTTGTTTTGAATGCATTTGTATGTTAGGCAGCGTGCTAAGATTTGGGGGTTGAATTGTGATCTAAAGGAGCTCCCTTTTAGAGCAATGACTTTATATTAAACCAGCGAATTTTGTAAAGAGCTATATAATTATAGTCATTTGTCATGTTAGAAGACAATAAAGAGAATTAGAGAGGGCATAGTTTTTCTTGTAAAATATTTGAAAAATTGTCACTTGGAAGCACTAAAGGATTACATAAAGAGGCCCTTAAAGATGTAAGTAAGTACACATAGGTATGGAAAGTGCTGGGAAGCAAATTTGGCTCAGTATAAGAAGGAATTGGCAAACAATTCTAGAAGTATAATGAGAGATATTTGGCGAGTTCCTTATCACTTTGAGGGGTCAATGCCTTCTTAGTAATATCCTATGGGATACTCAAGCTGTGGGCCAAACAACTGAAACAGGCATTTTACTTTATTTTATTTTATTAAATTTCAAATTAATATGAGGGTCCAAGTTTTTAGGTTACATTGTTTTCAGTTATAACATAAGGTTCAAGTTGTGGTTGAGCTCTTTGCTCTGGGTCGTGTGGAACCCTTTTCAATGTGCACATTAGGTGAGATCCTACCAGTTGTCCTCCCTCCTTCCACCTAATGTCCTCCCTACTTCCCCTCCCTCTCCCAATACTCCCCTCCCCCTTGCTGGACTATATTTGTGCTTCATCATTCACGTGGGTGTGTAGCTGTGTATATATTGGTTGCATATTAGTACTGAGACCATTGCATTTTTTTCTCCATTCTTGAGATAACTTTACTAAGAAGAATGTGTTTCAACTCCATCCAGATAAACATAACAGATGTAGTCTCCATGCTTTCTTATGGGTGAGTAGTACTCCATAGTATACATATGCCACCATTTGTTAATCCATTCATGAAACAGGCATTTTTAAACATCCTTTAAAACCTTAAGATTATATAAAATGCACTACTTTTTAAGTGAATAAAACTCTCTACAATGAATTTCTTCATTAAAAAATACTATAGTTGTATAATAATTTAGAGTTTCTAGGTTAAAATTAAGCTATCAGATTTTCTTGCATTGAAACTAATGGAAGAAAATTACTGTTTGTTGTTTAAAAAACATAGAATTTATTTTTTTTATTTCAAAGGCTTTTAATCATTTCTGTATCTTTGCATCAAATGAGGATATCTAAAATATATTACTAAGTATAAATACTTTTTGATATGTTTTTAGTTTGATATTTTAAATGATATCCATTGAACTTGCTAAGTAAAACTATTCCAGTTCTTTCTCTCGTGACGAGTGAGGATTCTGAGAATCAAACAACTGATTCCAATTTTGTGTATGTAATTTTATATGCCCACACTTGAACTTTTGATTGTGAAATTCAAGAATCAAAACCCCACTTGATGCTATTATGCAGACACCCTTTAATGTGCCGAATGATGGGGCTGTTTTGTGACACAAGGTAACTTCTACCACTGATAACCTGAGACCTATAATGCTTGTTTAATTTGTGATCTATTGATTTGGGGTTTTATATTTTATTTTTAATTGACACATAATAAATATATATATTTATGAATCTATTGGTTTTGTTTAAATGGGACAGAGCACTCAAGATTGAGCAGAATAAGAACTCAGACTATTCGCAAATTCTTACCTACTTCATCTAGAACTGACTTGGTAATGGAATGTAATCATATTCCAGGGTGAATACGTGCATAATATAAAGGGTTAAGTATCCTAGTAACTTCATTAGACCATGAAGACACCACTAACATATGTATATTGACAGTTTGTGGCCAAATTTGAGTGACTTAAATACTTGAAGAGACCATATAAGTTCACAGAATATGTCAACTCTAAAGACTCAGGTGGCTCTAATCATGGTACATTATTTTCATTCTGTGTAATGCTGATATTGGAGGCATATAGTGCAAAAATTGAGAGCAAACATTAATTTTTTGGACCCTCATTCACTGGCTGACCAAGCATTGTTCTATGCATTAACATTCAATAGAATCTCAATTGGCCACCATCCGTTGGCCACCTCCTTAATTGGACCTAGTTTCCATAGGCTGGACATGTACCACCTATAGGTGTCAGTACAGTAGACCTAGTTCTCTGTGTTGACTACCTCTGTATGTTGATCACTTTGTTACAGTCCCTTGGGTGGTCCACTTACAGAGTTTTGTATATTAATCCCATTTGATCCTAATAAAAATCCTATCCAGAAGACACTATCAAATTCCTCATTTTTACAGATGTGAAATTTAAGGCATATACAATTAACATAGTTAGCTGCAGGTCACATACTTAGGAAATGGTAGAGCTTGGATATAATATAGTTTAAAAAAATTCCAGGTGAAAAATCCTGCTTTCAGTTCCTGACTCCTTTACTTACTGCTTGTGACATCATAAGTAAGTCATTTAAACTCTCTAACATGAGGAAATGAGTTAGATGGAGAGTTTTATAGGGTCTCAACATGTCACCCAGGCTAAAGTAAAATGGAGCCATCACAGCTCACTGCAACCTCAAACTCCTGGGCTCGAGTAATCCTTCTGCTTCAGCTTCCTGAGTAGCTGAGGCTACATGTCCACACCATCAGGCCCAGCTGATTTTTCTATTTTTTATAAAGACACGATCTGAGTCAGGCTAGTCTCTAACTCTTGGCCTCAAGCAATCCTCTCCCCAGGTCTCCCCAAGTGCTAGAGTTACAGGCATGAGCCACTGTGCCCAGCTATAAGGACAATGTCATTAAAGAAAAATAGCAAATAAATTTTAAGTGTCTTATTTTTGTGCTTCAAAAAAAAAAGTGCCCAGTGAATTACAAATGCTTATGTGAAAATATTCTGCAAACTGGAAATCACCTTGTAAATGTTAGCTGCTATTGCTGCTACTGTGTTTTCTCAGTAGAAGTTTGTGCTAAGGGGACAGAGTCAAATATTTTAATAATCCCTTGCTATTTGAATAAATAAATATTTGCTGGTATAATCTCAATTTCTAATTTTAATGAGTGACATCACATGTATGAACTAAAATACAGAAAGCATTGGCAAGCATTTTGTATTGACTAAATGTGTTCCAGTACCTACCAAACAACCAAATTCATCTGCCCCATTAAAGACAAAGCTAGGAGGCTCGGTGCCTGTAGCTCAGTGGTTATGGCACAAGTCACATACACCCAGGGTGACCGGTTCAAACCCAGCCCAGGCCAGCTAAACAACAATGACAACTGCAACAACAAAAAAGATAGCCAGGGGTTGTGGCAGGCACCTGTAGTCCCAGCTACTTGGGAGGCTGAGGCAAGAGAATCACTTGGGCCCAAGAGTTTGAGGTTGCCGTGAGCTGTGGCACCACAGCACTCTACCGAGGGCAACATAGTGGGACTCTATCTTAAAAAAAAAAAAAAAAGAAAGAAAAAGAAAAAAAGACAAAGCTAGGAAATTGGACCAAGGCCTCTTCAGAGCTGATACTCTGAAATATCTGCTCTGCCCTCAAGAACACAAGCCACTATCCTACACAGTTACTCTCTTAGTGATTTGATTTCAGATTTTAGTTTTTAAGTCAGGCAAACAAATATGAATTTAAAACTACTGTGTGCATATGTTAGCTGTGGAATTTACACAAATGACTTAATTTTCTCACCCCCCACATGATTTAACTATATGAACAAAATAGTGAATTCTCTGTGGATTGTTAGGAATTTAAATTAAAAAATACAAATATTAGGAATACAATTTTAATATGGTGCTTAACATCATGATTACATAAGAATATCATCTTTACAGAGCAGCATGGCATTTTAAATCATTTTTTTCCTGACCAAAATTAAAAGACCTCCTAAAAACTGATGTGACGGTCCCTTTTATCTTCCAAAACACAAGATGAGAAGGTTGAACTACCAAGCTGCCCAGTGGATAATGCTGGCAATGGAGTTTCAAGTTTTCAGCTGAAAAATTCAATTCATTTATTCCCTCTATAAAGGTATTAGAAAATAAGTGATGGGAAGTCATGGAAAATATATTATCCTAAATATAATATTTAAGCATTAGGCTTACAGTATTTTATTCTCATTTTTTCCTCTTAACAATATTTTTATTAAATCATAACTGTGTACATTAATGCATTATGGGGTACAATGTACTGATTTTACATACAATTTAGAGGGCTTACATCAAACCAATTAACATAGCCTTCACCTCACTTACTTAATTATTGTGTTAAGACATTTATACTCTTAATAGATTTGACAGGTACCCTTGCAATATGCACCATCTCAAGAATGGAAGAAAAAGTATCCAATGTACTCAGTACTATTATGAAACCAATATATAATCACCCACACTTTCCTATGAAAGATAAAACACAACTATAGCCCAGGATGAAGGAGGGAAGAGGAGGATGAGGGAGGGGAGGGAGGAGGCCCGGGGGGAGGAAGGGGAGTTGGTGGGACCTCACCTGTGATTCTCATTTTCAGTCCTAGACCTGAAATTTAGTGCCTAACCAACTTCATAGGAGTTTGCATTTATTTCATGAACACCTTTGTTTTTCTCTGAAAAGAGAAACAAACGTTTAGAGAAACACTTTAGAAACAGTGTTTATTCTACCCCTGATATAATTTCATATGAAATGTCCATGTGGCAATAGTGTTAACTAGTTAAATTCATAGGCATTCAGAAAGCGCTCTGCCAAAGCAAAATGGTAAGAGCACAGTTCATTCCTCTTCTCCCCAAATCTCATAGCAGCAGTCGCCTCTGTGATAAACACTCCATCACCTGGGGAGTTACAGAACTTCCCCAGGCCCAGACCACACCTGAGACTACTTGAAACAGACAGCAGGGATTGTTAAAACTCTCCAGGTGATTCCAATATGTGCCCAAGGCTGGGAATCTCCATTTCAAGATAGTTTAATGCTTGTTTTCACTTCAAACCTATTTTATGATAAGCACCTGAGTACAAAAATTATTTTTTATTCTAAAAAAGATAAAATACTTTTCAAGAGGCAAAGCCTCTATTTGAATATTTTAGAATCAGCCCTTTTTAGAAAAACTTAGTTTTTTTTGAAGAACTTTTGTAAAATCGGTGGATAACAAAGTGTTTTCAGCACAGATTTCACATGATGTCAGCATCCCCCGTGTCACTACTTTAAACGATGATGGAATCATCTGCTTCCATTTTCCACTGATAAAAACCTCATGTCAGAAGTGGGGCCTGATGACTTGAGCCTCATTTAGCCATAAACATGGGAAATGACAGGCAATTCTGATGGATGTTTAAGAAAAGCCAAACCACTACACACAGCTTTCTTTGGCCTCAATGCTAATAAACAGGAATTCGCTTGCACCCAGTTGGTATCTGATGGGCCCTTTCAGATGCCCTGAAAATGTGGGCAGCACGAAGGCTGCATCTGCCACGAGTTAGCTCTGGTGGGTGGAGCACAGCGCTGACGAGGCCAAGGTTGTGGGTCTGGCCCGTTTGAATTCCTCTGTACTGCGGCCACAGACTTTACCACTAGCCACAGCCAGACTTTACCACTAGCCACATATCCCCAAAATATGTGTCCTTGGTCACAAGGCAGACTAGGTGAGAAAGGGCAGATGAATCAGTTCAAATCCATTATCACAACTGGAAAAACAGCTCAAAGCTCATCCCTAACTGATAATAGACACATTGCATCATTGTCATATACGATGCCTAGTCATCGTACTTTATGCAATTTTTATTTTATTGGAGGTCATTTTAGTACATTGGTAGAGTATGGTACCACTTTCTAAACTAGTAGCCTATAGGAATTATATAAAAATATAGTATACGCACACACATATTCATATGTACTGGGCATATGTTTTTTGAAATAGGATTATGAGTAGTAGTTATAATCACTTAGCAAATCTCACTGCAAACACATTTTATAGGAGGAGTAATATTTGCCCCTACTCTCTCTTTTTTCCTTTTTATTAGAAATTACAGATTAGAGATTAAATGATTCCAATTCTGCCAAAAATGAATCTTAAACTCTCTACCACTGGTAAACTCCGAAGTTTCATCTCCCTAGACCATGATTTATGTGTGTACATCTAACTTTACCTTCTTTTCTACAGGACTCTCTTCTATTTTGGCAGCTTCATGTTGTGCTACATTTAATCATCTTTGGAACAATTCAATTCTAATCACGATGGGAGGAAATCTCACAAACCAAATTACATATCAGTGAGTTATTTGCTGGTACTCAGAATACTTATTTATAAGTCATGGCAAACAGAATAAGCTTATAACAAACATATCCCTTGGTCCAACTTACCTCTTGCAGACTCTCATTATTTACATTTTTCAACAACTCTTTATTGAGCCTCTAGCATATACAATCACTCTGTTATGTGCAGAATATACAAACTGATTATTATAAGGTTTCTTCTCTTTGTAGATGTCAAATGTAAAACAAAATACAGTTGAGCATATTGCAGGAAGGGCAATACATACAAGAAGGGGCTGGTGATGTCTAAGAAGTGTTACTGTTCCGTCTAGGGGAATGGAAGAAAGACCCCCACGTGGCATACATAGCATGACAGATAATTTGTAAGACTCAGATGTGGACAGGTATTTAGAATCAGAGTCAAGATTCCACACACTAGTTCAGAGTCCAAACTATGGATCCACAAGCTTTGATTCAACTCTTGGCTCTGTCTGATCTACTTCCTAGCTGAGTGATACATTTTCATCTTCATTTTGTTCTCAGTCATTCTTCTAAAGTAATATTCTGTAAAATCCTGACTTCAGTGACCATTTATAAACCAATTATTTACAACTCTACATCTCCAAACAAGACCCCTTTGCTGAACTTCACGACCAAATAGCCATCTATCCAGTCCACATTTCCCCATGAATATCCCTTAGGCAACTTCATGTTAACATATCCAAAATTGAATTGAATGTATCATCACTCCCAATTTATTTATTATTTCTCTTTTTTCTTTTCTCCCTCACTGATAAATGAGTCTACCATACAATTAATCACACCAGCGACCGACCTGGATTATTGCAGTTTTCTTTCTTTTTCCCTCACACAGCCCTTTTCTCTACACTCACTTACCTAATACATCCTTTCTTCCTTGTTACCACTTAAGCCTTTGTGAGGGTGTTTTGTGGGCGGGAAGAGGGAGCGCTGACTTGTTGCAATCATCCCCTAATATTTCTCTACTTTTACCCTGCTTCTCAAATTGTCTTTAATGTTTACCTTGCATGGCTAACTACAGTAGCCTCCAAGTTTTCTGCCTGTGGTCTAACATCAACTCCAAGATCTTTTCCTTATCACCTCCACAGTTACCTTTCTAAAACGCCGATTTTGTTACATTATGTTCAACTCAAAATTTTACATATGTCTTTGCAGATAGAACTTAAACTATCCACTAGATCCATCTTAATTTTGTCCCTGACCTCTTCTCCAGCCTCGTCTTTATTATTATTTCTGTAAATATCTTTGCTCCAACAAGACTGAGTTACATACAGTTCCCTAAATGCATCATTCTCCCGCGTTCTCTCCCTCTCTATCTGTGTCTAACTCTCTCTCTGCCTCTCTGTTTCTCTCTCTCTCTCACACACACACCTCCTCCGCATTTCTGTACCTGTTGTTTCATGTGAGTACGTGGCACCTGCTGTTTCCTGTAAATATAATATTCTTCCCACACCTTTCTATATGTTATGAACTCTTCTCTGACCTTCAGCCCACAGGGAAATCTTCTGCGAAGCCTTTCTTGACAATCCTCTCCTTTTCCCTTTGAATCAACTGAGTTAAGTTCCATTACTGCAGTTCATTCCTGACCGTATTGAGTTTCTTTTTCTAATTCCTCTACCAGACTGCAAGCAATTTATATGCAGTGCTGGTCTAAATCACTACAGCAATAAACACTGTGCTTAGCACATAGCACCAACTTAATAAACACTTCCTGAAATAAAGTGAAAGGCAACTCCGTTGTCCACTTGGTCCCTGTAATGTGGCTTTTTCTCTTTCCCGGCCTCTTCTTTGTTTCATTTCCCCTTTCCCTCAAAGCTTCTTCAGGGTCATCAGACACATCCTGAACAATACTTCTCTGCTAGAAAGGCTCTGAATTTCCCCTTTTTGTCCACTGGTATTTATCAGGTAGGCATGATTTCCATGCCTGGGATGGAGGTGGTACCAGTATTTGGTGCATAGAGGGCAGAGAGGCTTCTAAATTCCCTACAATGCAGAGGACATTCCCCCCTACAACAAAGAATTATCAAGTCCCAAATGCCAGTAGTGCCAAGGTTAACAAATGCGGTTGAGGGCAGATGAACACACATGCCAGCTATCAACCTGCTTGTCTGTAAGGTATGCCATCAAGTAACATGGAAAAAATGGCTCCTAGGAACTTGCTGCAGCTGGCCAGCTACCCATGTGCTAGGCTGTAAAACACAGAGCTGCACCATTGGCCTCAGACCTCAGGATAATTTTGTGTAGTCTGGGAGGCAGTGTCACAAATAGGCACTGACAGTGAGCTGGGCAGAAAGAGCAGATTTCACATAGGCAAAGTGCAGGAAAAAAATGCTGGTTTTGACTTTGCATTCACATATCAATTAGGCTTCCTATAGCAATGTCTTTGAACACAGACAGTAATGGTTTCAAAGTGTTTATTATATATGAAATACTATCTCTGCGGCAGGAAAGAATTAACCAATATCTATGGCTGTCACCAGGGAGCAACTCAAGCTCTGTGGAATATTATACTCAATAGCTACAGGAAAGCTATTAGAATTGATTAGAGACTATTCTATATAATTCAAAATTTACTGTATAATTTGGAATCTAAAGGATTTATTGACTCTATTTTCTACTCCTCTTTCTGATGAAATGATTTAAAGAGAAGTGACTAGGGTTAATAATATTAGTTTTAGTTTTTTAATTTAACCTTAGCTAACATGAATATAGTAAGTAGTAAGCTGAGCTATAGGTTTATATGTAAAGTTGCCAGGTAGTAAATCTGGCCTGTTCTCCTGGAAGAAAGAGCAGATATGCTGATTTTACTTGGTAGAGAGGCAGTGGCAGGCAGCTTTCAACATTGTGAGAGGCAGTAATAAACAAGGCATTAGGATATTGTAATAGTATATATGTTCGTTCTGGGAATAGTGTAGCTGTCAAAACTCACGCTGCAAAATAATAATTGGCAAATATAGTTTTGGGGCAAGCGTTGTTACCTTGCAAAGCCTCTTGGGGGTTTTCCACAACATCAATTTAGTAACATCTGCTTTTAATTTCTATAGGTTCTGTTTCCCTGGAAACTTATAAAATACTCTAAATTTAACATAAACTGACCCTTTTTTCTATCTCATTTTATTTTAACAACTCAAAGACAGTTTTTGATTTTAAACAGACTATGAAAATAGTCATTTTTCATTTTCCTAAGTGATAATGAACTTTCTAAAAATTGTTTCAAAAAGTTAAATCTCATTAATGCAACTTCCTTTATAGGATACGTTGTGTGGATTTAGAAATCATCCATACATCTAGGTAAATCTGATTTGGAGAAATCAGTTGGAGAAACCACTGAAATGGAAGGATGCAGTCATTTAAATCCTCATCTTAAAGGCTGAAGAAAAAAAAATTCCATTCAAATCATAGTTCATTACTTCTCTATGTACGAGAATCCAAGTAATAATACACACAAAAATGTAAGAATAAACAAGCAGTACTACCTGAGCTAAACGAAGGAACAAACCTAAGATGTCATTTTAAGCTTCCACGTTTACTTTGAATATCAGTCAAAAATCTGTTAATAATTATACCGGCCTGCTGTTCAGTCAGCAATTTCTCTTATAACTGTTTATTCTCATTAGGGTGGCCCCAACACTTCCCTTTCCCACCTCCGTGCATTCACATGCCCTGCCATTGATAGGTTTGACACCACTGGTACCCATGGTACCCATGATTTTCAGACACTGGGCTGTCTACTGAAAAGGTCTTGTGTTTTCTGCCATTTACTGTCTCTGTACCTAACAGAGAATAAGGAAGCTCTGGAGTTATTGCTGGACTAGCCACTTCTAGCTGGTTCAGTAGAATCTACCTTATTCCATGGCATAGTAAAATAGCTTACAAATATTATACTTTATTATCTTTAGTTTTCCCACAGGAAAATGGCCAGACTCACCATAACTCAGAGGGTAGGATATAGGATTTTCTTAAAAATAATATTTATTCTCATATTCTCCTACCCATTCTCCTAACTCTCCATTAGAATCTTCTTAGAATATATGGTACCTCTCAATAAAAAAAGCCAAACTTGGCTTTTGCAGGTGATCCTGAACTTTAGATTATACTCAAAAGAACTTGGGTATATTCCAGAAATTGAAATTTATGTACAACTAGCAAGCATTTGCAGATATAATAAATAATTGATTTCTAAATATTTTTCCTATTACAAGTTATAAGTTTTATGAGTCCTTGTGTCTAAGATTAATACTGTATTTAAAGAAGGTTAAAAAATTCTTTCGGTTTTCCATGAAGTTTCAGCACCCCACAAAGGGTTAATAAGTATGCTTTGTAGACTTGTTACACCTTATTCTATAGCAAAGACCAACTCTAAATTGAAATTCCATTGTGCACATTTACTTAAGAAAACCATTTCAGTTAAAGTAATTTATACTGACCATTATTGTTAACAAGTTTGCACTTTTTTTTGGTAATGATTACATTTAATTCATTCAACTTCCCAGCAAAGGGAGGCTGACAAGAGGCCCAGTCAGGCAGTTCACAGATCAGAGCAGATTATGTGACTCTGTTTTCTATTATTTATGGGAGGTGAAAACATGGTTATGGGGTAGATGTGAATTTATATGGCAAAAGATGTGCAGGTGGATTACGTGCTTGGAATGCCTAAGGGAGACCAGGAAATAAAATTGGAGCATTGATTCAGTATGCTGAGCCTAGGGGTTAAACTGCACAGCAAAATCTATATCTGTATGATAACATATTTTAAGAAAAGGAGGAAGAAGTAACAGGAGACACAAATGAAAGAAAGCCATGATTCACTTTAGAATTAGAGTTTGGCTATCTATAATGGCATTTCCACAATACAATTGCAAGTTTCTTGTGTTCATTTGATGGGGACGGGGCCAGAGGGACACCTTGTTCTCTGTCACAATGTCTTTGCCAGATCTGTCTATAATAAATTTAACCCATTAATTTCATTAATTATAACACATTGGTATTATTATATGAAATTACTGTTTTCATAGGATACATGTTTTGAAAATACATTTTTTCCCATTTAATCTATAAAAATTCAAGTGCTTATTTTATGTCAGGCACTGTACTGTGTCATAGAGGTACAATGATAAATAAAACAGAGATGCATCTACTCACATGGAGTGATCATTCTTATGCTGGATGGAGAACGAAAATGAATATAGACAGTGAAAATGATTATGGAGCATATACACAGAAAGAAATGACAGAAAATAAGAAATTCATTCTGGATAGGGTGAGCAGAGAAGCCTCCGAGGAGATGGCATTTGAAATAATACCTAAAAGATAAAAATAAAATTACAAATTCTAAACTGACAGAAGGCACTCCCAGGCAGGGAGAGGAAAGAGCTAGGGCAATGACCTTGAGATGAGACATATTGTAGAGAGTTAAGAAAAAGAATACTCACACTCAGTGTGGCAGTAGCCAAGTGAGTGAACGTCTATGAAATAGTACTACAGAGGCAGGCAGAAGCCAAATTCTCAAGGCCAAGATCACAGTAAGAAATTGGAGTTTTATTCCAACTCAATAAAAGTCATAATTATCCTAAGCAAGGGACTAACATGCTCTGTTTTACAATTTAATAGAACATTCTGTTTCCCGTGTAGAGACCAATGGAGGAGGGAGCATGTATACAACCATGAAGATCTGGATACCAATGGTATGAGGAAGAGAAAACAGTGGCTCAGACTAGAATAGTAGCAGTGGGGAAAAGTGGAGAAAAATCTGTGGCTCTGAGATGTGTTTTGGACACAGATAAAAAAGGACTTGCTGATAGTCTAATGGATATGATGAAAGACCGAGAGAGAAAAGGAAGACTCTTAAATTGTTGGCTCCCTTGTTTGAATAGATGGTGATGGCATTAACTGAAATGAGGATGACTAGATGAGAAACAGATTTTGTAGGTTAGTACATTTTGGACATGATAACTTTGAGTCATCCATCAAATAGACAGTTTTATATACAAATATGGAGCTCAATGAAGAATCTGGCCTAGGAATATCAACATAAAACAGGAAAATCACCAGTATTTGATTGTGTTTAAAATCAAGAGGCTGGATGATGTTACCTAAAGAGAGAGAGCACAGATGGGAAAAAAAAAATAGATTTCGGGAAAGAAGGTTGAGGAACTCCAACATAAAGAGTTGAAGTAGATAAAGGAGGAGTAAGGTAAACTGAAAAAGAGAGAAGTAAACCGGAAAGGAGAAGCCTGAGATGCTAACCCCAAACAAGTAAAACAGTGGTGTCAATGGTGACAAGAGAAGAGAGTATTTGAAAGAATAGGCAGCGGTTGCTGTGTGTAAGTACCATCATTGAGGAATCAAGGGAGGTGAACCCAGAGATATGTCCATTGGAATTGGTACCAGGATGTTTTGGTGACCTTGAAAATGGAAGTTTCAGTGATGTGAGGGAGAAAAAAGTGAGATTAGAATGGGTCAGAATCTGAATGGGAGGTGAAGATATAGATGTTACGTGAGTATACTATTTAAGAGAATTTCCTATGAAATTAAACCAGGGTAATGAGCAGTAGTGGCATTAATAGACTTACTTTTTAGTAAATAAGTTTTAGGTGCCACTGAGAATAACTGAATGAAATGAAAGCAATGTTGTTAATAAAGAAAATATAAGAGATGATTATGGAGGCAATATCCTTGAGAAAGCAAGAGAGAATCAGATCCATAGCACCAACACAGAGGATTTCGCCTGACAGGAACAGAGATAGCATCTGTTACTTTGGGAATTTATGATATGAGCCATTTTCACTAAGGTTAGGTGATATCTCATTGTAGTTTTGATTCTCATTTCCTTGATGATTAGAGACAAGGATTGTTCATGTGTTTGTTGGCCTTTCTCTGTCTTTGTAAGAAGTTTCTGTTCATGTCTCTTGCCCAATTTTTTGTTTATTATGGTTTGTGATTCATTGAGGGTACCAAGACTTAGGTTATGCTGATTGTGTTTGTTAGGTAAAGTCCCTCTTGTAATCAGGTCCTGTCCATAAAAGGTGTGCCACACACCATGACCCCCATCCCCCTTCTTCCTCCCCTCTCCCAGGTCCCTCATTCCCCGACACCCCCCCCCACCTTGTATTAGCTCACCTACTACCTTCATATTAGAATTGAGTACATTGGATTCTTGCTTCTGGTTTCTTATGATGCTTTACTAAGCAGAATGTGTTCCAACTCAGTCTAGGTTAATGCAAAAGATGTAGTCTCCATCCTTTTTAATGGCTGAATAGTATTCCATGGTGTGTATATACCACAATTGGTTAATCCATTTCTGTGGTAGGCATTGAGATTGTTCCCACATTTTGACCATTGTAAATTGAGCTGTGATAAGCAGTCTAATGCAAATGCCCTTATGATAAAAGGATTTTTTCTTCTGGGTAGATGTCTAGTGATGGGATTGCAGAATCAAATGGGAAGGAAGTATGGAGAATACTCAAAGAACTCAAATTAGACCTCTTGCCCACTTTTTAATGGAGTTGTTTGATTTTTTTCTTCCTGATGTGCTTGAGATCTTTGTAAATTATGGTTATTGGCCCTTTGTTGGATGTGTAGCATGCAAATATCTTCTCCCACTGTATAGATTATCTGTTTGCTTTTTGACAATTTCTAGTCTTTCAATGACCTATAGGAGTACAGAGATTATCAGCTGGAATATGTTTATGTTTATGTTTCTTTTTGCAGTAAGAGGAGTTGGGAGGAGTTTGAAGAATAAAAGAGAAAGTATAACATAGTTTCTATGGAGTGGGAGAGAAGATTTACTAGGGAATGGTAACAAAACCACAAAATATGTAAGGTACCCTTTTAAAATTGCAATTGGTAATTTAAAATAAAACCAGGCAATGTGTTTACATTATTTTATTTGGTAATATTTATAGGGATAAAGAAGGAAGAAAATTAGATACAAGGATGGTTAGAATATTCACCAGTGAATGATTATAGTGAATTGAGAAATAGAAGGAGGAAAGTGAAGGTAGGATGGGCTGAATGAATGATGAAAAAGTGGATTGGTTTAGAGGTTTTAATGTGGTGTAAAATTGTTGATGTGAACTGACAGTAAAGAAAGTAGTGATAGACTGGGAAATATTTGAAGTCGGGATTTCAGATGTAGTAAGTTATGAGTGATAAGATGCATGAACCATGGTGTGATTTTAGAAACAAGTGGCTAAGGCTCTGGGAAGTAAAGATTGCAGACTGTGAGGCTAGTAAGGAAATTATTGACTAATTCTGTATGTGTCAGTCTCTTGAATGCACAAGTCATCAGGAATATGACAGGGCTGGAGGTGGAGGTATGTGAGACTTCTGGGGGACACAGAAAATCAGCAATACAGGGACATGTGTCACATGAAATGAAGATTAAAGATCATGGGTGGGAAGAAAAAAATAAAATTATTTTAAATCATTAATGGGCAATAAGGGATCGTCTAATACCTGGTCTTGGGGTAGGTAGGAAATAAATAGGAAAAACAACCTCCATTTAAGAGGCCCTTGGGAGAAGTAGCTTTGTCTGGCTTTAGTCAAAGAAAAGAGAATCAGAATAGACGCAACATTTCCATGAACACAGCAAATGGGTATGAGCGGGAGGGATGGGCTGGAAAACGTGTCCGATTAAAGGATGACAATGAATGATGATTAGACTCAAAAAAGCTCAAACCAATGCATACCCTGGAAAGCTTGGATTTGTTCTGTTGTTACAAGAAGAATCAAGATGTGACTTATGATGGTGTTTGTGCTGAGAGGGCAGTGATTTTCAACACCACACCATTGTGCCATGAGAGGATTTTAGGTGTGGTGTAAAAATGTTTAAAGACCATTGATTAAATTATTTTTGATAGCCATTGACAGCACAGTAAGCATAGTCTTTTTTTTTTCTCTTTCTTTTGATCAAGATAATTTTTACATGTGCTGTGTGAGGTTAAAAAAAGTTGAAAACCACTG
>NW_003852458.1:11229765-11231488 GCF_000181295.1 Otolemur garnettii | reverse complement strand
AAAAAAAAAAAAAAGATAAATGAATGGTGTCTAAGGATCATTCTAAAATATAAGGGGGTAGATTGGAATTTGTGAAACTGCTATTGCAACTATGGTAGCAAGTACAAGAGCCTTGCACCTCTAGCAAAATAGCTTTTTACCTGATGTTGAAAATACAACTTTTATATGGGTACAGGATTGCTATAAGAAAGATGTGCCTATAGATTCTAATATGATTTGAGAAAAAAGTTGTTAAAAGGCAAGCTAAGGCAAAAGTAAGGTGAGGGATCTAAAACTGGAGAATTTAATGCCAGCTGAGGATAGTTTGATAATTTTAGGAAGAGGTTGGGCTTAATAAATGTCAATATTACAGGAGAAGCAGCTTCTTCCAATAAAAGGCAGCAAGTTCCAGACAGCATTAAGAAAATCATTGAGGAGAAAGCATATGTTCCTGAACAGGTTTTTAATGCAGATAAATGTATCCTATTAAAATAGGAAAGGATAAAGTAACTCTTTTGTGCAAATGCAGTCAAGTTTTCGATCAGGACTGCCCTTATCTATAAAGTTGCTAACCCCAGAGCCTTGAAGGGAAAGGATGAACACCATCTGCCAATCTTCTGGTTGCTTCAGAAGAATTCCTGTATGAGAACACGTTTTCTGGATTGGTTCCATAAATGATTTGTCCCTGAAATCAAAAACCCTGCCTTTAAAGTTTTTTTTTTTTTTTTGGTATGTTTTGTTTCATTGGACAATACCCCTGAAAGCCCAGAATCCCATGAGTTCAACACTGAAGGTGTAGAAATGATCTACTTGCTCCTAAACACAATGTCTCTAATGTAGCCTCTAGATCAAAGGGCCCTAACAGGCTCATTGCACACAGTACTCCATGGAAAGAATTGTCAACACTATTGGAGAGAACTCCAGTAGGGAGAGCATATCATGAGTGTCTGGAAGGATTACACCATTGAAGATGTCATAATTGTTATAGAAAAAGCCGCAAAAGCCATCAAGCCTGAAACAATAAATTCCTGCTGGAGAAAACTATGTCCAGATGTTGTGCATGACTTCACAGGGTTTATGACAGAGCCAATCAGGGAAATCATGAAAGAGATTATGAAAATGGCAAAAAAAAAGGTGGGGAATGAAGCATTTCAAAATAGGGGTCCTGGAGAAATTCAAGGGCAAACCGACGTCCCACCAGGGGAGTTAAAACAGAAGACGACTTGATGGAGATGAATGTTTTCAAACAAGGGCCAGACAACGAGGAAGAAGATGTAGAAGATTCAATGCCCGAAGACAAACTGACATAAGATAATCTGGCAGAGGCTTCTCATTATTCAACGCTGCTTTTTACTCATTTTATCACATGGACCCTTCTATGATACAGGCACCAAAACTAAAGCAAATGGTGGAAGAAGAAGTGATACTATTTAGAAATAGTTTTAGAGAAATGAAAAAACAAAAGAGTCAGACAGAAATTCCGATGTATTTCTCTAGGCCCAGCATGTCGAGTGTGAGCTGGCCTTCCAGCTGCCTCCCCTGCCACACCTGCCACTTCTTCTGCCTCTTTCAGTAAGAAGCTTCAAGACCAAGCCCCCTTCTTCCTTTTCCACCTCAGACTGAAAGATGATGGAGACAAAGTGTGAAGAGGACAAAGATGGAGACCTTTATGATGACCCATTTCCACTCAATGAAGAAAATATATTTCCTCTTCCTTATGATTATCTTGATAACATTTTTTCTA
>NW_003852458.1:11216659-11219393 GCF_000181295.1 Otolemur garnettii | reverse complement strand
ATGTACAAAACTCTACCTAATTGATAAGAATATAATAATTTTAATACAAATAAAAAATATTTGAACAGATACTTTGGCAAAGAATATGTACAAATAAAGCATATAAAACATTGTTATTCATGAGGAAAAATGTGAATTTAAATCTCAATGAGTTACTAATACACACTTCATAGGATGGCTAAGATTAAAAAGACCAGAAATACCAAGTCTTGGTGAGGACAATTGTTCTTGGTTGAACAATTTGAACTCTTATTTATAGCTACTGGGAATGGAATGGAACATAACCCCTCTGGAAAACAATCTGATGGTTTCATGTGTAATTGGAAATTTACTTATTTTGTGACGCAACCGTCCCTTTTCTAGTTATTTACCCTAAAAAATGAAAAGATATGTCCACAATGAGATATGTGAACTCATAGCAGCTTTATTTATAATAGTAAAAACTTGGACACAACCAATGTGTAGTCAAGTGAGTCTGTGAATGAATTGTGCCGTCACCCTACGAAGCAAGTAATATTCAGCAATCCGAATGCAAATGACTAATTCACACAATGTGGATAATGTTTGAAAACATTATACTGAGTAAAAGAAGTCAGACAAAAAAGATCACACTGGATACTTTCATTTATGTGAAATCTAAAAGAGGCAAATTTAATTATTTCGTGAAACCAAGATAATCAATATTATCCTGGGATCAGGAATGAAAGAGCGAGATTGAGTGCAAAGTGGCGTAAGGAAACTTTCAGGATAATGGACACCTGCTGTATATTTACCAGGATGGTGTTTATGCAAGGATATATTTGTTTTCAAAATTCCTCAAGTTCTACACTTAAAATACCTGCATTTTATTTTACGGAATTTATGCCTTCATAAAGTGCATGTAAAAAGTTTTAAAATCTTCTAATCAACAAATTAAGAAAATAATTATCCAGAAAGCTTTTTCTTCCCCAAAGTATACTGAATTGTAAATGATTGAGATCTAATATATCCATGTTAAAATAAGTCAAAATTGCAAAGTAATTGAATTTGTCCAGTATATCACTTTGGGGGCAAGTGCCTTATTCTTCAGGCATTTCGATTGTACATTTCCTATATTGTTGATTTCCAACTTGCTTCTTTTTTGTTAAAGTAGCTATTTTAAGACAAACCACAGGTCACAAGCTGTCTATTTTTTTGTTTCTTCAATATAGTGACAGGGGAAGTAAACATTTCCAGTTCTTCTCCTACGAATGCCAGGTCACAATCAGAAAGATCTTTGGTTACTGTCATAGGTAGCGGCCTGTCTTTTTCAATGGGAAGAATGCATTAATCCATCTGATAAAGGGCAGTTTAAGGAAGGTGAGCACAGCTCAGGGCTCTTTAATCTGTCAAATCCTATTTTCTTTTACCTTTGAAATGTTCCAGAATACTCTTTACAATCTGTCATAGGTAAGTCTAACATCTCACCCTGGAGTTTACGTTAGCCTTTAATAATATTATTGGCAGACATAAAGCCAAGTTACACAAAAATGTAGTCTATGAATTTTTGTATTATTAGTGTCTGAATTGCATTATAAATTTACCTTTCCTGTCTTTGTTAATAGACATTATTCTCACATATACTCTCTATTTCTAGCCTATGAAGAGAAAAATAGAAGACTTTTTGCTGAAGAAATAAATTTATGTTTAAATTGTTTCCAGAGTGAACACAAACTATGGGATATTTACAACAGCCCTTCTATTATAACGTGGAGATTTTGTCAAGAACATAGTAAACACTATTACAAAGTAAACAGATCCTTCCAATATACGTGGAAATAATACTTTCAATAACACAATCTTCAAACCATAAATTGCATACTTTAGTACATGGATTAGATGTTTCCTTCTTTGAAACCCTATGCTACAAAACCAAGAGAAATTTATGTGCAACTAATGTAATTATTTCAGTGAATTATAAAATTTTAAATCTCGTCTAGATATTTCCTCTTAGATAAATCTCCAGGGACAATTTTATCCCCAAATCCCTGGCCGTATCTCAAAATCTATGTGACTTAATTAGCCACTCAAACAGTTGGAGATCAATTTATTGGAAGTGGTAATATTTCTAGTTGTGCTTAGAGGATACACACTAATACTGCTGAAAATATGTTTCAGTTTAACAATTACTTAGTAAGTTTTTTCTTCCTCTCTACCCACAATATTTATTTCTCTACCGCAATATAGTTACTACTTGAGATGTGATTTCCAGGGGGAAATTCATAAGTACTCGTGGTATAATCACACATTCAAAAACACTTCTATCCAGGGTGTCCATACAGTTAGTGTGCAATTTAAAATATTTGTTTATTTTAGTATTGGCCTTTAGGACATCTTGGTCTACATAAACCAATTGGTAAGTAGATGTGTTCAACATTAACCATGAACTTGACAGTACTAAATGCTCTGTTACTATGGCATGGTAAGCACAAGGCAATATTAAAGCCACTACCTTTAATTTTTTTTTTTATATATAAAACACACACATAAAATAGAGACTACTAAACTATAGCTACATCATCTAGCTACGGAAAAGAGAAAGATAGCAATTTTTAAAATAATCAGAAGAGAAAACTAAATAATTTCTCTGTGCTGGGTATTGTTATTAGGAACTTCAATTTGTAAGGTCAGTATTATGCCCATTTAGCAAAACGGGGAAGCTGAAGATTGGAGAAGTTAAGATACTTGCCCAAACTCAATGCTTAGAATTCAACAC
>NW_003852458.1:11212928-11215635 GCF_000181295.1 Otolemur garnettii | reverse complement strand
TGACTTTTGAAATCCATCCTTTGCACACTGTTTTAATATCCTCCCTCCCCTTTCTGAAAATTAGAAAAAGGAGGAATATCTAGTGTTTAAAATAAAGATATAAAGAGAAGTCATCAAAAGCACAAATATACGGGTTATCATATGAAATAAAGACAATTTGAGTCTTTATTTCAGCCAGCTACTTGCGGGGAGTGAGGGGAGGTATGGAAGTTAAATAAAACTTCTAAAAGTAAGAATACTAAAAACTATTTCCTATACTATATTCCCAATTTTACTCTTTGGCCAAATTATTCCTTGAGGCTGAACTCCAAAAGCAAGATCCTATAGCCAACTAGATTGTGTAGGGCAGAGGCTAGACATCTACATGGAAAACAAGACATTTCATCAGACTACCGACATATATAGATCAAGAATACTCTCCCAGATTCCAAATGGACCATGTCAAAGCTCTGACCTAAAATCAAAGCATTTGTAGGAGCATAATAAATAAGAGATGAAATGTCTTAATAACCAAAAGTCAACATATTTAGTGAATTTCTTAAAATAAAACATTTCCAGATTATTTTTGTTCCACCTAGTTGTTATTTAAATGCCTACCATGAATATCCAAATATATCCTTATAGTCTTTATCCAATGGTCATTTTAACTCCAGCATACTGATTGTATTGACAGTTATGCCTTTATGTTAATATGTAGTTTATTTTGTACAGTTTTCTAACATTCCTCATTTGTGTACTGGGATATAAGTTCTGGAATTTCCCCTATTATTTGTAATTACTATCTAATAGTAGCATATTTTAAAATGGAAGATTTGTTTAGTTTCTGTACTAATGGCCAGAAAATATAGGATATGCACATAAGAAAAAAAAATACAAGTAGAACTAAAGAGGAGACAATTAAATTCATACCTAGGGCTCACATTTCACTGACTGGGTTCCAGGTCCAGAATTCCCCTCCCAGTGAGGTTTGCTATAGTTTGGAAGGATTTCCAGTGCTAAATTAGCAGATCATTGCCATCTTTATTCTCCCAACCCAAAACATGTTGTCCCAAATTTTTACACTGTTAAGACTTTGGAGTAAATAATTTTGCTTGATGAAAGTTGGAGACATGAATCATTGGGGGAGTTGAGAGACCTTTTCAATCATACATAATTTGCAAAACTCAAGCAATAGGGTGCTACTCCAAAGTAAAGAGAAGTCTTGATTGGACAAGACATGTGACGGGAGCTGAGAAAAATACTTAAGCTAATGAACTGAGATGTCTAGATAACTAAGCTATAAATCAGTCAAGTCCAGATGACATTATAAACCACAATTATAATGCTCTTGTGGAGAAGTATGCTTTTGTGGTTTCCAAAGCATTCTGAGCCTTTGAGAGATTTCGAGGATGGAAATCTATTTATAGTCATCCAGTGCTATTTATAAAGGGGAGAGGGATTGTTTTGTTGCTATTAAGGTTAAAAATTTCAGCATAAGACAGCAATTTTAAAAATGCCACTTAAGAAATTTAAAATTGAAAAACCCAACTCTTATGAGAATCTATATTGCACATGTCAAAGCTGCTTAACATTCTGTGGCACTGGCTTCCAAACTGTTGGGTTAGTTTTACTACAGTGTCGTTCAGTGATGCTGAAATCTCACCCCGCCACCCAGTCACAAAAGCAGCATGTTACCCACCGAAAATGACATGGAAAATTATACAGGATAGATGCACAAAATGGCATGTTTCTCCAAATGAATTTCTCCAAATAAATTCTCCAAAATAAAAGCAAATTAGGAAGAAAAATTCACACAATGACCCTCCTTGCTTCTTACACTCTTAAACTCCCCCTCTTAAACTCTTCCATTTAAATGCCAAATTTCTAACTGGAAAAAGAAGTTTGTTCTTCTTAGCAAAGTATCTCAAGAATGAAAGAAAAAGTATCCAATGTACACAGCCCTATTTTGAAACTAATTTATAGCTTTCATAGGAATGTTATAACCTAATTATAGCCTTAGAATATTGGAAGTGGGAAGGGAGAGGGGAGAAGAGGGGGTGGTGGGTGAAGGGAGGGTGATCGGAGGGGTCACTTCTATGGTTTATCCTACAAGGGTACAAGTGAATCTTTCTAAAAGCAGAATATGAATGTCTTAACTCAATAATAAAGAAAATGATATCAAGGCTACGTTAACCAGTTTGATGAGAGTATTTCAAAACGTATATGAAAACACCACACTGTACCCCATGGTTGCATTAATGTACACAGCTATGATTTAATAAAAAAAAAACTAAATGCCCAATTTCTATATTTTGTTTTGCCCTATAGTTGGGCTATTCTTTAATTCATTTATATTTTTGTGCAGTTCAGTTTGCAGGACAAAGAAAAACCTGTGTACTTTATTTTCACATAGCCTATCCAAGAACATCAGGCAGCTTCCAGCAATTCATGAAATTATATAAGGTTTCATAAATTAAATGGGAGACAAGAAATACAACAGAAGTGACAAACTTGGGCTGTTGCCAAGCCCTCAAATGTTTTCTCTTTTTATGGTTAAGACACAAATTTGCCTTCAAATCTACTTTCGGTCCATTTAAAGAGAGAAAACTGAAGGACTAATTATCAGGATGTATAATGTTAAAATTGACCAACTTATGACAAATAATAATAATAATAGCAAATATCTAATATGGTAATTCATTCTTTTCTTTTCTTTTTTTTTTTTTTT
>NW_003852458.1:11162621-11212608 GCF_000181295.1 Otolemur garnettii | reverse complement strand
AGGAAAAAGAGATTAAGTAGCTTGCCTAAAGTCACATGACTATACGCAATGCCATTTGGATCTTAATTTGTGCAGTTTAGCTTCAAAGTGCATGATCCCAGTTCTGTCATATCGCCTGCAGAAAAATACAGGTATTCTAAAAATGGGGGAAAGTTCTCATTTTTATGATAGTACTGAGTTCTCAAGAAAATCCTTATAGGAGACTGCACAATAATTTGAAAGCACCATCCTCAAATAGACACACATATCTCAACAAAATGCAAATCAGTGAAATTAGTCTGTGGAAAATCTGTTCCTGTCAGCATATGGATTACTTTCGGTTATGGTGACCATGAAAGGCCACCTGGAGGTGGCTCTGTGTGAATCAATTTGAAAGAGTAAGTAGCTTTCTAGGGGTAGATTGCGTGAGGAAGATGGGAATTTTTTTTAGACAATTTTTTTTTTTAGACAGAGTCTCACTATGTTGCCCTGGGTAGAGTGCAGTGTCATCACAGCTCACAGCAACTTCCAATTCTTGGGCTTAAGCAATCCTCTTGCCTCAGCCTCCCATCTAGCTGGAACTGCAGCACCTGCCACAATGCCTGGCTATTTTTTTATTGCAGTTATCATTGTTGTTTAGCTGGCCTAGAATGGATCTGAACCCACCGGCCTGGGTGAATGTGGCTGGCGCCTTACCCACTGAGCTACAGACACTGACTAGATAGTGTTTTGTTTTTGTTTTTGTTTTAGAGAGACAGAGTCTCACTTTATTGACCTTGGTAGAGTGCTGTGGAATCACAGCTCACAGCAACCTCCAACTCCTGGGCTTAGGTGATTCTCTTGCTTCAGCCTCCCAAGTAGCTGGGACAACAGGCGCCCACCAACATGCCCGGCTATATTTTTGTTACAGTTTGGCCGGGGCTAGATTTGAACCCACCACCCTTGATATATGGGACCAGCGCTCTACCCAATGAGCCAGAGGCACCGCCTAGACATGTTTTTTAAACAAGAACTAATACTTGAATGCAAAGGAGAAGTCAAAACCATAAGGAAACCGGGACTACATGTTAAACCAATCATGTTCCAGTGCACAAACTAGTCCTCAAATCACATATACATGCTGGCAAAGATTGGATTGGCAGAATTCCCAGCTGCATCTACAACTCTTGTAAAGATCTAAATTCCAGATTCTGCCAGACCTACTGAGTTCAATTCTCTGGGTGAAATCTAGAAATTCATAAAGTTTAAATAAGTGAAGGACTCGAACCCAGATATTTCAAATTGAAAGAGAATTCCTTAGGTCCATGTCACCCCGAAAACCTTGAGAATCGGCCTGTGACTATCAACATGTTTTAAAGCAGCAAATTCTCTAATAAAAGAATAAAGTTACAGGGCACCCTACACACTTCATATTCAGATTGGGGCTGCATTTCTGTTGAACTCTTCTTTCAGTAAGAAAGCATTTAATTACTTTTAAACTGCTAACTTGGTAAGAACATATAAATGCAACCAAAATATCTCTGCTTGCTTTGGGGAAAAAAAAATCATTGTGCTAATGTATTGAATTTTTAAAAAGACATATTTTGTATGTCATTAACACACGAAGTGAAAGCCCATCTTCAAAAAATATCATTAACATGTAGTTTTCATTAACTCTCAGATAAATCAGGTATAAGTTTTTTAGACTTATGAAATTGTCTAAAACTGAGAGGCTGGCCCACTTACTGCTGGGCATTTGAGTAGCTAATAGGGTATAAAATAGCAAACATAATTTGGATTTATTTGAGTTGAGTTGTCCATCACATTTGTTGACCTGTTGATTTTCTCAACAGAATACTTTCAGCTGATTCCAGCTTGGATGCAATATCTAGATAACAGGCCCACCCGCTGCTCCCACTTCTCTTTTCTTTTCTTTTTTGCAGTTTCTGGCTGGAGCTGGGTTTGAACCCGCCACCTCCAGCATATGGGCCCAGCGCCCTACTCCTTTGAGCCACAGGCACCACCCCAGATGCTCCCACTTTTCTGTCTGCCTTGAGTTAAGGTGTAAGTCTGGAAGCAGATGATGTTTTCCAGTGTATGTCTCCCAAAGTGCTTCAGAAGGAAAAGATGACTACATATCCAGCAGTGAGCCCATGCCTTAAATCGAAGAAAGACTTTGGGGGTTCATAAAACCTACAGAATGAGATTTTCCTTTGGTATCTCAGACACCTTTGCCAGCCTCTCTTTCAGGCAATGTTGCCCCAGAGCCACCTTTCTTAGAATGGAAATCCGAGGCAATATGCTTGAACCAATCCTGGTTTTTCCTCAATCATCAGGTTTAAATGAGGAAATGATGGAACAGTGGTTTATATGAAAAAAATGGTTAAGAAACTCCATATTCACCAACAAAAAATTTTACAAAGAAAATAAGTGACCAGACGGATGAATGAATGGGTAGAAGGCAGACAGATAGAAGGTCAGAATTAAATAAAATGTTCCCCTCTGTAATTCTAAGACAAATGCCCAAAAGTAAATAATGATGACCACTACTTCAATTTCAATGTATGCAATCAAAATTTAAACCATTTTAAACCGTATCCCTTTCCCCACATGTTTGTCCGTATTTATCCTGCTTATTTCCATTTCTAACCGCCCTGGTGTACTAATTATCCTAGAATGAATTCGCTAATCTAAAGGAAAATTAAGGACCAGGGGATGTTGATTTACTTTGGTCATATGTCTTCTTAGATTTACATCCATTACTCCCTTTAAAAATGAAACCCAACAAGCTAATAGGTTGGGTCCATGTCTTCTTTCACCTTTGGAAAGCACACAGCACACTGCCAGGCGTGTCGTAGATGTTTAAAATAAACTTGCTAAATTAAACTAACTATTGCCCACACTACACATAAATTGCAGCCTTAAAAGAAGCAGTGTGTGAAAGCACAGTCTGTAATGACCCAGCTCAGCTGGACAGATGAAAGTCTGGGGCGCAGCGTTTCAGTGGCTTGATCCATCTGTCACCAGTCACTTGTGGGAAGAGGCTTCTGTTTCTTGTCAGCCGGCAATCGGAAGCTGGGCAGGATTTAGTAGCTGCTGAAGTACCAAAGGAAAGGGCACAGCACACACCATTCACGTCAAGTCCGTTAGGAGATGCCGGCTTCCTTATCCTCCCCGTCTGGTAAATAAACACTCTCCGGGCTGCTTTGCCTCGGATCATACCTCACTTATTAAGCCAGAAGAAAATGCACTTACTTAGCAAGGAATTCAATAAGCCTGAGAATACCTTGTGTGTAATTTATGTTTTATCTCAGAGACTATTTATAAATTGAAAAAATGTATTATTTGGCTTGCTCAAATTTTTCTTCAACTACCTGTGATTATTTGATATGGTCAGGAAAAGCAAGACTTTTAAGTAATATTGTCAAGGTAATTTCGGTGTTCAACTTCTCATTCTGTACACAGATGTGAGAAAAAACAAGCAGTCTCCTCAGTTAAACTGCAAGACATTTTGTTTCTTTCTGATCAGCAAGAAAGTGGAATGTTTTGGTCACATGATTTGCCCTTTGATCCAGCACTTGGGGCCTGCCAAATGGGGGGATCTTTGTACACAGTCAATGGGTGTGTGATCTGGATTAATGCAAAGTCATATTAATAATGCTTCTTGTAGTCAGGCAGGTGACTCACGCCTGTAATCCCAGCACTCTGGGAGGCTGAGGCAGGTGGATTGCCTGAGTCCAGGAGTTGGATCCCAGAGTGAGCAAGAGTGAGACCCCGTTTCTAAAAATTGCCAGATGATGCAGCAAGTGCCTATAGTCCGAGTTACTTGGGGGGCTGAGGCAACAGGATCACTTGAGCTGAAGAGTTTGAGATTGCTGTGAGCTATGACAGTATGGCATTCTACCAAGGGCAACAAAATGAGACTGTCTCAGAGGGAAAAAAAAGCTTTTGTTGCTGTTTTGTTTTTTAATCTTCAGAGTACTCTGAAGTAATTTAATGTGTAACCACTGAATGTATATGCAGAACTATTCTAAAACAAATAGCAAACTAATGATGTTCCACCAAGTGGAATTTCAGCAGTTGAATTCTGCAAGAAGCAGATTACCAGGGCTAGTACCCATACTGAAGGGGGTAGGGAGTGCGGGAGGGGAAGGGTGTCATACATCAGCACACCTGGAAAGGGGAGAATGATCCTAAGTTAGAGACCTTGGTGTGCATTAGAGATATTCCAGGAACGAAATGTTTGATTTTTCCACCACGTCTAATTTTTTGGAATATCAAAATCAGTACTCTGCTTTTGAGGAAACATTTGAAAAAAAATGGAGAAATAGATAAGAATATACTTTTGTTTATTTTCAGATTAAGCTGACATTTCATTCATTAAAGCTTCTAAAGAATAAGTTTCTACTTAGTGGACGAACTGAGGTACTAAAAAGTTACTAAAAAGTACTAAAGTTACTAAAAAGTACTAAAGGTACTAAGAAGTTTCCTTTGTATGAGGCCAAACAGGCACCTGCTATTAAGAGGATGAATGTCTGCTTAGTTAAGAATAAAGAGAAATGAAGGTAAGAGAATGATGATCAGGCAACTGAAAGAAAACCACGGACTTCATTATTTTTTCTTAAGGCAATCCCATCCATCAGATGCTCAGCCAGCCTGGGTTTTAGGATGAACACTGCCGTTCTCTTCACTGCTTAGAGGCTCTCACCCAACTGCACATCCTCTGCTTCATTTCTATCATCTCGTCAATATTTGAACAGCAGAGTCCTAGTTTGAACGCAGCTCTACACAGGGCCCACAGATTTTCAGAAAGGTGATATTTTATTAACACGATGTCAGAAAAGTTTCAGAGTTAGAGTTTATTCCTTCCCAATCCATCAGTGAGACAGTTATGGGTGACAGTTGCTGCCTCAGCATGTGATGTATTTCTTTTTTTATATGCATTACCTAATATTCTGTAATTATAAAATTTCCATGATGTAAAGACAGTAGGAGCTGCTTAGTTAACCACCTCCCTGCACTGAGCCCCTCCTTCAGTTGATCTACTTTTCATAGACCAGACATGCACCACGTGTCCATATCGTCAATAGCGTGTAACTTACTTCGAAATTTTACTCTGTCAATAAATATCTGACTCACGCAGGCAGATTGCTTGGTTAAATAGACTCAGAAGCTTAAAAGAATATATGAAGATCAAGTTTGTTTCTAATTCATATTACAAGACGAACAAGTGTTCACATTTCTCTCGTAAGTCTCCAATTTGGATAAAATGGACGAATAAATTTCTTGGCCCGGCAAATATTTGCTTTTAGTGAGAAAAAAAAAAAATTCTATATGGCTGTTGTGACAGTATCAAATAGCTAATAGTATATTTTGTAAAACGTATGAGATTCTTTACTATTTATAGACATTTATCAGATATTCATTCTTTGTCTCAATACAGTCACATTACTTTGTTTTAATATGAGGTTCAGATGTTCTAATTTCACTTCTGACCCTTTATCTGCAGCTGCAAGCGAAGCTTTGCCAAATAAAAGCCATTCAACTCTTGAAAACTATTCGTAACGTGTGCAAGACGATGCAAACTTGTTGAAGAGGAAGTCGAGTAAAAAATTTATTTTAAAAAAACATAGCACTCTCCTGCCTCATCTGAAATACCTGTTTCAGTGGGCTGCCAAAGCTGTTTATCAAATTAAAGGAAAAGGGAAATTTCTGGAACTCACTGTCAACATGATTACAGGTAACTGAACAATCTTGCAGGTTAAGATTGTGTGTAATAAATCAAGAATTTATACATACTGTTTAAAAGATATTGCCATCTTCCTAATAGCTAACACTTATCCTTCATACACTCTCAAAAGAGCCAATATACCTGTGTGAGTATGTTTTTTGTTCCCACTGGATTCATATCATCAGTAGGGCATCACTACACTTTTGCAACTTCTAGATGGTGTTTTAAAAAGTGATTTAAGCACCTACATTTTTCTTCTCATGTTGTAAATTAGTATGTGATTTAGGAAAAAAATCCCACTATGGTTAACTGCATGCATGTGTTTTTAAAAATCATTCAAAATACAAAAATCAGTCATCTTATGCTTTCATGTAGGTAAATTGTAAGTATCACACATCATTCTTGCCTTTAATAAGATCTATAATATCAAACATTTTTTTTGTTCTTCTCTGGACCACAATCATCAGGCAATAGTTTCTTCAGCAATATACTCATGTAAAAGACTCATTACAGTGTTGAAGTAATTAAATAGATTTAATAATTAAATAGATTTACTTTGAATGGATTTGTAAATTTTTATTGACAAGTTTGAATTTGTGTATGTGTTTGTTGGTAATAAACTGTTCGTCAGGGATGAAAGATAAGAGCCTTATTTTTATGTGCTGAATGTTTTCTTTCAAAATGACATTGTAACAGCAGGGGCTATAAAAATATTTATCAATCTCATGGCATAAAATACATCACGGACTTAGGCAATTTTTATTACCATAAAAGGTGAATCCCAATGAATTACTAGCATCTGCTTCCTTGTCACCCAGGAATTTTCTGTGTGAATTATTATTGCTTTAGCAAGAACCATAGTATAGTAGTTAAGATAATACTGTGGAACTTCAAAGCCCACCTTCTCCTTCAAAACATTGCTTGCTATCAGTGCAGCCTTCGATGGTTCTTTAACTTGCTCACATCTTGGCTTCATCTTCTATAAAGTAGAGAAAACAAAGTGCCTGCTTATAGGATTTTTGTAAGGGCAAATGAATTTAATCTCACATAGGCAAACCCTTGACATTTGCAGAACCTGGAACAAAAGTTTAAATGAAGACTTGAGTATTATACATAGGTGGCTAGGAATTTCTGAGACAAGACTGTGTTATGCTTATTGGTGTTCCTGGGAGGGCTTCATTTGTTTCTATCCATGCAGATTTTATATTTCTAGATTTTTGTGCATCTCAAAACTTTCGTGGTTCAGTGCCTGTAGGTCAGCAGCTAGGGAGCCAGCCACATACATCAGAGCTGGTGGGTTGGAATCCAGCCGAGGCCTGCCAAATAACAATGACAACTGCAACCAAAAAATAGCCAGCGTTGTGGCAGGCACCTGTAGTCCCAACTACTTGGGAGGCTGAGACAAGAGAATCGCTTAAGCCCAAGAGTTTGAGGTTGCTGTAAGCTGTGACTCATGGCACTGTACCAAGGGCAACATAGTGAGACTCTGTCTCAAAAAAAAAAAAAAAACTTTCATAATGACCCATGTATTTCCAAATATTTAAAAGTTAGTTAAAATGTAAACAAACCATTAAATATGTTCTTGTCTCCTACATTGACAGTTACCCTTGTAAGGATGTGAATGGCCATAGTTGCACTTAGAAGCTTCTGAACTCCACACAGTCCTGCTCTGGTACACTGTGGTGTCAAGACAGCTGGTCCCCAGTCTTCAAAGGGACCACCTTCTCTCCTCATACCTGGTTTCATACCATGCCTCGAGGAGCTTTTTATGTGTATGTTGTCACATTGGCTGCGTGTCAAAGATGCAGAGACACCCAATAAGGTGTCATACATTGTCCACCCCTCAGTCCGAGTGGTGTGCACACCAGCAGTATAAATGCTTCAGGGGGACGGACCCAGGGACGATCCCCACAGAGCCCTTTCAAGGGGCATATGGGCAGGGAATTCTGGGATCCGTAATACCTAGAGCATACTACAGAAAAGCGTTGAGAGCTTCTGCTGGGATTATCCTTTTGAGTCAATGAACTCATCTGCTCAGTGGAAAAGGATGCAGCCATGAGAAGAAAAAAATGGAGCCCTCCAAAGCATGGGATCCAGGATAGAGTCTCCTCTTGCCTAGGCCTAAAGGCAGGTGATCACAGCACAATTTAGGGGACTATCTATAGTATACTAGATAGTGAGCAAACATAATTAAACAAAAATCCATGATCTCTCCGTGTTATATTCTACTCTGTTTTCAACATATTTACCACTAGTTGTGAAATTAGTTGGTGCTATAATTTATACATTTCTTCCATCTTAATCATTCTCATCACAGCCACCAAACATTAAATGCTAGCTTTTGATTTTGTTTTCAACCAAAAATTCACTTCTACTTTCAAGAGTAATTATGTTACCCCACCTATAAAAAATAAGTAATTAAGTCCATAAAAGTCAGGCAAAAAAGAAACCACTGAAATGTCTGGTAATATTGTCATATGTAAAACAGGCAAATCTTTCATTAAAGAGCAATGTGGACCTGCCCCCCACTGATATGCCTGGCCTTGTCAGGTGTCTGATTTCATCCATGCTTCTGGAAATAATATTCTTACTTGAATAATCTCTTGAAGCTGGATGGGTTAAACATACAAATAAACATCTACAATAAAAACAAAGAGTGAGCATAAAATCAAAACCAGCAATAGGACAAAGGCATTAACCTTACAGCACGTCTCCAAACCATGAGCTGTCCAATACTCAGCATTTCTTATTCTGTGCAGGGACTTAAATTAGCTTAAAAACTGTAAATTATCTTTTTAAAATTGCACTGGGCTTAAGTGCTTGAAGAAAATCCATAGAGCCTTCAATGAACTCTTTGATTCTACTGAATAGGAATAGCTCTGCTCTCACCCATTCTCCACGTGACTGGAGGATGACCCGAGCATAATTCAGATACTCTTGCTTAGAACTTTGGCTTGAACTACAGTCCACACTGCTTTTAGGAACTGGTTTTTAACATGACCCTACCCTATCTCTCTAACTTTTATGTTCTGATATTCTCTGCAACAAATTCTATCCTCACCTTGGCACACCTCTCATAACAGACTCTCACCTCTTTGCTTGTTACATTCTGCATTCATTATTCCCAGCATTGGTTGGAGGAGGAGAATTGAGTAGAATTCAAGCTTAGAAGTATCAAAATCTAACATGACAGAGACAAGAGACTCTTATGTTCTTGGAAAGGAGATCTCAGCCAACACATTATGGAGACACCATTACCTGGAATGAATCCCCACAATCTATCCTTTTATCCCACCTCCATCCCATCTTCTTTACTTTCAAGGCCAACTTCAAATGTTACTTTCTCTCATGATACAAGAAACTAATTACAACCACTGAGAGTGTTTTGTGCACAGAATTGGAATAAGCAACCACATAGCAACACAGATTCCTACAGGAGCAAAGCAGATAAAATTCAACCAGCAAAGGGGATGGCACATGAGCATAAAGAACTTATGAAGTGTGTTGTTCTGACAATGCCCAAATCACCCACTGTGAAGGAAAGATTCTCTCTCTTAAATAGTATGAGCTGGCCAAATAATTGACACCTGAAACTGAACCAATGCGATGGACAGCAGTCTGTCAGTCACAACACCCATAGCCTGAGGGAGAGAGCCACGTGGGGCCTGCACTTAGATCAGAGTGAACCAACAGGGTCTGTGGGAATCATGCTTTGTAGTAACAAGAGGACAGGGTACCCTAGTTCCCACAGGAGGATATGATTAGCCTCACCAAATCATTTCACAATCTACCAGGCAGTGAAACTTGTTAGATTGAGAACTGGATGGAGTACGGAGAGTCCAGCTGCTAGGTGAACTAACCAGTGGGGATCCTTTACTGCTGGAGCTTATCTAGCAAGACCAGAAAAATTTATAGTTAAGTTCTTGGGCCTGGGGAGGCTCAAAGATGTCAAGGAACCACTTGAAGTTTTAGGCCTTACAATACTCAGGTAACTCTTACCTCTAAGAATGTGGCCCCACTGTTGCCAGATCTTTGGAATCTTCAAGAAAACTTAGAGATCCTTGTTATTATAAAAAGTCTCTAGATTTCAAATATTGGCTGAGATTACTTTCGAATCGGTGTGCATGTCAAATGGAACATGTCTGTGGACCAAGTACAATGGGACTCATCAGCTTGTAGGCTCAGCTTAACATAAATGATCACATTTCTTCTCAATAAATAAAAGCAGTACGTATTATATTAATTCCAGTTTGACAGATGCAAAAAAATAAATGCCACGCTTCAGAGACTTGTCTAAAGTCACAGATTCATATTTAAGTCTCATATATAGTAAGTGTTCAATGCCCATAACCCATGAATGGATTAACAAACTGTGGCATATGTATGCCTTGGAGTACTATGCAGCCATAAGAAAAGATGGAGATTTTACATCTTTCATGTTTACCTAGATGGAGTTGAAACACATTCTTCTTAGTAAAGTATCTCAAGAATGGAAGAAAAAAATCTAATGCACTCAATACTAATATGAAACCAATACATTAAACAACTTCACACTCACAGGAATGATAAAATACAAATATACTCTAGCAAGGGGGGGTGGAAAAGAGAGGGAGGGGAGGGGGAAGAAGACAGGGCCACTAGTGGGAGGAGGGAGGGCAGTTGGCTAGTGGGATCTCAGCACGCCCCCACCCCCCGGTGAAGGGCTCGATTACAACTTGAACTGTTCCTTAGAATTGAAAACAATGTAACCTAAAAATTTGTACCCTCATATTAATGTGAAATAAAAACAAAAACCTACTTAACTAATGTATTTGTTATCGAGATTGTGAGGGCATGGAATCTTTTATTCTAGCCCAAGGTCAAGTTCATTGTCATAGATTCATAGGACATAATAAACATTTATTTCAATTTTACATTTCATTTGTTTCCCTTGATAAAGACTGAGATTTAACAGATCAATTTCATTGGTCAAATAATGCTTAAAATGTGAAGTACTGCCCCCAAGAAATTGCCACAACAAAAATTATGTTTTATATTTATGATAATTTCCTTTTAATAAATAACCTGATTTCTTAACTTTAAATTGAATTTTATGAAATGTTCATGTGGAGAAATATTGACTTTTCCTTATGAGAGTTGATTAATATAATTATTATAAATGTGGAAAATCTTTATTGTACTGTGAATTTATAAACATTGATTAATTTTACTCTTTGTAATAGTGTATGGTCTCAATAAATACTAAACTTACTAAATTTATATCATTAATCTTTCATGTGTTAATTTTAATGGGCTGATTAATCAACAAGATAACTCACTAATTTTACATCTACTATTTTGATGAAATAGCTTATAACCCACACATGCAAAAAAAAAAAAAAGAAGAAAATGTTTAGAGTTTTAAACAATGCCAAGGTGAAGAAATAGATTGAAGTTATTAAAAAGTTCAATAATATATAATAATATATTCATTATGTATAAATTAGTAGACTTGCTTTCTTCTTTGGAATTTAACCATTTTTACTTATTATCCAGAAATCAATTTCTAATAGAGCATTTAAAATACAAAAAATATACCTTCACTAAGTCTGAAATTATTTTATGATAACTGCCACATTTTATGATATTAGTAGTTTCTAGAAGACTATTGTGAATGGATTAATTTATCAAAGGCACAAATTTTAATTCTTTTAAGGCATAATATTTTAGAATAAAACTGCTATGTACACAATAAACTATCATTAAATCCTGACATGATCTACCCCCCAAAATCAGAGGATAAGAAAAATCAAGTATGCACATGAAGACATAGCCACACACACACCAACGTAGAATTGATAGTTGTTCATTTTTTAAATAGTGCTCTCCCAAAAAGAAATAGGAAAACACTTTGGAATCTTGATTACTCACAAAAGTCTCCTTCCGGCATGATCCAATTTTAACGCAATAGCTTCTCCACCCACACAAACGGCTTTGTTTCACAGAGGAATAAACTCTGCTATGCTGGAGTACAGCCTGCCTGAGGTTGCCTCAACTCAAAACTCTTCATCATACACTTGGCCTCATAGAGCACTAAGCTACACATTATTGCAGACTAGTTAGAGGATTTGTTAGTGAATATCTGCATAGCTCTAAGAAGGTGATCATTTGCCAGTCCATACACATTCTCACCACTGAGAGGAGTGGTCAGTTGCTCAGTCAAGACACAGAGCGCCTGTCTGCACCAAGGGCCTCATCTGTGCCCTGCCAACAAGGGGCTCGAATTCCAACCATACTCAGATCTACCTCAGGAAAACATCCAACTTTACCTCCAAGTTTTAGGCAAAGGTTGTAAAGAAGAAAAGAATTGGTATCATTAGAAAAAGTATTGGTGTCTTTAAGCCAAGGGATAAAGAAGCAGCAAAAACAAGAAAAGAGCCCTGAGGACTGGCCACTGGGTGCCAGCTTGCAATGAGCTTGCATTATGTGGGCTTTATCTCTGCTCCAAATGGGAGAAAATTACACAATAATGGGAAGCTTTGGGAAGGGTCTAAACTTTGCTGTCTTACAGGCTCCTGCTTTTCAGTATTGCTTTATCACTTATACCACTGTGGTCTTCAGTTACTTTATCTCTGAAACCCCACTTTCCTTATCTATAAAATAAGTGTAATATCCATTTTATAGGATTTTTGAGAGGATTAAGTTGAAATTATAAAAAGCATCACACACTCAGAGCCTAAGGGCCCCTAGAAAAGAGGTAGGTTCTAAAGGTTGAGTCCTGAGACATCCAACAAGCAAAGAGCAGGAAAAGCAGATCTTGCAGAGGACACTAAGTGCCCTAGGAGTTTCAGAATGGTAAATGGGCACTGGCTTCAAATTAAAGACACCAGAGGCATCAGCCCCTAGGAAGAAAATGGTCTTGTCTTTTGAGGTTTTGAAGCCAGGCACTGACTTCTCACTAGCTGTGAAAGCCCTAGATGACGTCTTCTACCAACATAAAGCTATATTGTCTAGGCTAAAAGTGCATTGCTTCCTGTGGCTACCTTCATCAGTTATCTTAGCTAGATCTGGACAACTTGCTGCAGCTTCTCCATTGCCATCTGCTGCTTCATCTTGTACTATTATGTTCTGGAGATGGCTTCTGTCCTTAAGCCTGGTGAACCAACGCCTGCTATCTTCCAACTTTCCTTCCACGGCTTCCTCATCCTTCTCAGCCTTCATAGAACAAAAGAGAGTTAGGGCTTGTTCTGAGTTAGGCTTTTGCTTAAGGGAACGTTGTGGTTGATTTGGTCTTCCATCCAGATAACTAAAACTTTCTCCTCATCCGTAATGAGGCTATTTTGCTTTCTTATCATTCGTATCTTCACTGGAGTGAACTTTTAATTCTTTTCAAGGCTGTTCCCTTTGCATTCACGACTAGGCTCACTGTCTGATGCAAGAGACTTAGCTTCTGGCCTGTTTTGGCTTTTGACGTGTCTTTCTCACTAAAGTTAATGATTTTCTAGCATTTAGAGAGACACAGACTCGCAACTCTTCCTTTCACTTGAACACTCAGAGGCATTGTAGGGTAATTATAACTGACTTAATTTTAATATTGTTGTGTCACAGAGAATAGGGAAGCTCAAGGACCCAGGGAGAGAGATGGGAGAGAAGGGCTGGTCAGTGAAGCGGCCATAATTGATTTAACTTAATTTTTTAAGTTAAATTAACTTAACACATTTTTTCAGTTAATTTACTTACATGAGCATGGTTCATGGCACCCTAAAACAATTACAATAATAACATCAAAGGTCACTCATCATAAATCACCATAAAGGATAATAATGAAAAAGTTTGAAATATTACAATAATTACCAAAATGTGACGCAGATATATGAGATGAGTAAATCTATTGGAAAAAGTAGCGCTAATAGCCTTGCTTGATTCACAGTTGTCCCAAACCTTCAACTGGTTGAGAAGACAATAAAACGAGCTATACCTGTATATATTATTGTGTCACAGAGAACAGGGAAACTGCAGGACAGAGGGGGAGATGGGAGAGAATGGCTGGTCGGTGAAGCAGACAGAACACACTCATTATATTTTCCAGAGTGTCCGAAAAGCCAGTGGAATTGGCCCTCCAGAAAGACCCTGAAGAAATTAAAATGACCTACTACTAACTGTGAAGTGACTTTCCTGGTTTCTTAATCTCCCCTTGTCCCAATCTTTCAAAAAGTTCTCTATACTCACAACTGTTTCAGATGAGTGGTCCACATTGTTATTTTGTGAAAACTTTTAGAAAGTTCAGAGTCAAATCTGGAGTGATGTAGTGGGTAAAAGAGGAGACGAAGAAGCACAGAAAGGCAAGGCTGAAGGAGGGGAAGGCCCAGGAGTGCAGCTACCTAGATTTCGCTCGTATTTTGAAAAGGGTTTTGGCCTTCCACGAGGTGAGTATCGAGATTCAAGCCAATCTTATCTAGATCTTAAGGAGGACATGGTGGCCCCTGCTGACATCTGGGTTACATATTTAATACCCAAACATTCAGGGAAGGGGGAATCAGTCAAAGTAACTCTTCTGATTTCACGTAAACAAAATAACCAATTGATGGCCTGATTGCTTCACTTGTTTGAGATTTCTATATACACAGCCACATGCTGGTGAAGAAAAAAAGCATCACCTGTAAATTCAAAGCAAAGTACAGAGCTGGGCTCTATTGTCTGTAAGAATCAATGTTAAGAACAATAAAGTGTCTACCAAAGTCTCTCTCATCCCCACTTTCCCAGGATACCAAGAAAACAACGGTTTTAATGCACAAATAAATATAATTTCTGGAGAGTACAAATAAAAATTACTTCATAATTTTGGCTTTTTTTGCTTCTCTTTCTTATGTCAATGGGTGACATTTCACTATTCATTCTTATTCATGATAAGCTTGGCTGAGAAAGAAAGAAAATAATCTCATAGTTATATTTTTCAGTTACCCTACTAAGTATTTCACAATGAGGGCAATGTCAGTGTTTCAGTTGAGGAAATTAGAGGTTATCTATGCTTTCTACTCATCCATGTGTTCATTCACTCTCCAAAATGCATCTTAAGTTTCAACTATCAAAAATGTGCCACTTGTTCATTTCCCTATCTAAGAAGTTTAGAAGTACACTTCATAGCATTTATTTCTCTCTGTTTAGAAAAATCGTTTCAGATCAATCTTGTGAGCATAAGAAAAAAACTGACTGCTTTCCTCTGTTCACTGTGATTTCTACATTTTTGTATCGTTTTAGAAAGTGGATTCTTAATAAATTACATTAATTTTAAACTAAAACTTGGATTTTGAAGTAAATTAACAAGGTTTACTCCTATAGATATCCTTTAATAATCACTGTACAGCTAGGGTTACATAGCTGTAGAGCTGCAGTGCTCTACAGAAATGGAAAAATAATGTAGGATTATAAAAACATTTCAGGAATTTCACTGGAGCTTTCTGACTTTTCCGTATACCGAGCAGTTTTCTAACAGCTGTCTCATGCTGCTACACACCCTCCTCCTCTTGTGTCCCTCCTTCACTTACCGCTGGACTCCAGGGTATGCTGAGACCTTTTCTGATCTCTCTGTCCACTCTTCACTAACTCCTATGGCTTCGATTACCATCTCTTCAATATTTGCACATATGTCTAATCCAGATTCCTTCTCTGAGTTGCAAACCTTTGTATCTGACGTCTCCTGGGACTGACCACTGGAGCTCCCATAAACTCCTCAAAGTCAACAAGTTCAAACTACACAAGAAAGCTTTTCACCTGAAACTGACTCCTCCTCCTAGCTTTCTCATCTTAATGGCGGCACCATCTACCCACACAACTGTTTAAGCAAAATATTAACATCTCTCCCACTCCCCATATCCAATCACCAGGTTCTGTTCAATTTACCTCTTAAATCTTTATTCCTTTCCATCCTCTGTGTTTCTAACCTCACTTAGATCACTGCTTCTTTCCCCCAGATTCCCTGTGGATTATGGAGTAACATTTGGTGCCTGCTATGGCTGGACTGTTTCTCCCCTCTAAAACTCATGTTGAAATGTAGTTGTCCTTGTAAAAGCCTTAAGAGCTGGGATCTTTAAGGAGCAGTCAGGCCTTGAAAGCTCCACCCTCGTAGGTGGGTTTGGTGCCACCGTGAAAGGGCAAGTTGAGCCCCCTCTGTCCTATCTTTCCCTCTTACCTATTGTCATGTGATAATGTAGAAAGAAAGAACCTCATGAGAAGCCAGCACTTTGATAATGAACTTCCCAACCTCAACAACTATGAGGCAGTAGGTTTCTATTGATTATAAATATATACATCTCCTATATACTCATAAATATACACTTACATAATTTGTTCTGAAATGCAATTCATTATCATTCTTATGATCAACAATGCTGTATCTGATGTCCCTTCAGTATAACTCTCAAACATTCATTACTCTCTAATAAGAAAACTTCCTATTTTACTGTAATTATTCATTGCTTTCGATTCCTTGACCTGCTATAGCAAAATATCTTAAACTGGGTAACTTAGACAATAGAAGTTTATTTCTCACAGTTCTGGAAACTAGGAAGTGCAAGATCAAGATGCTGGAAGGTGAAGATCTGGTGAAGGCTCTACTTTCTTAATAAATGGCACTTTCTCACTGACATGGTGGAAGGTGTCAAAGACCTCTCTTGCACCTCTTTTCTAAGGACATTACTCCCATTTCTAAAAGCCCCACTTTCCCGACCTAATCACCTCCCAAGAGTCCTACTTCTTAATACGATCACTTTGAAGGTCAGAATTTCAACACCTGATGTTGGTGGAAACACTAAAGATAATTCAATCTTTGCCCTCGTTTACCTGACTATGCCCTCCAATGGCATCACAAAAGCTTACCCTTTTCAAAACTGTGTCTTCATCACCTAGCACAGTTTTCAGAATGGACACTTACTAAACACATCCTATGAGCTGATATATTGAGCGAAAATATAATGAGGCCAGGGTCATAACCTTATTCAAACAGAGAACTATGGTGAAGTGCAAAGTAGAATTAATGGCATCATTACTATCCCATTTGTAAGGTAAATTGTATTGCTTGTTCTTCATCCCAAAAAGCTGAGAATTACTAAAACTGCTCCTGCGAGCAGAAATGCTCAGGGAAAGCACAGGATTCCACAGCGTGTTATTTCCTAATTTGCCATGTTTGGGGGTGACAGCTCAGCTCTAACAGGACAGAGCCAAACAACTACCAAGGGCGTAACTAAAAACACTCAGGTTGCCAGCAAATTGTTTTCCAAAAGAATGATTATCAGGACAACAAAACCATGTAAATAAGAAGTGGAAAATGCACAATAGGTCATCTAGCCCTCTCAGGAGAATACTCTCCTAACCGTTGCCTTCAATGCTCATCACGATGAATTTTAAGCACAACCAGTGATGTAAATCCTACCTTCACCCTTGGGAGGCTGTTGTGCAAACCAAACATTTTCACTGCTTCTGCTTGGATGAAATATTTCAAAAGATGTTTCTTCTCCAGTGTGTGCTGCATATCGGATCCTGTGCTTCTATCTTTTTAGGTTCTCTAAATAAATAGCGATAACATCTTGGAACAGTAAGTTTTCATTTAACTAAGAGTTGGGCTATGAGCATCACATTTACTCTCTATTGACAGGTGTCCCTAATAGTGACAATACTTCCTTCCATTCTACGTTTAACATGCTTTCATTTTATTCTATCAATGTCTAAAAATTAGAAGAAGAACAGAGTCAGGATACGTCACTTCAGTAGGCTGAGTCTTAGTAAGAGACTTTTGGTTGTTTTTGTTGAGATGCAAAGAAAATTTAATGGAATATTGCTTGAATGAACTACGTGCTGGAACCATAAAATTTTTGCATTGTGCAGAATGTTGTATGTTGCTAAAAAATAGTCTGGTGCAATAGATCAGGAGATATGACAAATGACCTTTTATTTGCAACATTTCCCAAATATCAGTCTTTTGTGCATCTTAAAGTTTGGTCACATTTTATGTCACTGGACCAGTTTTCACTTAATATTTTCTTGAAATGACTTATTTTAATTAAATATTTTTAAGTAATATTTATAACATGATTTAATTGCTTATTTTTATCCCCAGATACACAAATGCATATAATTTCAAACATTGTTGCAGAACTCTTAACATACCATTTACTTCACATTTTGGGAAAATTGATCTACCATATTGCATTACAAATCTGCAAACAATTTCTTTTTTCTTTCATAAAAGATCTTGACTTTTGAATCTATTTTCAGATAACTCTCTATGTGTTAAAAATCTGCATTATAGGTACAAATATATATCCATATTTTCAATCTGTTTTACTTAATGCCAAAAAATCTTGACTTTTGAAGCTATTTTCAGATAGCTCTCTATGTGTTAAAAATCTGCATTATAGGTACAAATATGTATCTATATTTTCAATCTGTTTTACTTAATGCCACTCTCATGTTATTGTTATTCAATTTTAACAAATATAAAGTAATTATAAACATACATTTTAAAAATTAGACTATGTAGGGGATTTTTATGTGATTATAATAATTATAATTATTAATAATATTACATATTATTAAACCTACTTTAATAAGCAGATAAGATGAATAATTAACAATACCTAGATGACAAGAGGTACTCTTTAAAATATTCTGTTCTCTTATGGAAGTAACCATTACCTAAATATTATGTATGCATATATTTTGTATGACAAACATTTTTTAAAGTTTACTTAAGTCAAACTCATAAATTCTAAATTAGCTATTAATTCAGATAAAAATCTTACATTTATCTCTAATTATTTTCCTTGGTTACTATATTGGGTATCTCCAATTTCTACCTCCAAATTATATTTTTTAGAATTTATGTTAACATTTTTTAAAGTTTACTCAAGTCAAACTCATAAATTAAAGTTTTAAACATTTTTTAAAGTTTACTTAAGTCAAACTCATAAATTCTAAATTAGCTATTAATTCACATAAAAATCTTACATTTATCTGTAATTATTTTCTTTGGTTACTATATTGGGTATCTCCAATTTCTACCTCCAAATTATATGTTTTAGAATTTATGTTAAAATTTTATTCGAAAAAACGAAAGTTATATGGAAAGAAGATAGACTAATGATCAATAAAGATATAAAAAAACTGCTCAACATCTTGAATCATCAGAGAAATGCAAATCAAAATCACAATGAGATATCACTTAACTGTAGTGAAAATGGCTTTTATCAAAAAGTCCAAAAACAACAAATGCTGGCCTGGATGTGGAGAGATGTGAACACTCATATATTGCTGGTGGGACTGCAAACTAGTACCATCTCTGTGGAAAACAGTATGGAGATTCCTCAAAGCACTAAAAGTGGACCTATCATTTGACCCAGCAATCCCACTACTGGGTATTTACCCAAAGAGAAAAAAGTAATTTTATAAAAAATACATCTATACTCAAATGTTTATAGCAGCACTATTCACAGTTGCAAAGATGTGAAAGCAACCCAAGTACCCATCAGTATGTGAGTGGATTAATAAAATGTGGTGTATGTGTGCCATGGAGTACTACTCAGCCATGAAAAAGGTGAACTAATACTTTTTGCAACAATGTACATGGAACTGGAAAATTATGGAGGAAAAACATTCTTTAGCAACTAACAGAGATTTACAAAACTTTGACCATTGTAAAAACCCCTATGGTTATCCTCCAGCTGAATTCATTGCCATCTATTATTTTTGTTTATGACCTTTCAGCCAGTTCCCAATCCATGTGACTCTGTTTTCATCCAAGGCAATTATAATTAATTTGTAAGTAAAAGCACATAATCCACTGTTTCAAATGCTTCACTGGAGCCCAAATACGTGACGTCAGTTGTATCCTCTTCATCCAATTAGTTTTGCAATTCTATCAAACGAGCCCATTATCATGTTCTGGCATGGTTTGTTCATTGTGGACTAAGCTGCTAAAAGCTCAAGATTGTCTTCTAACTGCTTGCAGATTGGCGGTCAATACTTTCTTCCTTACTTAACTCCATATTGAGCTATTGCTTGGTTGTATGCAAACATTTTCCTTGTTTGGACGTGTTTCTGTAGAAGAAAACCTGAAACAAAGTAACTTGTAGAATCCCTTTTTTCAAATCATACAACATATAAATGAGGTACTTTGGGATCTTTGGTCCTTTTTTTTTTTTTATATATTTCTTTAGTTTGACATAAAATTCTTTTCACAAGAATTGATAAGAATTTCAGCTTTATTAATTTGTGGGCATGTGTATTTTCAAAGGACAATAAAACTAGGCTAATTAATAATAAAAAAAAAGTTATTCCAGAAGTTTACACAATAAGGCCATGGCTCCAAAAGAAAATGAGCTAATTGTAGGCCATGCTGGAGTAAATCGATAGGGGCTAGGATGTCTATGGGAAACATGGTGAAATTCGTTTGTAACATTTATTTATATTTAAATTGTTATAAATATTTAGTGGATTATAATGTCATGCTGGTTGTAAAAGTAAAAAATTTACAATCGTCAAGATTTTCTGGGGCACCAGTAGTAATTTTATGGCAGTTATTTTTAAGATCCTCAATAAGCAATAGTTTAAATTATATCAATGATCAAATGTACTGGCTCCCATTTCCATGATAATTAAATTGTTTGAGGATACATAGATAATCCTACAGCGTAGGGAAGTTTGCTCCCTTAGCATTCCCCTTGGAAATCTGTTGGTGTTTGGCAGGTATATAGGAAATGTCTTTTTCTAAAACATAAATACAAATCAAAAAAGGAACGTCGTATGGTACAACACTTACACTCAATCTTTCAAAATTATTTACATCTGAGAAATCAGGCATTCCTTTACTAGATTTTCTTCCTGTCTGAGGTAATTAAAACACATGTTTGCAAAAAGTTAATTTAAAAAAACAAAAAACATTGGCTATGTGGGCATCCACATTTAAAATGTTTTTGGAAACTTCTTCCTTCCTCAATTACCAAAGCTGTTGTTTTCAAGTGAAAACATCGAAATACTTTGTCTTTTCCTGATCCAATTCAGTAAGAAAGCATTTTCACTTATAACTGAAGAAAGCTCTTACTTCTTGTAATCTAAATAACATTTGATCAAATCCCAGGCTAAGATTTGGCCACTACTGACCTTGGCAAATTGAAATTTAAGACGTATAAAATGGCCCTGTTCATTGCTCACCTAGCAGAAAGTGGAGGGAGAAGACGATCAAAGAAAAGAGAAATGTATTTGATTATTTTCCGATCGAATAGCTAATTTCTGGAGAATTCCATGAAATGATTAAAAAAAAAAAACCAAAACAGTAATGAACTTTTGTGAACTTAAATACACATGACTTACAGGCTAACTGATGTAATATTGTAACAGTTGTGAAGAAACTGAAAATAATGTTTTTAATCGCAATATTAGTTGTAACATTATCTATTTCCAGGCTTGCATTCCCTTCAGATTTGCTGACTGACAATATGTTTGTTTATTTCCTTCAAGATTTAAATGAAAAACACATGCCAAAGGGAGCCCTCAAAATCTCCAAATTATAATACTTATTTTCAACATTTAATGATGAGAACTCTTTTTATGGTTATGATAAACACATTTCATGATTAAATATTTCCCCACCAAAAGTACTAAAAGGTCTGTGTGATAGTCATGTGAACTAACACACTGTGTCAGCTACACGATGATACAATTTAAAAATATTGGCAATGAGGAACAAGGAGGCAGCCATAATAGATCCTGAGGCAGGTAAAATGCCCTTCTCTGCCTAATTCACCTCAGATTCCTGTACCTAGAAGCACTCCATTAACATTTATTTAATGAATGCATTAAACTCAGAAAGTATAATTTTTTATTTATTTATTTTTTTCCACTTAGAAGAAAATCTAAATTTCTGGCTTAGTAACAGAAAAATCTAGATTCATGGAAATGAACAAAAAATTGAGTCACTGACATAAGCATAGTTCTAATTTAAATTCACTGAGAAAAAATGTAATTATTTCCATAGAAAAATTTCTTAAATTTTCAACTCCTTCTACTTCAAAATACGGTTAATTATTTTAAGTGTTCATTTATATAAAAATTTATTTAAGGAAATATCCTCTATTATTATGGATTGCCCCTAGGATGGTAGCAGCAATACTGAATTTGTTCTCTACAGAGTCCTTGGTACCTAGAACAATACCTGGTATACAGAAAAACTAGGGTAACAATTTGCTGAATGAATCCTTTCATAGCCCTATGTTAGTCAGGGTTCAAGCAGAGAGGAAGAACAAGTAGGAGATATATATTAAGAGATGTACTAGAAGAAATTGGTTTATGCAGCTGTGGGGACTAGCTAGGCATGTCTCAAAGTCACAGGACGGGCAGTCAAGAAGGACAAGTGGAACTGCTGTCCACAGGAAGAATTTCTTCTTCATCAGGAAAGCCACTACTTTTTTCTTAAGTCCTGTCAACCAACTGAATCTGACCCACTCAGGTTATCTAGGATAATTTCTCTTGTTTGAAAGCAACTCTGCAAAATACCTTCATAGAAACACCTCAATTCATGTTTGAATCACTGAGGACTATCGCCTCACCTGGTGGACACAGGGAAAGACCTGAGGGAATGGAACATGCACTGCTCTTTCTGGTGGCATATGAGCCATCACTGGGAATATAAACAGAGGTAGATTGTCCATCCTACAGGTGCCATGTATTGACACGTACTTGGCTCTAAAGTTAATTTGACTTTAAGTTTTCCATGTATGTTATCATTTTTAATAATTTTTAGAATCCTATGCTATTGTCCACATTGTACAGAGGAGAAACTTAAAGAAAGACTGAACAATTTTCAATGTTAACCATCTAGGGAGGGTTAAAACCTGTAATATATATCTTCAAAGCCCTAATTCCTAAAGTCTATCATCTTGGTATGGCTTTAGCAAATAGTCATGGGCATAATCAAGAAAGAGGAAGAAGAACAGAAAAATTCAAGTGTGTCGCTTCCGTCAAGAAGTTCAGTCCCACTGCGATGCACTGTTCTACCCTCTCCACTGCTGTCCGCATCGTAGTTGCCCCTCAGCACTCCCGAGGAAGTGCTAAAAGAGCATGGAGGTCGGTTAAGATAATGATTATCAAGATATTTGTGTCTTCTTGAAATGGAGCATTTTGAAAGCCACTAAAGTGCTTTTTAAGCCAACAACAGTAGGAAAACAAACTTTTCTCATGTGTAACTGTCAAAACTTTGCTCAAATTATTATTGCTTTTTATTTAACTTTGTTCAATGTCTGGCTCTGGCTTTTAGACATTTCTGTAACTAAAAGTACGAACAAGATTTCAGCTTTTTAGCATGTGATAAATAATTTCTCCATGACATGTTTTTCATTCTGCTTTCTCTTATTCTGTCTTCCTGCTAGTATTTTGTATTTGCTCCTTAAATTCCTAACTATTGTTATGGAAACCTCCACCTCAGGTATAGTCCACTGTTCTGAATCACATAGAAATAATGATAAGAGAGATACAAGTGAATTTACCTCTGGAGAATCAAACGGAATATTGTTTATTACAAAGTTTAGTAAGCATCATTCGGTCTCAACGTACAAGAGTTGGGACGTTGATAAAAACAAGTTGATTTTTGAATTTAATAGTGAATCTTAATCTGGTCATCATGCCTGTGTAAAGCAAAAAGTTATAATCACATAATGACATCTTAAGAAGTAGTAATCCATTGTAGCATTTTCATAACGAAACACAGTCTTCTATTTCTGATATTAAACATCACTTTCTTCTGTTTAGTGTTAGTGTGAGCTATAAGTTCTGTTACTGCTCAAAAGATAGAAATGGGAGAGAGTTAGCAGAAAAGTCCAAATACAGGCCCAAAAGAAGAAAGTCGTCCCAAAAGAAAGAAAAATGAAAACAGATGCAGTGTCATCCTCCATTATGTTAGCTCATGCACGGTTCTTGCTAAAGAACAGACATTCAATCTGCTTTGAATTATTTGTCACTTGGCTTCTTTATATTTCCATGCCCTATTTTGCATTTCGTTCACTACTCATTGTGTTATGCAATCTACATTCTGTAAAACTAATGTTAATATATATTCTTACCAATGATTGCACTGTGTGTAACCAAGTTTAAAACCTTCACAACCCTTGATGTTTTAGCCTTTGCAACCAAACTTGATGATTTTCAGGTTCAAGTTAACTTGCTCTTGGCTCAACTGGATGTAAAAACCCAATGCAGAGGCCTGTCAAGGGCTTATAAAATATTCAAAAAGTTTTTTGCGCATCAAATAGCTCTTAAGACAGAACATTTTGATGAGTTTAGTGTAAATGAATCAGAAGCATATGGATTAAATTTACCTTAAAATACTCCTGGGTTTAAGAATTAAGAGAAAATGTGCTTGGCAAAACACATTTTGGGTTTTTCCTAACCCAGAACATTGGAAAAGTAGTTCAAGATGTTTGACGAACCCAAAACATGGCTGGGCTCACCCATCCCTAATTCCCTGTGGTAATAGCAAAGGACAGGCAGAGGCAGATTTTAGGTGCATAAATCTAGTTCAGGTTTTATCATGGTCATCCCAAACTATTAGATAACTTGAGAATGCCTTGCCTCATCTAAATCAGATTTGTGCTCTGGGCTTTTTTTAAATCTCTGTTTAAGGACTATAAAATGTGTGTTATATATGAAGGGTGTGGTTCTACATAGTTACTGGATAGCGGTTTCTGTGTGCCCACTTAATAAAGAAGGGAACCCATAAGGATTATGCCCACCTAGAGAATATCAAGAGATGCGCAGAAACATCCTTATTGATCTCCATGACTATTCCCTTTGACTGAATGAGAAGTTTGTCAATTACTTCTACTTCTAAAATTCGAAGCATGCTAAAGAACACTCAGGGTTTCAATAAAAGCAACATGTACAATAATCAATATAATGAAATTTGATTTCCTTTTTCCAACATCACTTTTATTTCTATATGAGAAGTGGGCAGCCTATATGAGAAAATCACTAAATTCTGAATATAGCAATATACTAAAAAACAGTCATTCATTCCTGATTTAAGGAGCAACCATTAATACCTTAATTATTTTTGTACTTGAATATATGACTAATTTTTACTTGTAAGTAAACAAACGTGGAGAAAAAATAATTTTTACATGCCATCTTTTTTCTCTTCCAATAGATAAACCAGGGAGAGACACTAATCATTGACTCATATTCAATAGATTCCTATGACTTAGTAGCACACAGAATTTTGAATTATAGCATAAAACATTCATGTAAAATCTGGCTAATGTCTTCAGTTAAGATCGTATGTTAAAGATAGCATCTCAAGTGCAAGGTGGATGTGAATTTTTATAACAGTATGTAAATGTAAAATACATTCTTTAAAGTTAATAAAGTTGAATGACATTTTACCATGTCAGGCTTGAAGACTAAAGAGGGTTTTCCACAAGAAAAAGTTACCAAGTTACAGAGTAATGACAGGCTGTTTTCTGTAGTATGGTAAGAAATGAGTGAGGAGATATAAACACTTATTTTTACACATATTTATGCAAAGAGGCTAAATTTTTAAAAAATGGCTCTATTTTTTTTCACTTACTTTAATAATAGATTACAAATATGTAATGCTTGGTTTCAAATTAAAAATTGAGAGAACTGATTCATAAAATAGAATGTTTACTTAAAAAATCTGTCTAGATAGAGAATATACTAATTTTAATGACAAAAGCACAACTACAGCATTTTATAATAACTTAGTCTTCCATCAACCTTAACTTTCTGAAGCTCAGTAGCACAAAGATGTTCTTAGCATCCTAAAGGGATAACATTAATCCGCTGCACTAAGGACATACATTTTGATCCTAGCCTTTCATTCATAGCCTTTTGGATTCTTATTTATCATACAATTTCCTCTACTGTGACACAAGTATTTACTGAGCACCTACTGTGAATAAAGTATAGTTGGATACAGGAGGAGTATGAAGATTATTTATTCAGAATTATTTTTCCTCAAAAAGTTTATCATATACTGGGCAAGTTGAAACATATAAAAAGCTATTGTTAAAAGTAAAACATCCTCTCTTTAGCCATCTGGTGATCATAGTGATGTTCAGCAATGACGTACGCAGGACGTTTTCTAGGATGAGTTGGCAAACTTAGTTGTCCTCGTACAACAGCTCTGATGGCTAGCTTCCTATTCTAGGAAGAGAATTCCAAAATTGCTTTAAAGGGTGAACTAGGCACTGCATTGGTGCATAGCTCCCCAAAGGGAGTCCTTTTCAGGTGACCGTAGTGACGATATTCAGCAGTAGATATGTAGTACTTTTTCTAGGAAGAGTAAGTGAACTTAATTGTCTGACCTCCAGAAGTCATTATAGAAAAAAAATCCTATGGATTATCAAAAAAGAATTAAAAAGAACTGATAAAACAGGTATAACGTCAGCAGGAACACTAAGAGCTAACAGTTTTGCATTAAGGAAGGAACAGAAAAGTGTACAAAATGAAAGGTGAAAATATATTGACTGAGTAACAAAGAATGCCAACAGGAGTTATTTAAACTATGTCTTCATTTTATTTTGTCTGAAAATGTCAGAACATCTTAACACATTTCACCCATTGTGAACTTTGTATGAATTTTGTTATTATTTGGAGGCAATTGCACAAATGTTATCCATAAGTCATTATAATATGTGTATAACTGAATTAATACAAGTCAAGCAGAGTAGACATAATTTTGTAAAACAGAGCAGCCTTGAGACAGTAACTAGGGCTTAGCAGAAGATAATTTCAAGGCAGTCTATGAGGAAGATGCTCAACTAGTTTTAAAAACCTGAGACTACAGAGGTATAGTAACTAAAAGGAATACATTGACCCTTCTTCCAGCTAAGTTGATATAGATAAGTGATGTTGATGTTTGTCCCAAGGACTGCATGTACCCAAATAACTAGGAGAATTTGTTAACAGGAGCAGTTTTCTGATATTGAACTTCTGTGAATAGGACTCAGTTAACTTAATTGTTAAGAAGCCTTCCAACTGAGCATTTTAATATTTGAATGCCACTATTCTAAATTCGATCAGAAATCATTTTGAAATGAGGACATGAAAAGTTTCTGCAGGTAGCTAGTGAGAGGATATCAAAGAATATCCCCGTCTTATTATAAAAAGCAATACTCTAAGTAACAATGCTTTGTAATATTTGCTGGACAAAATGTTGGCATATGGACATTACATATGAGAGCCATTTGCTATAATAGCTACATCTGCCATTGCCATCCATTGTAAAAGAATGATCTAATTTTTATTCATACACCAAATGCTGGTTTCTATCTTGTTATTTTGTATATCAGCTTCCCATAAGTCTGAAAATAGCCAAGCTACTCAAGTCCCCCAACACTTGGCAGTGACGTCACTTTTTATCAGAACTAAGGAAAAAGTGAAAAAAAATCAAATAGAAAACAACATCCCCCAAATTACTAAGCCTTGGGCCCAACATTATCAAGCCTTTTGGAATGCTTCTCATCAAAAGTGATATTTTTCTAGGTTTCTGGTGCAATCTATCAGCAGCTATCATGGAGTGACGTGTGCAAATGCAGAATAATAACAAACAGGTAGAAATACAAAGAGAAATAGAGAGAGCAAGGAAAAGGAGAACCTGAGATCTAGTAGAAAGGCAGCATTTCTCCAGAGCACCTGTGTAACCCACGTCACCTACACTATCAGCATTTTTCATTTTTAGAAGATTGTGTTAGTAGGCCCTTCCCCGTAATTCACCGCATCATACCCACTTACCAACAGCCATACAGAAAGAGGTACCCTTGATATCTAAGGCCATGTATCTATTTCTATTCCCATAGTCATGAAATGACATCTTCTCTCTTTATGTCAGTTTCTTTTCTGTAGCTTGATTCCTTCTCAAGCCACCTTCTTAAATCTTTCTACTATTCATGGGTAAGGTTTTATTAAAAGAAAAATTCTTGACATTTATCTTCATTTAATTACCTCTCATCCATTCTTCAGTTTACTTGTAACTGAGTTCTAGCTCTACTATGCCAGAAAAATTCTCCTTTACTGTTGCCACCCACGGTTAACTACAATGGATTCTTTTTAAATTCATGTGTATCTTTTTTCTTCTATTGATAGATAATATTTTACTTATTGATGAGGTGCATGAGAGTATTTGTTCCAGGCATAGAAGGTGTAATGATCAAGTCAGAGTATCTGGAGAGTCTGTCCCCTTGAGTACTTATCATTTCTATGTGTTGGGGTCATATAAAGTCTTCTTTTCTATTTACTTGAAACATACAAAGTATTGCTGTTAAGTATAATTAACCTAGTCTATTATCAAAGCTTTGAACTCACTTCTTCTACCTAACTGTATGTTTGTACCTTTTAACCAACCTCTTTTCATCCTCCCTCCTCTACCCACCCCTTACTAATCTCTGGTATCTGGTACTCTATTCTCTGTGTCCATGAGATTGAATTATTTAGTTTGCACATATGGATGAGAACACAGCAATATTTGTCTTTCTGGGCCTGGCAAATTTCACTTAACATAATGACCTCTAATTCCATCCATGTTTGCTGGAAATGGCAGAATTTCATCCTTTCTTATGAGTGAAGAGTATTTTGTTGTGTATTTATGCTACATTTTCTTTGTCAGTTTTTCTACTGATGGACAGTTAGGTTGAGTCCACACCTTTGCTGTTGTGAACAATGCTGCAATAAACCCAAGAGTGCAGGTGTCTTTTTGATACATTGGTTATTTCCACCCAGTAGTGGAATTGCTGGATTGAAGGGTATTTCTATTTTTAGCTCTTTGGAAAATCTCCATACTGTTTTTTTATAGTGATTGTACTAATTTACATTCCCACCACCAGTATATAAGAATTGCCTTTTCCCCATATCCTTGCCAGTATCTATTATTTTTTGTCTTTTGCTAATAGCCATCTTAACTGGGGTGAGATGATATCTCGTTGTGGTTTTGATCTGCATTTACCTGATCATTAGCAACGTTGAGCATTTTTTCTCTATCTGTTGGGCATTTGTATGTCTTCTTTTCAGAAATGTCTTTTCTCCATGTTTAATGGAATTATTTGATTTTTTTCTTTTTTTCTTTTTTTTTTTTTTACTGTTGAGTTCCGTGTATGTTCTGGATATTAATCTCTTGTCAGATGACTCATATGGAACCAAAAAGGAGCCGGAATAGCCAAAGTAATCCTTACCAAAAAAACAAATTGTAGGCATCACACTAACCTGACTTCAAACAGATTATAAATAATACAATGCTGTAGTAACCAAAATACCATGGTATTGTTATAAAAATAGACAACAGAACCGAATACAGAAGCAGAACTAAATGTATGAATTTACAGCCAACTGATATGTGACACAGTTGCCAAGAATATACATTGAGGAAGAAACACCATTCCCAGGTAACTGGTGCTGGGAAAACTAGATAAGCATTTGCAGAAGAATAAATTGAACTCCTATCTCTCACCAGGTACAAAAATCAACTTAAGGTGGATTAAAAACTTAAATGTAAGACCTGAAAACTATAAAACCATTAGAAGAAATAAATCAGGGAAAACTCTTCAGAACTTACATGTATATTTAATTCTAATGTATTAATTTTACTTCTGAAAAAATTTCAAATGACAAAATTATCCATTTAATTAATATGACCACTATTAATTGGGGAAACTGTAGCACTCCATTTCTTTCTAGCATGAAGTTTGGCCAAATAGTTTACAACTGAAGTTTTAAGGGTCACTATTGTCCCAACATTAACATGTATACATGTTGGGAACAGGAATGCTTGCAGTGGTGAACAACTGTCCCACATATTCAGATACCATAGCAGGAGCAGACGTAGCCTCATACATGACAGCTGAATATTTTGGTGCCATCGATGTGTTAGACACTAACTCCAGTAACAACCCATGATCTATAAATTACTACTTCCTTTTGCAGTTCATTGATTTTTGGCAAACTTTCATAGAGTTTACCAGTTTCCTAGTGTTATGTTGAGCTGGAATTTATCTCCAGCAAGCTATGTTCTTTGGCTTTATGTAAAGCATAATGTCTTTTTAAATGATTACAGGAATTTCTGCTTTATCATGTTACAAGTCTTTGATTTTCATCCATATTCAAGTGAAGAATGACAAAGCAACCAGTGCTCTATGCATGGCTCACCATCCCTGGTCAGTCACAGGCTATAAAGAAAATATTCAGTTCATATGATGCTCTGGTTTCTGGAAAATTATTATTTTTTAAATTAAATTATAGCTGTGTACACTAATGCAATCATAGGGTACAATGTGCTGGTTTTATATACAATCTGAAATGCTTTCATCAAACTGGTCAACATAGTCTTCACGGCATTTTCTTAGTTATTGTGTTAAGACATTTATATTCTATACCTAGTAAATTTCACATGTACTCTTGTAAGATGCAACATAGGTGTGGTCCCACCAATTACTCTCCCTCCACCCGTCCTCCCCTTTCCCTTTCTTTTTGGTCTATAATTGGATTATAGCTTTCATAATGAAGCCGGAAATTGGTTTCATAGTAAGACTGAGTACATTGGATACTTTTTCTTCCATTCTTGAGATACTTTGCTAAGAAGAATATGTTCCACCTCCATCCATGTGAACAAGTAAGAGGTAAAGTCTCCATCTTTTCTTAAGGCTGCATAATATTCCATGATGTACACGCAGCACAATTTATTGATCCATTCATGGATCAATGGGCATTTGGGCTTCTTCCATGACTTAGCAATTATTAATTGGGCTGCAATAAACATTCTGGTACATACATCTTTGTTATAATGTGATTTTTGGTCTGCTGGATATATACATAGTAGAGGAATTATAGGATTGAATGGCAGGTCTATTTTTAATTCTCTAAGTGTTCTCCAAACATCTTTCCAAAAGGAACATATTAGTTTGCAGTCCCACCAGCAATGTAGAAGTGTTCCCATTTCTCCACATCCATGCCAACATGTCTAGTTTGGGGATTTTGTAATGTGGGCTAATCTTACTGGAGGTAGATGATATCTCAAAGTAGTTTTGATTTGCATTTCTCTGATGATTAAGGATGATGAGGATTTTTTTCATGTGTTGGCTGGTGACCTGTAGAAGACTAAAACTAGACCCTCTCACCATTAAGTAAGATAGACTCTTACCAGATTAAAGATTTAAACTTAAGACATGAAACTATAAAAATACTAGAAGAAAGTGCAGGGAAAACTCTTGAAGAAATCAGCCTGGGTGAATATTTTATGAGGAGGAGCCCCCCAACAATTGAAGCAACATCAAAAATACATTACTGGGATGTGATCAAAATAAAAAGCTTCTGCACAGCCAAGAACACAGTAAGTAAAGCAAGCAGACAGCCCTCAGAATGGGAGAAGATATTTGCAGATTCTGTTTTTAACAAAGGTTTAATAACCAGAATCCACAGAGAACTCAAACGTATTAGCAAGAAAAGAACAAGTGATTCCATCTCAGGGTGGGCAAGGAACTTGAAGAGATACTTCTCTGAAGACAGGCACACAGCCTACAGACACATGGAAAATTATTTTTAAGTGACTATGCTTACCTCATAACAAATGTTCTGGCTTTCCAGAGATAAATATGAAAGGCATAGCCATTTATTAAAAAAATAGTAATAATCCTCTCAATTATCCAAGGGCTTATTTTCACCATTTGTGTCCTGTTTTGGAGTCTTTAATTTTGGACTTTCCAGAGATATACACGAAAGGCATAGCCGTCTATTAAAAAAATAGTAATGATCCTCTGAATTATCCAAGGGCTAATTTTCACCATTTGTGTCCTATTTTGGACTCTTTAATATCTCATTCTTCCTCCTGCTATCTATTTATTGGTCAATAGATATATCTTGATATTGAGTATGCAAATTCACGTAAGTTTAATGTGAACATGACAATTAGTATCAGGTAATAATGAATGAGAAATATTTGACTTCATATTCATAGTTTGTGACACTTATTTTAATTTACTTTTTCAAATTTTCATGTAAGAATGAAGGATCCTTTTAGCTTGCCTGTCTCCTTGGGCTCTACCAGAACATGACAACAGTTTAACATTTGGAAGCACTAGGTTTAAATTCAGGCAAACAGGACTCACATACAATGGCTCAATCTACATTTTCAATATATTCTGCTGACTGTCATACAATGCTCTCACTGCATTAATAAAAAAGCTTAGGATTTAGACAAAGTAACCTATTAAACCCTTGCCATGACAAAGCAGTTAGGAGTGTAGAATGACTGGTATCACCTACAGCTTCAGTCTTGCCTCTCCTACTCACTAACTGTATGTCCTTGAAAAAAATTGCTAAGCAATTTTTCCAGAGCCTAGAAAACAGCCAGGATCCAGTGTGTAGGCTCTTTCAGCAGAAGGACCAAAGAAACCTTAGCTATCCATGGGGATCGCCTTGTGTTTCCTGAATTTGAGAAGAGTGAATGGGGAAAGGGAAATCATGTTTCTAGTAAGGAAAAGGAAAGGCCATTACTAGGCAGAAAATAGACCAAGTTCACACTGAAAAGAGACATATATCCAAATTATATCCATATATACTACATATTGTACATATATTTTGCACACACAGAGTCATACATTCAGGTATGCATTTATACATTTATAAATGGAGCATGGCCAAAAGTTGGAAAGCTGCTGACCTGGGTATGAACCATTTTCTTAGTAGAGGAAGTGGTAGAATAACTTCAATAAAAAGTATGGGCCCTGGTAGCCCACCACAATCTGGTCAAAGACAAAATGTCTAGGCGAAGAAAGAGAATAATAGATAACAAAATAAGTGTTACTGGACAGTGCCTCATGAATCTGCTCCTCTCAACCATGGGGAGACATTTAATTAGAATCCCTACTTGTAAGCCATGACCTAAGGCATCGCAATTAGATTTTCTTGGGCTTGTTGCCAAGTCTATTTAATGCAAAAAGATTCTTCCAGATTTGTCTTGAAGCAGCTCATTCTGTTCCCCAAGGTAATGTTTTGGTGACTGAATGAAAGTGAAGAGTAATCTATTTGGAATTTGCCAAGACAATAAAAGAAACCTGAGTTTAATTTGTGACAAATTATGTGAACTAGAACACGCTGCCAAACATATCTTTGTTTTTCCACCATAAGAGTGGAAACAATACAAAACCATACGATCTTTAATAATACTATGGAGACTACATCTTATTCAAAAATGGAAATCTAATATAAAATAAATAAATTATAGTATTAATAGAGTCTAAATATTTTATGGGTCTCTTATCAGAGGTAGGCAGAGCTCAAGGTGACATTTATTTACTTCATACTTTAGTGAGAAGTTTTGATTTACATTTAGAGACAATTGAAAACATGCTTTCATATAGTACTGTAGAATAATGCCATCTAAAGATGAGGTAACCCTTCATTTGTGTTCATAATAAATAAATGGTATGAATTTCAGTCTGGAGAAAAATAAAAGCACACAGACGGAGAGGTTGGCATTGATAGGGACAGGGAGGGGACACCTCATGCTCAGAGTAAGGATGAATGCTGGAGGGGAGGACTGCAGATATAGGTAACTTGATAAACTTGTGGGCAGAATATTAAGGAGTTCCTGTCAAATTGCTTCCTTTCTTCCAATGAAAATAAGGCAAGCTGAGAGGAAGGATTTAAAGAATTAAAGGGTGGCCATAGATGTTAGATAGGTGCAAATCATCAGAGTTAAAGGAGAGAAAAGTTTTAAATTGATCATTTTCTTGTAAATGGAAACAGACTGGGAACTAAGGGAGTACGGTAGGATTGCCCGCCACACTGTGCCTTCACTTTGATGCCTTGAGCCATGACCTCAGCATGAGACAGATCACCGGGGGAGTGTGTGTGTATGTGCATGCACACATGCTTGCACGCACCATCTATACTTCTGACAATGTCCAGTCTTTATGGGTAAGCGTAGTCTAGACAGATAGTTAGATTTAAACAGATTTCAGGATATTCCAGGATAATCTAACAAGATACAAATGAATAAGAGATTTAATGGAATGTGCAAAAAAAAAACCAATTATAATAAAAGTTTATGGACTCTAAGTTTGTGGAAAGAGAGCAGATGATATATGTAAGGATGATTTTAATGATATAAAAGTGACATGGGTTTGAAGGTCTACTGAAGTCATAAAGAGTTGAAGTAGCACATTACGTGAGCTAAGAAGTTAGAATTCTGTAGGACAAACTGGGAAACATAGAGTCAGTATTTTGGAGATGGTCTTTGACATTGACAAGCTCATAGGTAGGAACACAGATGTGATGGATGAGTAGAGGTAAATATTATTATTATTATTATTATTATTTTGAGGTAAATGTTATTTTAACAAGCCACAACACTGGTTAATAATTCTTATGATCACCAACCATCAGTATGATGTTGATCTCTCTCTGACTTCATTCACTAGTTCTCTCTAATCCAGAGTTCATGAATATGAATTTCTGCATTTTGCCCTTCATAAATATATTTCTGTTCATCCCAGTGTCTGAATTCCCAACCTTCAAACCCAAGTTCAGATGAGTGGCCATAGTCAGGCCATTGCTTCTTCCACAGCTTGTGATTTAGCGCCTCCCTTTAGACATCCATCTCCATCTTGCCTAGAAAGAGTGTTGATGTTTTCTCAACCCTGCATCCTTTCCAGAACTCCAAACCCAGAGAGTCTTCCTTGCTGACTTTCCACTATTTGTTGAGATTCACTTTTAATACAAATAAAATACAAGGAGTATTATAGAATCGCAGAAAACCCTATGATCTTGGGAAGCAGAGCCTGTATAGAAATAATCAAAAAGGTTAAGAGATAAATCAGAATAAGATGGAACTGTAGAATCACAGCAGCAAAGTTTCAAGAGTGCATCCATGAGTAAAGTAACGTAAATAAGACCAGAGGAAAAAATAATGTGTGTGTGTAAATACTTTGGAGTTAGTATAAATAAATTCAACATCCAAAGATATCTTATTTTATAGAGAAGTAAAACCAAAATATAGATAGACAAGAAATTTCTTCAATAAACTACAGTGGGTCCAAGAAGAACTGAATCTCAGAAAAGTTCTGTGTTCCTTTCTCAACAAACGACCATCACCCATTTGGCAAGTGGAAAAAAAAAATGATATTCTTTAAAGAACCGTTGGTGTAGATTGGGGAAGGTAGAAAGACAGTTACATTGATTAGGAAATAAAATACAAAAAAAAGTAAGGGGAATTGTTGAACAGTAAAGGTCTTATTGAAAAAAATATTATTGAAATTATTTGACTTTCTTCTGTGTGTGAAATACATTATTAGCATAATAGGGTCACAGTTTTCTGACAGGAGCTGAGGGCTTTTGACTTGGGTAATTTTGAAGGAAACTTTCAGAGTCCCAATTTACTGTTTTAGGCATCAACATAAATTATATACTTGGTTTTAAAAACTAACAAGCATGGTATGCCAACAGGGGGGTTTGCCTCAATTGGCAAATGAGGTGAATAAAGTTTAAAGATGCTACGTGATTTGCCTTAGGTCACTTGATGTAGAAAAGATGCAAAGCAGGATGTTCTTGTGTGTAATTTTCCAGATTCAAACCAGTGGATTGAAGTACAAAACCCAGCAGAATTCCAAAGATTCACCCTACAAACCTTCAAATGATGATAATATCTAAATAAATAAATAACATTTGAGAGTATAAAAATAGGCCAAGGTCTCTACATTCTCTAGCAAAATTATCCTTTGGCCTCTTTCCTCTTTTGTATTATAATATCATGTAAATATGAACCTTTTAACAATACTTTAACCAAAGGTGATTAGAGCACATGTACGTCTGCAGGAAGATTTGGTACAATCAGCCTTCAAACAAAAAGCACCTTGGGCCTGAAGACAAACTTAAAGGGGCCTGGAACTAGCATAAATAAAAGAAATGGCCTGCACTCTTCTTAATATAAATGGCTTTTAATTCTTATATATATTTGTTAGGGTCTTAGGCTGCTTTCTGTGGCATGAGACCATCCAGTACTCACGTCTGATGTCGTTGAGAATTGGTTTCCATGCACCTTGATCACCCTTGATAAATGATACGTTAGAACAGAAATATTTCTTTACCCAACAGACAATATTGCTGGTGCCAGGACTTTCCTAAAAGTCATAAAATATACAAATTTGAGGAAATGGTATATAAAATGTGTTTCTTTATTTCAAGAAGCAGATTAAAATGCCAAAAATGGTAGCTTTGTTGGCAAATTTAAAAAGGAACCAGACACTGGCTTAAAATTTGGAAGCAGCATTTTTCCAGGAAAAAGTATTGTTTTGAATAGAGGTAATATAGATTAAGCTGGAAATATGTTTGGGAGACAGGAGTAAGGAAGATTGCCTAATTTTAAAAGCTCTACAATAGTGAGTCTTTTGACAAGCCATCTGCAATGTCAATCATGTGATCAGTAAATTATTTTAAAGCACACAGAAATAACTGACAGGAGCTACAGCTGTCTTATCTTTTTAGTAGAGAACTGATTTCTTATCATATCACCAACTTCTAGATATGTTCTAGAATGAATTCTGAGATTTTGTGATTTCCGTTGCATTTTCTATTTAACCTCAGATAAGTCAACCAGCTCCTCTGTGAGCTGACCATCTGCAAAAGAGAAATAGGGCCATTGAGGCATGTTATGCATAGATTGCCCGTTAAACGTACACTTTTAAAAACTAAATATGGAATATCAACATAAGTCATTTTGACAAAAAAATTGATGTTAAAGCATTTTAATCTTTATTTTTCCCTTCAAAATTTATTTTATATTTTTTATTTGTTTGTCAAATATTAGTTTATAAAAGGCTCTTCAAAAAGCTTATCTCCAAATATAATTAATCTTTTTTCATTAAATGTTTAGACTTTTTCCTTTTAGTAATAAAGCATGTAACTATTTGCGACTACTTTGGTCCATTTCAAGCGAGATCCTTCTCTTCTCCACAGATGGATCTGCTGTTCCTGTATCATGACACATCAGTTGGCAAAAACAGTATGATTTTCTGCTATAAATGATGTCTCCTCAGGCTTTGAAAATTTCCCCCTCTCAGAATTCCCTGGTACCTTTTTCTCCTACTGCCAAGTTGAGTTCCACATACTTCATTTGAGTTCCACATACTTCATACTTCATACTTCCAATTAATTTTGTAAACTTCTTCAAAAGTCATTGGTATAAGCTGCATTTGGTAAAATTGTTTTGATAACAAGTGAACAGAAAGTTGGTTCTCATCTAGGCAATAAAAGGCTCCCCAGGGAAGGAATCAATGAATCAATAAGAAAATTATACTCAGTTACTGCACGTTGTCGTATTTGATTCAGGCAGAGTTTCTCTAGTGTTTTTGGTTATTCATTACACTTTTCCCCCCATGTTCCACTTTCATTCCCCGCCCCCCAGTCTAAAGGCCAATGTCCTAACTTATTTAACATGTATTGCCACTTTGATGCTTGAAATTTCTATAAATAGTGTTATGCATATTCATTTGTTTCTTAACTATTTTCCTTAGCACGACAGCTTTAAAATCCTTCCATATTTAGACACACAAGGAGTAAAGTTTTACTTTTGTAGGGCATAAAATGCTTTGCAGTCCTAGTCCTGCCCCTTATTTACTCTGCCACCTTGGGTGAGTCATCTACATTCTTTGTGCCTACATTTCCTTGCTGAAAAAAAATGTTGAGGGCGGCGCCTGTGGCTCAAAGAAGTAGGGCACTGGCCCCCTATACTAGAGGTGGTGGGTTCAAACCCAGTTCCGACCAAAAAACTGCAAAAAAAAAAAAAAAAGAGTTGAGGATATTGAAGTAGAATATGTCAAAGATTTTAGAAATAAGCCATATCAAAATTTTAAAAAAGCTGAATTTTGGCACTTGCTGAATTGATAAATTCTGGGGCTACACCATGGGAAAAAATGTTGGGAGCAGAAAGTACAAGCAATTCTGTTAGTTGATTTGTTATAAGAATTATGAACTATCAAAGAGAATGAAAAGGAAACAAGAGGGCAGCTAACAGCAACTGGGATTAGATCTTATACTGTATATTAACATCCAAAACAGTGACCCTGATGACACTACCTGTGGTCACTAATAGTGGAGGCTCAGGTGTGCAGCATGAGATCTCTGGGATGTGAAATATGATGGATAGTGTACCCCCCAAAATGGAAGCAAAGCCTACAAAAGCATTAAAAAAAAATAGGTGTTCAAGAGTACATCTGGAAGGTTGTCTTAAGTATCCATTGTGTGAGTAGATAGCCTTGGGGAAGCTTTGGAACCCAGTGAAGGCATATTCAATATGAATTTGAAAATCAACAAAAGCCAGTCTATTTTATGACCAAGTTTTATATGACATCCTAGAAAAGGAAGGATGTACCAATGATTGTGAGAGGAGAGAATTTATGCACCAAATGTGATGGGAATTTCTTAGTTGTCATGTAAGATGTGCAGGTATGGTTTCACAGCCTTTGGAGTTAATCAAATGGCTTAACATAACTTTATGTTGTGGCATAAGAAAGAAATCTCTTAAAATGTATCCTTATTAGAGATAAATCCCATAAAATTGAAAGAAAACTTTTCAACTAATTTCTCAGAGAAATAAAAGTAAGAAATCTATTCATTAAAATGCTTCAAATTATTTTCACACTAAAATATTATTAATGACTTTTGCCTTATTTTTTGTACTGAAGATGTTTTATTTACATTGGATCACAGACACTTCTGGTTCTCGTTAGAGGACATTACCCTAAAATTATAATCATCATAAAGAAAGGAGATACTTTTAACAGGTTTGTTTAAAAATGGGGTGGACTTTAATTAAAATTAAAATTCCCAGGGCAGCACCTGTGGGTTAAGGAGTAGGGCACTGGCCCCGTATGCTGGAGGTGGTGGGTTCAAACCCAGCCCCAGCCAAAAACTTCAAAAAAAAAAAATTAGAATTCCCTTCAAGTATGCAATATTTATATTACTTATTGGTTACATTCTGTAAAACATCTGAGTTTCTGGTGATAAAAATTCCTGCCAAAGATACTCAGTTATTTCCTAGAAATTGTTCCTTATGTTTAAAGTAAATGAATTTAGAATAGTTTCCAGAGGAGTCATCATCTAAGCAAGAAACTCTTGAGTTCTTGACTGAATACCACAGGCAGTGACTGTCTACACAGCTTGAGTCTAAATAAGCCACACTGGCTGTTTACACATTATAATTACTCAATCCTATGTTTCCCTAGGCCTATATTAACATTTCCTAACGGAGAAGGAAGGAATGAGTTGAATATGTTAATATTTATTGAAACAATTTCCTCTGCTGATTCAGTTCTCTTTAAATCAAACAATGTATGAGTCACTGATGTATTTAAATACAACAGTTATTTTGCTCATTATTTAAAATGAGTTATTGAGGTGGATTCTGAGTGTTCAAAGGTAAATAAGATACATTCACCTCTCTGTGTAGATTGATTGGTTCCTTTCCATCTACCTTCCCTGTTGTACAGCCCTCCTGGACAAACTCTCATTATCTCCAGCCTGCTATATGGCTAGAACATTTTCGTTGATCTCAACACATGTCCTTAAATTATTTTCCACATTACAAAGTAATCCTTTATAAGGCTTATTTGATGGTACCCCTTCCCGTTCCCAATATTAATGACTTCTCATTATCCTTAGAATAAAGACCTAAACCCCTAACATAGCCCAGGCAGTTCTGCAAGGTCAGCCACCCCTGACCCTCTCTAGCCTCACCTTTGGCCTCTCTCTCCCTTTCATTGTCTTTACTCCAATCCCAGTGAACTGAATTTATTTATTTATTTATTTATTTTTATTTATTTTTTTTTTTAGGCAGAGTCTCATTCTGTCACCCAAACTAGAGCACCCAAGCTAGAGCACCATGGTGTCAGCCTAGCTCACAGCAACCTTAAACTCCTGGGTTCAAGCTATCCTCTGGCCTCAGCTTCGCAAGGACTATAGGCACCCACCACCACACCTGGCCAATTTTCCAATTTTTAGTGGAAACCTGGTCTTACCCTTTCTTAAGCTGGTCTCAAACTCCTAAGCTGAAGCAATTGCTGGCCTCAACCTCCCTGAGTGCTCAGATTACTGCGGGAGCCATCCTGTCTTCTTTTAATCTTTTTTAAAATGCCATGTGACTCAGAGCCACACACAGGCTCTTCCCTCTGCTTAGCATACTGGCATCACTCTCACCCTCACCACTTAGTTCCAAATTTTGTTATGGGTCTTTTAGGGATGTCGTTCCCACCAGGTAAATGCCCTGTTTCACACTATCAAAGCACTCTGCACTTTTCCTTCCAAGAAATTATCACTATCTTTGATAATCATTTATTATGCTGTTTGGTTTATATCTGTGTGTTTTGCTGATTTCAGGATGTTGTGAGGTAAGTCCATTTTGGTTACATAATTTCCTTTAGTTTATTTTGTGTCAAAGTTGTAGGAGTGCCCTTCACCTAGCAAGTGTGTAATATAGCCATGCAATGGACCCATTTCCTTTTTTAGTCTCTTCATTTCCATGAAAATATCTTTGATTGTTTTGCACGACTGTCCATACCTCAAAAGGACCTACCACCCTAAACGGAAGGGAGAAAAGATGGAAGGGTGAAAGGCTGAGAGAGAATCATCGCACTTGCCAGAATTTATTGTTTTGTCTCCTTTTGTTTGGTTTCTGCTGTCAGGGCAGATGCCAAAATATGAATATGTTTACTTTAAGTGAATCAACTGGTGTTATAAAATCAGAATATGTATCAAACATAATTAAAAGAAATAATTTTCTTGGCTTTTAATTTTCTCAAGTGTTTTACATGACTGAGGCTTGGCTAAGCAATTCTAGAATACATGTTTACAATAACTGCATTGATTTATGGTACAGAAATTGATATTTCACTTTCTCTATAAAATCTTTCCTTGCTTTCCTTAGATATGTTACCTCCACCTGCATTTATACCTCCCTAGCCCTTTTATATTCTCCTGTTTTACATCATATTTACAATGTTTTATATTGCACACATTTGTATGGCTTTCTTCCATGTACTCCACTGGAGAGTTCATGTTGATAATCAACGACATCCCTTTTTCCCTACCTGTCAAAGTCAATTGGTAAACACACACATTAAGCAGACAGAGGTCTCACTATCACCCCTTTAGTTAATAAACGTATTATAAAGGAATATGGCCCAGGAGAGATAACCAGGTGGTCTTTTTCACGTTTTACCCCTCAATTTGATATACCCACTCAACTGTAAGCAGCACTGAGCTGACACAAACACACAGCCTGTCTGAGAAGCTCACTGTTTGACCAGGAGCAGGTGGGAAGCCATGGACTCTGAAACCTGGCAAATATGGGAGAAGGGATGAGACGCTCTGCCAGTTCTTCCTTCCAAACTCATCAGTTGAGTAAATCACCTCTCCCCTGGGAAGGACAGAGCGATGGCAGGGACTAAGAGAGAGACAGATCAGGAGGACACCTCCTGTGGAAATGTGAAGCCAGGGAAAGGAAGTTCCTCAATGTGGTAGGTTTCAAATACGTCCTCACATATTTTGATACTTCTCCCTTCCCAAGACAGAACCTCATTCCCCTCTTCTGAGGGTGGACTGAAAGTAATAAATCGCTTCTAACAGATAGAATCCTAGGAAAGTAATTGTATGTAAGGCCAGAAATTAGTTGGTAAAAGGCATCAAGACTTCCTTCTCACTCTCCCTCCCTGCCTCACTCTGTGGGACTTCAGCTGCCATGTGGTCAAGGTACACAGAGGCCATGCGGTAACAAACTGAAGCCTCCAACTAATGGTCGTTTGAGTGCTCCATCTTGCAAGGGCATCCCTCAGCCCCAGTCAAGCCTTCGATGACTTCAGCTACTGCTGCCATTGACTTCCAACTGTAGGCAAGTGCAAATTCCGAGCTGGGCCACCCAGCTGAGCAAGTCCTGATCCTCAGAAGCTGTGAGATAACAAACATTTGTTGTTTTATTACCATGTTTTAGAATGCTATATTTAAAAAAACTAATAAATTTCATAGCCTGTCAATTCTGGGCACATAGCAGATGCACATAGTTTTTGCTTTGTTTTGTTAAGCATATAAATGAATGAACGGTTGAATCCTCAATCACACATAACTCCTGGTTCCTACGTGCTAATCTGGGATAAAATTATTGAATAACGTAACATAGAAAACTGTTACATGGAATATTATAGTGTTTATATTTTTAACAAATAAGACAAAACTATAAAGTGTCAGTATGACAAGGCATCATGTGTAGGAAGAAGTCAGTAGTGTATGCATTTTTCTGGAAAGTGAACTATAAACTTAAAAATGGATTCAATACTTATAATTTACCTGTTATATTGTAGATTAGACCGCCTTGGCAGGTGAGTAGGGATGTTGTAGAGATTGTGAGGAATATCTATATCTATATGTTGTTTGGAGTTTAGCCTGCATCCAAAGAATGCCCACTGAAGAATTATTATCAGGATAGATAAAGGATTTGATTTAGTTTCAGAAAATCCAGTTGATTAATGATAAAAATGATACCTTGAGTGGCCAGGCACAGTGGCTCATGTCTGTAATCATAGCACTCCAGGGGGCTGAGACAAGTGGATTGCTTGAGCTCAGGAGTTTGAGACCAGCCTGAGAAAGAACAAGATTCTGTCTCTAAAACTAACTGGCCATTGTGGTGGGTGCCTGTAGAATCAGCTACTTGGGAGTCTGAGGCAAAAGAATCCCTTGAGATCAAGAGTTTGAGGTTGTTGTGAGCTATGACACCATGGCACACTACTGAGGGTGACAAAGTGAGACTCTGTCTCAAGAAAAAAAAATGATACCTTGAGAAACAGAGACTGAACTTAGAAAGTTCATGACTATAAGTATAGGGAGACTTTAAAGTCAGAAAATATTTAGAGTATAGATTTTCTAATTTGAGGAGTTACACTTTGTTCCCATTGCCGACACAAACTTTCTGAGTTTTTTCGGAATATTTAAAATTTAAAATTACTTCTAGAATTCTATTCTGTTCATTAGTTAGGACCTAATTATGTGTAACTCCCTAGGATGCATGCCGATCAGAGCATGTATGTGTGTATGTACATAGTATACATCTGTGCGTATGTATTCAGATTTTTCAAGAAAACCTAACAAATGGAAATTTTTGAGGCTTTTCTTGTGATCTGAATACAAACTGAGAGGACTTTTCCCATCTGAAGTCAAAGAGACAAGAAGCAAGAGGAAGGCTCCTCAAGCCAAGGAAAACAGGTGGCCTCCAGGGACTGGGAACAGCCCTCAGTGGAAAGCCAGCACTGAAACAGGGACCTAGTCTCCTCCAGAGGCTTCCAAATGGAACACAGGGTTGATTTCTGTATTGTAAGACATGAACCAGAGAAACCATCAGAGCTCACGGGACTTCCAGAGAGCTGGGAGATAGAACATGAGTGATGATTTATTTGAGCCACTGAATTGGTGGTGATTATTTTCTGAAGAAATGGAAAATGAATACAAGTACTATAAGTGTTAACAAGAACATTTAATGGTCTTAAACATTCTAAACTATATTTAGCATAAACATAAAATTTGAATCTTTGTTGAAACTACTTCTTCCTAACTCTATACCAAGGCAACTATTAAACTCTTCAATCATGGAGGTGTAATTTCTGTCCAGCTATTACCAGACTAAATCTTAACTAACTTTGGCCATACCCAGGGTAGTATACCTTTGCCTCTAAATTCTTCCTTCCTATCCTAATCTATACTCAAAAAAGGCAGAAGGGAGAATCACATAGAACTTAAAAATACTGGGCTTGCTCCTGGTTAATCCAATAGAGCCATGTGTGCCCTACCTACACCTGCTTCTTGTAACATGGGGAAAACAAGTTCAAGCACAATTGAGACATTAGTATCCTTCAATCTGCAGCAAATTAATATCATTGACTTTACATACACAATGGACTAGTCCCATGTTTTGTTGCATGATGAGTTTCTTCATGTTCCAAGGTTTGCCCTACAAAAAGGCAAGGGCTGTCACCGAGTAGAAGAAAAAAAGGGAGGTTAATCTATAGCAGTCAAAACTGAGGACCAAAATGAAGTCTCCAAGAACTGGGAAGATGAAGAGCAAATAATAACATCTGGACTACTGTATTACCAGAGAACTCAGGAGTAATAGTGATTATAGAATGTACAAGTCTTCACCTTGCTTGTAATTATAGTTTCCAGATTCTTAGGACGGAAGGTCTGCTTCCCAATCCATCACCTGAGCCCCTCCGTCCAGTGTCTTGCAGGGTGTAAGCAGATTCTTAGGATGGAAGGCCTGCTTCCCAATCTTCCTGGGCCCCTCCCTCCAGTGTCTTGCAAGGTGTAACCAGAGCCAATCACCTAATCGTTTGTCCACACACCAAAGGGATGATGAAGGGAATGAGCCCTTCCATAATCTAGAGAACTTCATGCCAAGTATTCCAAAAGTTAAAACCTCAATCAATAAACCTCAGTGCAAAGCTTTCTTTTTATTCTTTTAAACACATTCTGTGATTTTCTTTTGCTTCAAAGTAAACCTGGAGTGCTCTGGATATTCTTTTAGATGTGTACATTTAACCTTGTTTACTTGGATTTGTCTGGATTACCAAGGTATCTCTAATCTCTTTTCAAAGGTGTATTTGCTTTGGTTGTTATTATTCTTTCATAAACTTGAATTGTTTTTCAAATATATGTTTTAAGTTTGCTTACATTTGAGTATTAGGCACTCCTTCCCATGCAGATATCAAAATACTTCTGAATCAGAGAAATTTGGGAGGATTTGGAGCTGTGCTCATGATGTGAACTGAGGTGAAGCAGGCACCAGCTCCTGGCTCGTGGAGGCTCTCTCCAGTTATTCCTGTGGTATATATTGAGGAAATAATAGAGATTATGATTCACAACTATCACGAATGAACTTGTGCCACTTTTGCATTTCCTGAAACTGTTATTCTTTAGCTATTTTGTCTCTTTTTTAAAACTAGTTTATTTTTAAATTTTCTTACAAAGGGTATAAAAGGTCCATAATTTGAGCTGAGTAAAAAAGACAATTGGTATGAGAGATCAACATTTCCCAGTTTCACAAAGTCCCCCATGGTGGAGTCTTCCAAATTCAAGTAAATTGGGGAAATAGTACAACCTCTCTCCCTTTCTTTGGAAGCCAGAATGCAGTTGAATATTTAGAAAGAGCCAAGGCAACCCTCATTGAGAACACTGGTTCATAACCCAATGCTAGACCATGGCATCCTTTTTTCATCAAAGGCCAGGAATATAATGAAAGGAATAAGACCAGTGACGTACTTGTCTGAGGCACAGAATTTAAGGGGCTAGCCAAAATTGCAGTAATCAATATAGATAATATTGATTATATTATATCTTAAAATCAAAATTTAATTAAAAATTAATAAAAGAAATTTTTAAGAAGTTAAAATGATTAACAATTAATGCAAAAATCCATGATAAGCAAATTAACAAAATTTGAAAGGAAAATGATGTCATATTTTATTTTTAATTGGTCTAATAGCATAGCAGGGAATATCCCATGAGAATACGGGGTTAGAGAGAGGAGGAAAAGGATTCATTGGTTCCCTATTGACCAATCACTATATGGTACAAACTAGCCTAGGCACAGAGGTTACAGCATGGTCAAAATAGCACAGTATTTTCCTCCAGTAGAGTAAATAAAAAGCATGTTAAGTAAGTAAAATGCATTGCATGTTAGTTATAACTTCCAAGGTAAAAGGCAGAGCAGGAAAGAGCAACAAGAAATGCCATGCATATTTTGATAAGGAAACCCAGAAAGGCTTCTCTGAGAAGGCGGCATTGGAGTAAAGTCCTGAAAGGGATGAGGGAGCAGCCTTGCAGGACAAAGCCTTTTAGGACCAAGGGAATAGCAGAGGCAAAGTGGTAGGCAGGACGGGGCATGCTGTGTTCCAAGAGCACAAGGAGGCCGGCACATCTGGAGCAGGTGAGTGTCGAAGGTAAGAGTCACTGCTGTATCTCACAGTTTTATCCCTCTGTAGGTGTTTCTCTTGGCTAGGAAAACAAAGCACAATGAGTTGATCTTTTGGTGGGCTAGGGGCTAAATTCCTGGGTCGGTACCCAGTCTCACAAGGGAGTTTAGGGATAATGTTTCACAAATTCATCTCTATGTCCCATCAATAGAATTATCAAGAGTTTCATCAAGAAACTGCTTTTAAATATGGAGATAAATGTAGAGTTATGGACACGGGTATCGATATAGATATAGATTTAGATGTAGGTGTTGTAATTGTAAATCTATATGTATGTACAGGTATGGATGTTGGTTGCATATGGAAATGAATATATATAAAATGGCTATATCCTAATTATGGAAGTTTTTTTTAATTTTTCAATCTGTTTATTAAACATTTGGGTATATATTAATAACTTTCTTATTCCAATATGAGAATGCATGTGATTATCGATTTTCTACTGGTGTGCCGGTGCGTGTGACAGGATCTTAGGTGTGCCGCGAAAATTTTTAAATATCATTAATTAAATTACTTTCAAAAGATGTTCAAAGGACAGCAAGTGTATTTTTTTTGCTCTTATTCTTGATCAACATAATTTAAGTGTGCCACAGAAGTTTAACTATAGGTTCAAGCATGTCATGGGATAAAAAGGCTTGAAAAGCACGGACATTGTAATGCACAAAACTTAAGAAAGGAGGAGACAGATCCTTTTGCTTGTTTGTGTGTGTGTGTGTGTGTGTGTGTGTGTGTTGTCCTATTATTAGGAGCTGGCACAGAATTTTATAATATTCTCTGCTTCTAATATAAACTGCTTTGCTATCCAGAACTTTAATCTCTTTTAAGTTTTCTTATTTAATTTATTTTTGGAATTTGTGAAACAAGAAGCATTTTGCATGTTGGAAGGCTGCCTTGTTTATGAATATTGCTACGTCAAATATTCGTCAAGATTAGTAGCAAACAGCTGCTGATAGTGCACAAATAGGGAGTTGGGCCTCTCGGTGCCAAATTCTACCCTCTGTTATGTGAAGACAAAGACAATTTTTACTGAAATCAACAAAAGTTTTCCCCTGACTCTGACTTCTATCAAAAGTCATCTGCAGGCAGAATCTGACCTTAATTTCTTTTACATTTGTTTAGAAGAGAATAGAATAGTGGAACAAAATGAAAGGTGTCCCGGGCCTGGTTGGGGTTCGGCCAGCAGCCCTCAGCCTGCCCAAAGGGTTCTTATGCCTAGCGTCCAGTTTGGCCCTTCGGTGTCCCCTGTTGAGGGAATGCTGTCCCTGCTTTTTTGGGAGCCAGATGTTTTGACTGTCACCTCTGAGTTCAAGGACTGAACATGGCTTGTGTTTCATTTGTTTTTAAATCTAGGTCAGAATCTTAGGGAAGATATAAGAGATTTCCAAATAAGACAGATACACTACAGTTCAATATGTATTCTCCCCTCCCCTCGAATGAGCAAGATAAAGCTTACATGCTAATTAATGTTGGTAATGAAATTATAGCAATTAGCAAACTAATAAAACTTAATGAGTTCATACAAATTTAGCTATATATGAAGCACTCAAGTGTCCCCTGAGACTAATTGCAATCCAGCCATAAAAATGTCAAGCAATAGACATTGTGATGGGTGACTTTCATAGCAGCCCCAAAATAAACCTTCCTACATCCAGAGATATAGAAAATGTTCCCATTCCTATAGTGTAGTTTAAGACGGATAATTGTTTTGAATTCTGTTTCTTCCATTCTTTCAATTTATTACTGAATTCAACTCACATACTTCATCATAGACCTCTGATGTCTGTCTTCATCTTCATCTCTCTTTCTGTAGCCATATCTATTTCATCCTTTACAAATGGAAAGTGCCTCTGAGTAAATCTTATCATAGGTTCTTTTAGGCTTCATCTGTTTGACACAATACTAAGAAAGCAGAAGAAAGAGCTGTGATTTGAACCAATCAGCTTACTTATCTCTACAGTGGCCTGGCACAAATCTCAGCTTTCAGCACATTTAAAATGACAAAATATGGCTTCGTATTGATTTCTAGCTTACCCTACCTGATTATATCCAGATAGATTTTTATAACTTCTGAAAGTAATATTCTTACTGTTAAGACATAGTAGTACAATGATAGTATCTTCTCCAAGAAAATACTCTTGTTGACAGTCCCTTCAGCCTAAAAGGCCAGATGCAAGTTGTCCTCTCCTGTTTTCCCACAGAATGACAGAAAAAATCCCAAGGTGGAGGGAAATCCCTTTTGACTATTAAAGTGCGTTATATATGAATAGTCCAAGTTGTAATTGGTCACTTTAGAGGCAGACAAATTTCATGACTGGAAATATTCCATGGTCACAATATGGTCAAAATCAGCTCTGATCAAAGGCTGAGAATTCTCTTCCAGGTTAACCAAGACATTGTGCAGAGTTTGTTTCCAGACCTAGTTATTATTAGTGTCATCAGTAGAAACAAGAAGATTCTTTTTATAGTCATTAGCTGACAAGACTCAGGAAACAAGGTGCATGTACGAACCAGAGTCTGAGATTCACAGGAACAGGGAATATGACAATGTAGAGTGAGAGAATGAGGGAGGCTGTCATAGACCACATTGTATCTTCTCTCCCCAAATTCATATATTAAAGCCCTAATCCCTGATACAACTGTATTTGGAAATAGACCCTTTATGACAATCATTAATGTTAAATGAGGTCAAAAATGTGGGGCAGTGATTTCATATGACTGGTCCTTAAGAGAAGGGTATAGACACGGATACACCGAAAAGGCAATGGGGAGACACAGAAAGGAGCCAGCCATTCACAAGCCAAGGTGAAAGGCCTCAGAAGAAGTCAGACCTGTAACAGCAGGATTTTGGACTTTCATGCTCCATAATGGTGAGAAGTTTCTGCCTTTTAAAACTACCCAGTCCATAATATTTTGTTACGGGAGCCCCAGCAGACTAATTTGGAGGTCTTCTCCAAAGACCAAAAGTTCTCCTCACTTTTTAATTAGACTATCAAAGTACATCATTTGGGCTCTTCATTCAAAAAGTTGATTGTACATCTATAAATATAGGCCTCTTTCAAAATACACACATTAATATATAGTCTAAAAAATGTGAATTTATGCACATCACCATCATTTGCCTTTTCTCTCTTACTGCCTTATACTTCCATTGTCATAAATTCAATCCCAGCTTTTCTTATCATTTAACTTAAATCCAGGAAAAATGCTCCCTGGACAATATTTTTTTTTATGAGACTGAGTCTCACCTTGTCACCCTTGGTAGAGTGCTGAGGCATCACAGCTCATTGTAACCTCAAGTGATTACAAACACTTGGGTTCAAGTGTTTCTCTTGCCGCAGCCTCCCAAGTAGCTGGAATGATAGGCACCCACCACAATGCCCAGCTATTTTCAGAGACAAGGTTCTCGCTCTTACTCAGACTGGTCTGGAATTGGTGAGCTCAGGCAACCCACTCACCTCAGCCTCCCGAAGCTCTAGGATTACAGGCGTGAGTCACCGCACCAGGCCAACAATTTTTTTTTATATATATAATAAGATTGACCATGATGTTAATTTTTTTAGAACTAAGGGTCAGATTGCTGTGTTGAACTTAGATTCCCCCAAAGCCTCCTTCTTCTCCCCTTCTTCTTTCAGAATCTGAAACTCTTAGTCTCACCTCTTCTTATCTCCTGCAGCCTCATTCCAGCAGTCCCCATTCTACAAAGTGGAGAATGCAGACACTGGAGGCTTAATGAAAGAAGGATGAATTATAGAAACTACCAGGGGCCTGCCAAACTGGAAAAGATTTAGAAAAATCAAGGCTTCTTACCAAAGAAGGCTTGCAATTTGTTGTATGTGGAGAGAGTAAAGCTAAAGACTCTGATGTACCTCAGAAGAAAGATGCATGATCCATAGAAATCTCTAATTAACCTGTGTCATGTAGGCGTCTCTGTATCAAGTAAACTATGTCACTTGAACATGAAGAGAAGAAAAGAATTACCCTTCTCCATGATTCCATATATGAGCTTGACAAGCTAACAGTGAGGCTCTTTTGTGTTGGACTAAAGCAGCCCTGACTTTCTCTAGTACTTGCGTAGTGCCTCAATGTTCCACAGCAAATATGCGTAGTTAAGACACTTCCCACTTGGACCTAATCCATCAGAGTTTGTACTCTGGACTGCCTCTTTATAATCACAAGCAGTCCAGTTTTTGTCCTAGAAACTTCAAGAAGTTTACTTCTCCAAGTGACTCTTATTCTGGCTCCAGACCATGGTAGGTCACAA
>NW_003852458.1:11139603-11161719 GCF_000181295.1 Otolemur garnettii | reverse complement strand
AACAAAACAAAATGGAATGCGTTCACTCTCAAAAGAATGGATATTTTCTTAGTGCCTAATTAGCTTTCTTTTTTTAAGGCAGGGGGATCTGCTCAGAGTCAGGCAACCTCTTCAAAGCAAACCCAGAAAACTCATATTATACAAGGTCATAGTCAGTAGACAGAGCTTCCAAGTACGTCAGGTCCTATTTCCTTTGGAGTTACAGGAAATGGAGAAAAGACAGAAAGCACAGGTTACCCCACAGGCTAACAAACAACTATGTCAATTACTCCCTGGGGCAGTCCAGCACAATTGAAATGATCCACACAAGTAATTATTAGTGACACAAGCATTTGCTTTGGCCAAGTGGATTTAACCACCTACCTGAAATAGTCAATAAACTATATGGGCAAGTTAGCCTCTCTTTATCTGCATATTTATCAAAAGAGATTTGTGCAGGGTCTTTAATCAGACAATTCACAAATAGTCCATACACTTTTAAAATATAAGAAAGCAAATATTCTCCTTTAGATAAAAATAAAAGTATGGATATTTGAACTTTATTTTGATCAATAATTGCAGGCATAGTGCTGCAATATTCAGCAAATCAGTAAGTTGGTGCATTTATTCTTTTCTTCTTTTATAATAGATTTTCTGGAATTTGTCCCAATAAGCGACTAATTTTCAAAAGCCAATTAATTTGAAAAGTTATTTAAAAATGTTGAAATAGATGTCCTACAAACTGACTAATAAAATTTGATAGATAAGTTTCAAAAAGCTGTGAACAAATTCAAGTTTTAAAAAAAGAATAACATTAAATACATTAGTGGTATTTAGCAGTGCAGTTCCTCCAAGGTGATCCTGAACAGATTGTATTTTAGATACACTCACCTACCAAAAAACCTCTTCTCCATATTTTCTGTTTGTGTCTGGGTTTTGCATTGTTATGCAAAATTGTGCTGCATTCATGTACTTAGTCTAATGATCTATTCACTATATGCTCACTAGTAATTTTATTCCGTGAAAGAAAGGTTTATATAATCTCTCCCAAAGTGACATCATATTGAGATATAAACTTTTCTCACACTCTGCCTCAAAGTGATGTGATGCTAGCTGTATAGGGTTCCTATTGCTGCTACAACAAATTATCATAAACATAGCAGCTTAAAGTTATATCAGTACTCCCCCCCCCAAAAAAAAACCCTAAAAAGTGAAGAGAAGGAAGCTTGGAATAAACAGGACAGAGTATGTGAGGATTGTGGACAACCATAAAAGGTAGAAAGATGTGTAGTGGGAATGCTGGAAGCAGAGGAAAGGAAAGAGCAGAGGAAATATTTGCTACAATAACTGAGTGTCTCCAGATTAATATTTGACATCAAACCACATATTCAAAAAACTCAGTACACCAAATAGTAAATGCCAAAAACAAGAAAACAAAAAAAAAACACTCTACCTAGTAATAAAATGTTTAAACAGTAGAAAATCAAAGATAAAGAAAAAAATCTGAAAGAAAGTAGAGAATGAAAATACTTTACACTGAAGAACAAAGATGAGAATGAAATCTGCCATCTCCTCACACACCACAAAAGCAAGAGAGGAAGGTGGAGTAAATATTTAAAGTGTTGAGAGTGAAGATACCACCCTAGAATTCTGTAGTGGGTGAAACTACCCATCAATAGTGAAAGATAAGGACTTTCTCAGAGAAGGAGGAAGAGAAGGAAGAGAAAGGGAAGAGAGGAAAGAGGAGAAGGAAGAGGAGGAGGAGGAGGAGAAGAAGAAGAAGAGGAGGAAGAGGAGGAGGAAGAGAAGGAGGAGAAAGTGAAGAGAGGAAGGAGGAGAAGGAAGAGGAGGAGGAGGAGAAGAAGAAGAAGAAGAGGAGGAGGAGGAGGAGGAAGACGACCTTGTCTCTACTGAAGATAGAAGAAAACCAACAAAAAACCTAGTTTGTGGAGGGTGCCTATAGTCCCAGATACTTGGGAGGCTGAGACAAAAGGATCACTTGAGCCCAGGAGTTTGAGTTTTTTGTGAGCTATGACACCATAGCACTGTAGTTGAGAACAACAGAGTGAGACTCTGTCTCAAAAAAAATAGAAAAGAAAAGAAAAAAGGTAAAAGAAATTTAAGAATAAGTGAGGATAAAGTTAATCTTTTAATTATTTTTACTTAATTTATCTAATATACAATTGTTGTCCAAAATAATGCTAACAATGTATTCATTTATATATACATACATATGTTCATGAATATATATAAGTGAAATGTATAATAGAAATTACACAAGGGACAGGCAGATAGAATTAGAATTATTTTGTTATTACTCACACAACCTATGAAATGGCACGGTCTTATTCAAAAGTGGACTTAAATCAGTTGTAAATGTGTATTGCAAACTCTGGCACAACCTCTGACAAAAGTAAGAAAGGAAGTGCTACCAATGTGCTAAAAAAGCAGAAAAAATGAAATAAAAAAATGCTCAATTAAAAAGATAAAAGGGAGAAAATGATAGAAAACAAAAAAACGGGACAAAGAAAGTTCAACAAATGAAAAACAGTGATGAATATGGAGATATTAATCCAACTATATTAATAATTCCTTTATAAACAACTGTCTAAATGCATTCTTTAAAATATAGCAATCATCAAAGTGGATCAAAAGAGAAGATCCAATTATACAACTATATGTTGTCTGAAGAAATCAGCTTTAAATATAACACATAAACTAAAAGGTTAGAGGAAAATATATCATGCTAACATTAATCTAAAGAAAGAAGGAGTAGCTGTATTAATTTTGGACTGAGCAGATAACATGAAGAGAGTTATCATTGATAAGGAAGGGCTTTACATAAGGTGACCAAATGTCCTGCTTTTGGTGGGACAGTCCTGATTTTTAACAATTTGTCCCTTATCTTGTGGCATTTTTAAAAAGTCCCGATTTTTGGAAAGAATGCACGACAAGCTAGGGAATAGCGGGAGAATGGGAAGGGAATATACTGTTTTCAGCTGCTGAAAAGGTTAATGTAACTCCATTTGGAAATGAAAATGTTAATGTAACTTCATTTGGAAATGAAAAGGCTAATGTAAACTCTCTACTCCCCTCCTGGACAAGGTCCCTACTCCCCTTCTGGGCAAGCCAGAAGGAGACTGGCTCCCTCCCTTGCTTCTAGGCAAGGACAATTAGCTCAGAAAGAGCCGAACTGTCTGGAACAAACAAGTAGCCCTCCCCCCTCTAGAGTAAGGTGACCAGACATCCCGCTTTTGGTGGGACAGTCCCAATTTTTAATAATTTGTCCCACATCCTGCGGCGTTTAAAAAAAGTCCCAATTTTTGGAAAGAATGCATGACAAGCTAGGGAACACGTGAGAATAGGAAGGGAATATTCGGTTTTTGACTGCCATGTAGCTATTTCACCAGGATATGAGTTTTATATTATTTTTGTTAATTTTATAATGTTAAACTTTAATAATAACAAATAATTGTTGAGAACTGATTATTGAGAACTGCTTATCAAAGTTTGCATTGTTGTCAGGCCCAGACTCCCCAGGCCCTGCCCACCCCTCCCTCCTCAATGGTGTCCTGCTTTACCAATGTTAAAATCTGGTCACCTTAGCCTTACACAATGATAAAGAAATTCTCTGAGAGAAGATAACAATTTTTAAACATATATGCATCTAATAATTGAGTGTCAAAATATTTGAGACAAAAACTGATAGAACTGCAAAGAGAAAGATTAATCTGCTATCATAACTGGACACTTCAACATCCCTCTATTAGAAAAGGATAAATCCTGAGGACATATTTATAAGAAATCAGTAAGGACATATTTAAACTCAACACCATAAAATCAACTGGATATAATAGACATCTAAGACTGGTTTATCCAATAACAGCAAAATAAACATTCTTCTCAGGCTCATATGAAACATTCAAGAAGCTAGGTCATATAGATCACATTCTGGGTGATTAAACACACTTTAACAAATTTTAAAAAAACATAAATTATAAAATGTCTATTGTTATACTATAATGCAAATAAATTACAAATCAGTAACATTGCTAGAAAATCTCAAAATACCTGGAGATTAAGCAAATAATTTTGATTAGTACATGAGTCAAAGAAAAAAATCCAAAAAGAAATTTTAAAATATTTTGAAATAAATTAAAGTGGAAACATAAATTATTAAAATTTGTGAGAGGTGGAGAATGCAGTGATTAGAAGAAAATTTATACCATTGAAGGCGCATATTAGAAAGCAAGAAAGAGCTAAAATCAATCATCTAAATTTCCACCTTGGAAAACTACAAAAAGAAGGGCAAATTAAATCTAAAGTAAGCAGGGAAAAAGAAATGATAATAATTAGAGAAGAAATAGATTAAATTGAAAATAAGAAATCAATTGAGAAAATCAATGAAACCAAAAGGTAGTTCTTTTAAAAGATGAACAAAATTGATAAACTTCTAGGCAGCCTAACTAAGAAAAAAAGAGATAGGAGACAAGTTGCCAGTTTCAGAAATGAAAGAGGGACATCATTTCAGATCCTAATGACATTAAAAGAGTAGTAAAGAAATATTATGAATAATTCTTGGCACACAAGTTTGATAATCTAGATGGAAGGGATCAATTCCTTAAGACACATTTGCTAAAACTCACACAAGAAGAAATAGACAATTTAATCTATGAGGGTCAAGTGGCTTTACTGGGTAATTCTATCAAACAATTAAAAAAGAAATTGCACCAATTCCCTACACTCTCCTTCAGAGAATCAAAGCAGACGGAATACACCTAACTCATTTTATGAGGCTGGCATTACCCTAATGCCAAAACCAGATACAGACATTATAAATAAACTATAAATCAATGTTCCTAATAAACATAAATATAAAAATATTCAAAAATATTATTAAATTAAATCTGATCACATGTAAGAAAAATTGTATACCATGAACAACTGGGACTTATCCCAGGCATACAAGGCTAGCTCAACATTTGAAATCAGTAAATGTAATCCATCACATCCGCAAGCTACAGAGGAAAAATCACAGGATAACATCAGTAGATACAGAAAAGAAAGGCCTTTGACAAAATCTAACACAGTACATGATAAAAAGTCATCATAAACTTGGAAAAGAGGAGAACTTCCTCACCTTGATAAAGACTCTTCACGAGAAAAAAAATCTATAACTAATATCATATTCGATAGGGAAGAACTTAGAGTTTTCCCACTAAGATCAGAAATAGGTCAAGGACGTTCTCTTTCACCTTCTCTTTCACTTTTTTCACATCTTACTAGAAATTCAAGCTAACACAACAAGTCAGATAAGAGAAATAAAAAGTATGCAATTGGGAAGAAAGAAATAAAACTGCCTTTGTTCACTTCTGACATGATTGTGTATGTGTAAATTCCGAAAGAATCAACCAAAAAAAAAAAAAAATCCTGAAAACAGCAAGCAATTGCAGCAAGTTTGCAGAATACAAGGGTAACATTAAAAAATTCAAGTACTTTTCCAGATGCCAGCAACAAACAAGTGAAATTTAAAATTAAAAACTTGCAGCTGTTTTGTGCCATTCAATGCTGAATTCATCATTGTTCCGAGTTGCTTGTACGTCTAATAACAACATGTTATCTGAGTACTGCAAATGGAGATAACCTTCATGCTGAAGGAAATGTAATTTGTGTGGTGAAGAACAATTATAAACTAGAAAAACAGGGAATTTAATAAATCAAAAGCGGGTTGGCAAATCAGTCCAACAGACTTGTAAAAAAATAATAAAAATAAAATTAAAAGCATCATACCATTTATATAAACACCTCCAAAAATGAAATAGTTAGATATAAATCTAACAGAATATGTATAAGAACCACATGGCAAGGACTACAAAACTCTAATAATAAAAGGAAAGAACTAAATTAATTGAGAGATTTTCTATATTCCTGGGTAAGAAGACTCAATACTGTCAAGATGTCAAGTTTCTCCAACCTAATTTACAGATTAAATGTAATTCAACATTACCTTCGGGTACAATGAGGGTTATTGATCATGATGTGGCAGTTGTCATTCAAAATAAAACAAGTCCTACTTCTGGGAAGCATTTTTTAGGAAATAACACCAGAAATACCTAGTCTCATGCTTCTGTCACATGAGGAAACTGAGAACATGTATTTCTCTGTATTGTGTAGGAAGGAACAGAAGGTCTGTGAGTAGGAGTCATGTCTATAAAGATGTGCTGTTACTCTTATTTTTATGTTGATTTTGCAGATATCCACTTTTCAGAATTCTCTTGTGATTTCTGAAGTTTCATCTGTTAATAATTTTTATTTTCTATGCAGATATTATCTTAAAATATCTCAACTTTGCCTATTTCTTTCATGTTCTGTACTTCTTTTTCCCCTTGTATTAGTGAACTGTCTCCAGTAATCTTGGTTCTGCATCTAATAATACGATCATATGTTTTTCTCTCTTAATCTTTTTTTTTTTTCTTTTTGAGACAGAGTCTCAGTTTGTTGCCCTTGATAGGGTGCCATAGTGTAATAGCTCACAGCAACCTCAAACTCTTGAGATCAAGTGAATCTGTTGCCTCAGCCTCCCTAGCGGCTGGGACTACAGTTGCCCTCCACAATGTCTGGGTATTGTTAGTACAGGTTTTCACTCTGGCTCAGGTTGATCTGAAACTCGTGAGTTCTGCAATCCATTCACCTCGGCCACCCAGAGTGCTAGGATTACAGGCTTGATCCACTGTGCCGGCCTCTCTTGATCTTTTAATGTGGTAAATTTTATTGATAATTTTTTTTTATAAAAATGAATTGTCCGTGTACTCCTAGCCTGTTAGCTAATGTTGTATGAGTGCGTGTATTTATGTGAGTCTGTTTGTATGAGTACGGTTGGATTTAATTTAATATTTTATTGAACATGTTTAGTAAATGAGATTAGCTAATAGTTTTGTTTGACTATTTGACTATCAAGGTTATACTGTCCTGTTAACATATACATAGTTCTCCTTTCTTTCCTTTTCTTTTCTTTCTTATCAAGTCATTCATACACTTATCATAGGTACATTTATGGCATTAAGGAATTCAATGTGTTGATTATTTGTACAAAGTGGAATGCTTACATCCTACTAAACAATATAGCCTTCACCTCATTTACCCAATTACAGAAGTGAGACATTTATGCTCTACACCTGATAGAGCCTACTCTTCTTTCTTTTGTTTCATCTAGTTTTTCCCATGTATGCATACAAAATTGTTCATAACATTCTCTTAACATTTTTTTTTTAATTTCAGAGTACTACTGGGGTGCACATGTTTTGATTACATCACTTGGTTTTGCACATTTCAAGTCAGTTATAAGTGTGCCCTTCAACCAGAACATGTGCATTGTACTCATTAGGGGTGAATTAACACAACCCCTCCACCTCCCTTCCACCTACTTGATTCTTATTGAATTTTACTTCCATATGTTCACATGAGTGTTGACTGACTAGTCCCAATTTAGTACTGAGTACATGTGGTATTGGTTTTTCCAAATTTATTTCTCATATCATTTGTATCCACTCTTTTTTTTCTTTCCTTTTGCAATCCTGCCATAGTTCTATCTGTCATTATTTTTAAAAAAAAGAAGAAGAAGAAGGTTTTGGTATTGTTTACATTTGCTCTTTCATTTGTTAGTTTTTAAATTCATGAATCTTAAGTTTTTATCCTTTATTTTCTTCTATTTAGTTATATTGCTTTGCAGCTTGCTTCAGATTCTTCCACTGATTCATTAACTTACATCAGCATTTCATGTCTTATAAGAAATAAGTTTAAGATAGTAGTATCCTGAAGTGACATAATTTTTCTCAGGATTTTCTATTCAAACCATATGTCATTGAGAAATTTATTTTTCAAGTTTCATATACTTGGAGATTTTTGTCATTATCTCATAGTTTTTGGTCTTTAATTTCAAAGTACCATGGTCAGAAAATGTGATCTACATATAAAGGCTATATTAACTAGTTTGATGTAAGAATTCCAAATTCTATTTAAAATCAGCACATTGTACCCCATAAATGCATTAATGTATACATGATCTATGTGTTTATGACTCAATAAAAAGAAACTACAGAAGAAAACAAAAAAAATGAGTTATTGAGATTCTCTTTATGACCTAATATTTTATCATCTCAGTGATTGATTTATTTGCACTAAAATTCTCCCCCTTTCTTCTTTTTTAATGTTTCTACCATTAAATTGATTTTACCTGATAATAATAACATTGTCCTCCAGTTTTGTTAAAAGTAGCACTTCTCAAAGTCTGATTTAGGGATCCCTGGGATCACTAAAACCCTATCAGAGGTTCTGCAGTCAAAACTATTTTCATAAAACCACAAAGACATCTTTTTTTTCTTTTATACTCAATATCTCATTACTGATAATGGAGTTTTCCAGAGACTATATGACATGTGAGATGGTAATTGATCAAATGTAGACTCTGATTTGGGATCTAGCCAAGCTCTATTAACTAAGCATTAAAGATTTACAATAATTTAAATGAATACAATTCATCACACTAATTTATTTTTTGTTTTGGAAACAGTTATTCTTCAAAAATTGTTATTTTTTGTATTGAATGGTAACTATGTACATTAATGCACTTCTGGGGTACAGTGTGGGGTTTTCAAACACAGTCCAAAACACTTCCATCAAACTGGTTAACATAGCCTTCATGTCATTTTCTTAGTTATTGTTTTAAAATGTTCACATTCTACTCTTAGAAAGACTCACTTGTACCCTTGTAAGACAAACCTCAGAAGTGATCCCTCCAATTCCCCTCCCTCCACCCATTAAAAACTGTTATTTATATTGACACATAATGGGTTTGTTTTTATTTTTAAAGGTACTAATGAATATTTCTTTTAATTTCTATTTTAACTGCAATAAAATTAATGCCAATTAAAGTAGCCATACAAACAAAAACTCTTTGGGGTCCTCGATAATTTTTAAGAATGTAAAGGGTTCTGAAGCCAAAAATAATCAAAAACTACTGCTTCGATTCAATATCTTTATTTACAACATTTCTTTGCTGAGTTATTATAGAATGACCTCTAAAGAGCATTTTTTTTAATCTTTTAAAAAATTCAAAAAAAATTCAGTCTCTTAGTGACTTTAAGTTACGTATATTGTGATTATTGATGTATCTTGATTTATTTTTCCAACATTTTCTACTTTTCATGTCATTCATTTCCCTTATCCCAGCATTTTACTATTTCTCTACCATCTATTGAATTAATCACATTTCATTATATCAATCTATTTTTTAAAATGCTAATGTTACTCTAATATTAAGTGTTAAATTAATATGTTTATTTTTAAAAATCAGTGTTTCTATTGTTTTCTTAAAACTATACAGAATTTTACATCTTGGTATCTTTCGACTCTGCCCCATTACCCCCAACACGTCCACATTCAGCATATCCTACCTTTACCCATGTTAGGTATAACATATATTCATTCTGTCATGTACTTTCAGAAGTCAGGATCTGGCACCCATTGTTCAGATGAAATTTCTTACCCTTATGCCTTTAATGACTTTCAGTTTTTTTAAAAATACATATAAACACAGTGTGTGTGTTTATAAACTTAATCTAACATTTAAGATTTTAATCAATGTTCAACGAAGACATCTTCCAGCCTTATCTACCACTATGTCCCTACCTAAAATACACACTTCCACTGAACTAGACTGCAGCATGCTTCCTGGACATGTACCATCATTCACCATCTCTACGCCTGGTCTATTCTGTACTTCTACTTTGAATTCCCTCATTCATCTTCAAATTTCTATAACTAACTTGAATCATGGGCTGGCTCAAATGTTTCTTCTTCCTCAAAGACCTCCCTGAAAAGTCCATATGGAAGCAATTCCCATGCACTCTTGTATTATTCAACATGCAGGTATCTTACGCTGCTTTTGCTTGTGGCTATTTGAGGGTTTATACTATTCCCCCAATTATAAGTTCTTTGAGGGCAGAAATTATTTAACCCATTTTGAACCTCCTACATCACTAAATTTAGGATCATTCAGGGATCCTAATTAGGGATCAACATTAGGGAAACTAATAATTTTTAGGAATATAACTGTTAAAACCAACTGGCATAGAATTAAGCAATTACTCTATAGTTTCTTAATGTCAGATTGAGATGCCTTTCTTAGACAGGGACATGTTCTTTGCAGACAGGGGGTACCCTTGGTTTCCTTCCCACTATCAGGGATAGGAAGAAAAGTGACACAGCTTGGGGTCTCCTTCATCCATGCTCTGCATTCACAGCTTCATAGCTCTGAGACGCTATCAACCATTGTTTCTTTGCCTACTGCCATCTGCCAAATTGTCTTAGGGCACTACTGCAAAAAAGCTGATGAAATCGCTGCCTGCTAAACTTATCAGCTACACTGATCCATAGATAATATGGTGTCTAAACCACCTCAAAACATTTTCCAATGCCATTAAATGCCTTTTAGTCAATACCCACAATACATGCCAAAAAGGATAGAAATGTTATAGATTATTGAAATAGAGTGTTCCCACCACATGCAGGGTAACAGTGATACACATGTTAGCAATGATTTAATTTATCCTGATTCCCTCTGTTTACACAGAGAGATGCTACCATCTATACTGCAGAACATGCTTGTGTCTGGTCAAGGCAATTTACAAATAGTTTCCACTGTTCACTTTTCAAATATATGTCGTCTAGTATAGTATCTTTATAGATACTATATAGTACCTATATAGTATACTAATACTTCAACAAATATTTATCAAGTGCCAGCTGTTTTCCAGGTACCACACTGGGCATTAAGTATGTGAAGGTAAATAAAATACATTCTCTATTCTCAGTACACTAGAGACCAGGGAGGAACTAATCACATGAAAAGAAAATGCCAATGTTATATGCTAAGGTCTCTATTAAGAGGTACTAGTACACATATTACTCTCCTTGGGATCTCAGGAGAGTCTTCTATGGAGCTCACCCCTTCTCCAATTCTTGAAGGAAAGTAGGAGTTAACTAGAGAATTTTGATTAAGGCACTTCAGATAGAGGGGTAAAATATCATTCTATTTACTTTTAAAAATACTAAAAGGCTATGGGGATTACCAGGATATAGTGTCAGCCATGCAAGTGATGAAAAGAATCTTGTATTGCATGATAATAATGCAAGAGTTGAGTTATGATTTATCATCCTACAATGGTGCTTCAGGGAAAACCTAAACTCCTGTAGAACAAAACAGGTTCTGTTGAAAAAAAAAAAATAGTCCTACAGTCAAAATAATCTCCTTTTCAGAGAATCACAGTGAGAACTGTAAAGGCTATGAAAAGTCCTGGAGTCAAGAAGCTGGCTGTATGTTAACTCAGTATTCCCAAACTTACTTGGACTCTACTCATTTTTGCACACTCATATTAGCATCCCATGTGACCCAAGTGTTTGACAAAACATAGTTAGGGAAATATTAAGTATAAGCTATGGGGTAGCTACTAGGCTCATCACATCACATACATATTGATACATTTGGACTTTACTTGACATTCGGTAGGGAACCATCAACACTGCTCCAGCATGAGGATGGCTTGATGGGAGCCATGATGAGGCAATGCAACTCAACAGCGAGGTGAGGATGAACTGGAGGGAGGGGAGACAGGCAGGAGGCTGGAACACCAGTGAGAATTCATTCTTGGAACGGTTCAAAATATAAAACTATAAACATATGTTTTGGAAATGCTTCTAGATTTAATAAATTCTATGATACTATCCTAGGGAGATTTCTTTGAAAATCTGTAACAGATGCCAAAAAGAGTACTATGCACTTTATCATCAATTCACATATATGTGGGCTCTCCAGGGGGCATTATGCTTATTCATAACAACCCAAAACAAATTGCAATGTCTGGATTTGCTGTCAAAACTTAAGGAAAAATAATTAAGATAAAATAATTAATTTCAAGTGGATTCAATTACTATAATCAGTCACTGCTCAGCTATTTATGAAGCACCCACAGGGTACAGGGCACTTTACTAGGCTCTTGTAAAAAAATCCATAAAGATATTAATGACTGAGATTTTTTTCACCACAATAATTGGCATTAGAATTTGAATAAAGAACAATGTTCCTTGTGGCTTATCAATGCTGAGCCCATAGGAAGAGAAAAGCTAACCATGAGGAGCCATCAAATAATTATGCTCAGTGTCCAGTCAAGGAAAATAGACCTTTAAACAATCTGTAATTGGGAAGAATATTGAAATAGGTACATTACAAAATTGTAAAAGATACATGTCTATAATTAGGTAGAAATCTTGGTAAACTTGGTAAGTCTGGGCTACATGCAATTCTAGCACCTCAGAATTGGATGAATGGGAATTTGAATTAAGTCAAAAAATATATGCTGAGCACAAATATGTGTGTGTCACTGAACAAGCATGAAGATACAGCAGAGAAACAGAAATTTCTCAAATCCTTGCGCCGTGGAACTTAAATTCTGTCCATGGGGACAGATCTTAAATTAAGAATAGATAGAGAGGGCGGCGCCTGTGGCTCAGTGAGTAGGGCCCCGGCCCATATACCCAGGGTGGTGGGTTAAAACCTGGCCCCCGCCAAACTGCAACAACAAAAATAATAACCAGGCATTGTGGCGGGCTCCTGTAGTCCCAGCTGCTTGGGAGGCTGAGGCAAGAGAATCACCTATGCCCAGGAGTTGGAGGTTGCTGTGATCTGTGATGCCATGGCACTCTACCTAGGGTGATAAAGTGAGACTATGTCTCTACAAAAAAAAAAAAAAGAATAGATAGACATATGTATATAGATAAAGATGTCTGGGTAAAAAGTGCAAAGGAGAGAAATTAAGCAAAGTAGAAATGCAGACATTTTCAAAAAGTTTGGGGAACTTGAGAGACTATTTTAGGCAAAAGAAATAGGTACGAAGGCCCCGAGGCAGGAGCATCTGTGGCTAACTAAAAATGAATAGAAGGAGAAATAGAAATGAGGCCAATAGATGCCAGCTGTAAACAATGTAATACCATTGGGATGGGTTTGACTTTTATTTTGAATGTGATGGACATGCTGGAGGGCTTTGAAGAGAAGGGAGACAGGCTCCCACATAATTTTAAAGGACCACTGTGGCTGCTTTATTAGGAAGGGAACGAAGGATCAGTTGACAAGGACAGAAGCAGGCAAATTGGTCAGAAAATTTTGTAATAATACAAATGAAAGAAAGTGGAGGCTTAGATGAAGGAGGTAATAGTGAAAAAGTGGTCAGATTTAGGATAGCGTTGACAGGATTCATTGATGGAGGAGCCAAAAATGCCTTAGTCTTTGGATTGAGCAACTGGACAAAGAATTATCACCTAATGAAATGCGAAAGACTACAGGTGGAAGTAGACTTGGGCAGGAAGCTTTGGAGTTCATTTTGGGGACTACTAAGTTTTGAATTGCCTATGCAGCATTCAACTGGAGCTCTCTAAATTCTTACATACAACTGTCTTGTCGAGTTTACAGATCAAAGACTGTCTCAGGTATAGAGCCAGAAAATTAGAAATAAAAGATGTCCCCGAGGGAGAGAGCACAGGTAAAGAAAAGACCAAGTACTCTGGGATACGCCAATATCTAGAGGTCAGAGAAACAATGAGAAGCCAGTGAGGCAGACTGAGTAGGAACAGCTAACGAAGTTAAGAAAACTAGGAAAGTGTGTTATCTTCAAAGACTCCTGGCTCAGTGCCCGTAACACAGTGGTTACCGCACCAGCCACATGCACTGAGGGTGGTGGGTTCAAACCCAGCCCAGGTCAGCTGAATAACAATGACAACTGCAACAAAAAAAATAGCTGGACATTGTGGCAGGTGCCTGTAGTCCCAGCTACTTGGGAGGCTGAGGCAAGAGAATTGCTGAAGCCCAAGAGTTTGAGGTTGCTGTGAGCTGTGATGCCACAGCATTCTACCAAGGGTGACATAGTGAGACTCTGTCTCCAAAAGAAAAAAAAAAAAGACTCATGAAGAAATTTCAAGAAAAAGAGATCTGGTCAATTGTAACAGATGTTGATAGATTAAGCAAAATGGAAATTGAGAATTGACTATTGCATTTAGAAACACAGAAATCACTGACTTCTTTGACCCTCCAAAAAAGGGCTTTAGTGGAAAGCTAAAGACAAAAGCCATACTGGGGTGAATTTATTGAGGAAAAATTGAAGACAAATACAGATAACTTTTTCAAGGAGTTACTACAGAATAGAGGATAAAAATGAGTCTAATTTATAACTGTAGTTATGTCAGTGAATCCAACACAGAGAAAAAAAAATGATCATGTAAAAGAGAGAGGAGAATTTCCAGAGCTAAGTCTTTAGGTAAGCTATGAATTGGCACCTGTTGTTCAGATAAACAGGTTGAGCTCACTAACAGCAAGGACAGTTCATATATATATATATATATTTGTGTGTGTGTGAGACAGTCTCACTATGTCACCCTGAGTAGAGTGCCATTGCATCGCAGCTCACAGCAACCTCAAACTCTTGATTCTCTTGCCTCAGCCTCCCAAGTACCTGGGCCTACACGTGCCCACCGCAACACCCAGCTATTTTTTGTTGCAGTTGTCATTGTTATTTAGCTGGCTCAGGCCAGTTTCCAACCCACCAGCTCAAGTGTATGTGGCAGGTGCCATAAGAGTCCAGGACAGTTCATATTTTTTAATAGTAAAGAAAGTATTCAGATGTAGGAATATGGATATATGTGTATGGGGGAGAGATCTCAATATTTTATTTGTGAAATAAGAAGCAAGTTTTTCAACAGAGAATCAGGATAGTAGACTACATGGTCATTGGAAAAGAATCTGTGCTGGAGATATTATTTGGATATTTGAGTAGATTGTATAAAGGGACAGAAAACACAGTACAACTGCCAGGCAACCTTATGAGGTCTTACTAGAGGTTAATGGACTTTAATTTAAGACAAAACCATTAGCATGATTTTGTAGGGTTTTTTTTTTTCAGCCAAATCAAGGTAAGCTACGACTCGAAAGGATTAGATGAAGACCTGTTTTAGCCAGTGATTAGATTTTATAAAGTGACAATAACCAAAGTGAAATGAAGTATGAGAACATTGAAGAGAGATTCAGAGAAGAGACTATTTATGGGCCATAGAGTTTAGGACAAATAAGTAAGGAAGTCAGGATGTGATGAGAGTAATAAAAAAGAAAACGTAGGAGAATCAAATGGTTGTAGGTCCTAGTAGGATCGACATTTTCTTTAAGTACCATAAGAAGTGGAATTGAAAGGTAGTAGATTGTACTGATGAGCAGGGTGATCAAAACTCATTATGGTAGATTAGCAATTTCCAGAGTTTCAGATATGACTATGGGACCAAGTGGTGAGAGAAGAGGATAAAACGACTGGATGAGAGAAACCAAAGACCTGAAAATCCTTGATATTAAAAAGATTCCATTCTTTGATACTGGAATTGGATGGAGTTCTTGTCAAGAGCTGAAAAGTGAAGGAAATTATTTCTGAAAGGGGTGAGCAAAGAAAGAGATAGAGATAAATAAGGATGGGTTATAGGGATTTCCAGGTGAGGATATTTGGTTTTTAATTGTAAGTTGAAATAAACACTGAAGAGTATTCATCATATTTTAATATGCTTGTGAATCACCCGAGACGTTATAAAATATCAGTACTCTGATTTAGTTGGTCTGGGGTAGGGACTTGCATTCTGCAACTACACTATAAAAAGTGGAGTGAACAAGAAAGAGGGAGAGAGAGTTTGGATTAAGATTTGTATTTAGAAAATACCAAACACCGAACAAGTTAAGAGATCTTAACTTGTTTGCTGCCTTTTTTTGTTCTTATTTTCTTCCCAAGTACACAGGATCAAATTAAACTCTCATTATGATATGAACGTAGAAAAAGAAAGTTTCCAAAATATTAAAACCAATCCAGCTAGGGGATAGAATATTAGTGATGCTTCACACAGAACCAGGTGTTTTGAATTTATGTCTAAAAATGCAATGCTTTGAATATTAACATTTGATTTAGGTAGTAAAACTGGAAAGGAAAAATGTTAATCTCCTTCCCAGAAGGAATAACTGACATGTTTTGGTTTCATGTAAAGAAAGTGCTAATGGAAAGTTGTGTTGCCTTTTGTGTGTTTAATGAAAATAGTAGACCTAAAGGAAATAAGATTATGGGCAGGTGTGGCTTATTCCAATTAAGAATAAATTATCCTGATACATTGGGAAACCAACTATGAGAAACTCCGTATATAACACAGGAATTTAACAAAGACATAAACTATTCCATTAACTAAACTCTTGGAGTGGGACACTCCACAGCGCTGCCATGGAAGAAAGAAGGCTCTATCACCTGTAACGTGCCCCCCCGTGTGGTCAATAGGAAAGACACTCTTGGACCCCAGCTCATTCTCTTCAGCTAGCTGCCTTGCTCCTGGCTATGAGATGAAGGATCAGAGAAAATAGGGTTAAATCTTAATGCAAAACTACAGGTCTTAGAGATTATGAATTGAAGTGATGCATTGTTTTCTTTCCTGAAGGACAACATGCAGATTAAAGAGAGCTTTTAACTGTTCTTGATGCAATCAAAAGGTTATGGTTGTCTGCTAAAAACTCAGTTTCAGCCACAGTTTATGTAAGTTGTTCACATTACTCACTCCGTAATGATGTACTTGGCCCCACTGTTTGTGGTCTGGTTCTCATTTGTTTGGTATTACATTCCAAGACTGCAATGACTCAGAAATGTTCTTTATTTTTTTACAGTAAGAAGAAATAGCCTGCTCTGCCTGAATCATCTCAAGTTTAATCGCTTGTCTCTGGACTTCCCATCATCTATCCACGCAGGTATATGTGTTAAGTGAAGACTTCCACAAGTTGAGTTAGAACAATAATCTCTCACTAGAACATTTCCCAAGTTATTTTCTTACACTCATATGACATCAACAGAGAATTTAAGCTCCTTTCAATTCTGTGCATTTTTGTTGTTTTTAAAACATAGCTGCCGAGTACTAGCAAGTAGACTTTTCATAACACAGAAGCACTTCCCAAGATAACAAGTATAAAACCCTGAGCCAGTAGATGTGTGGGATTATGAAAGTTGTGCTCAAATCTATCTGGAGAGAAATTACATGCAAGAAGTATGGAATTTGTGTTGATATGGAAGATAAAAATAAGGCAATGGATCAAAATATGAGTACATATATTTTGACACAATGTAATTTTTTTTCCTATGGACTATTATGCTTTAGTCCTCTCAGGAAATAGAATGGCTATCTTCAAGCTTTTACATTTATAAAGACATCTAAACAGAAGTAGAAGTAAAAAATCTCATGAGGAGTTAATGTCAGAATACCTGTTTTCTACAAACCTGGTTGTCTTGGATGCTACAGAGATTTAACAGGGATTCATTTAAAGGAAAAACTGTGGCCCCTCTCCTGACTTGCCCTATTTCCCTGTTTACCTCATTAACCTCTTGGGTTACTTGATTTCTTCTTTTTCTCCTGTAGTAATTTATACTTTATTCCACTGGCCAGCAACAGAACATGAATTCTATAAGAAATACAGAAAGTGACATCTTTAGGGTATTCTTTTCCAAGGAAACATGTTTAAATGAATTTTTACACTGGCCACAGTGGCTTATGCCTATGATCTTAGGACTCTGGGTTGTTGAGGCAGGTGGATTTCTTAAGCTTGGGAATTTGAGATTGGCCTGAGCATCAGTGAGCCCCCATCTTTACTGAAAATAGAAAAACTCTCCAGGAGTAGTGGCAGGTGCCTGTCATCCCAGCAACTTGGGAGACTGAGGCAAGAGGATCTCTTGAGCTGAAGAATTTGAGGTTTCTGTGAGCTATGATGACACTACTGTACTCTATCCAGGGTAACGAAGTGATAGTCAAAATAAAATAAAATTTACCTTTAATAAATTAAATATAATAAAGCATAAATATGAATTAACCTATTAACCAGAACTCACTTATTATATAAAAGACCTGTCTCTCAAAGAGGGTTAGTCTGTTTTCTGTTGCTTATAACAGAGTACCTGAAACTGGGTAATTTATAAAGAACAGGACTATCTGGTGAGGACCTTCTTTCTATAGGACTCTTTACAGAGTCCCAGGGTGGTGCAGGGCATCACATGCCAAGGAGGATGAGAATAAAGCCACCAGGTCCAATCTCATGATAACTCATTAATTCCTTAACCCATTAATCCATCATTCATTTAAGAGGGAAGAGTCTGCATAACCCAATCACTTAAAGGCTTCACCTCTCAATGTTCCCACATTGAGGATCCATTTTCAACATGAATTTTGAAAAAGACAAATATTCAAACCCTAGCAGGATCCTAAAGAAATAAAACACAGGAGGTAGAGTTTAGATCAAGGAAAGAAATCTGTAGAAACACGAAGATAAAGAAATGCTTTCCATAGAGGGAAGATCTGCTTGATCACTCTAGTACTATCTACAGAGTAGCAACAGGTGTGTGGGACTATAGAACTTAGTTGTAATCTAAACTTGAGTTTTTTGGTGGGATTTTTCTCCCTTTGAAATATGGCCTTGTCAAGAATTTTTATTAAAAAACTTGAAAGAAGGAGGTTCCAAAGCTTAATAAAAACTCAGATAAACCAACTCGAAGTCAAAGGACAGGAATTCAGTGTCATTCTCTTATTAAACAAAGAATTTTGAGTGTCATTCCCTAATTAGACAAGGAATTTGTAGGAATTGTTTGTAAAGCCACATTTTTATATTCAATGTTCACCTCAAGTAAATTCTGTGGTCTTGTAAGACTAATTCTGTCATTCAATTACTCAGCTCTCCCAGAGTTAAAATGTTAAGAAGTTCAAGTTACAAAGGGGAAAAAGTGGCAATAATTTATGGAACGAAAGAAGTATTTTCCTCCCTCTGAAATGTAACTGTTGTAGCATACCCTCTAGAGGCATCAAGATTCCAATTATTGTTATTTAGCAAATAGTAGGCGATAACTTCTTTCTCATATTTGTGTGGTGTGAGAATTTCTGACTATGACTGGATAATAGGGATAGCCTTCTTTTCTGATGTGTAAGAGAAAGCACTCACCCAAAAGAAGAAAATAATTTAGAGGAGGCAAAAAACAAAAGAACAAACAAACAAACAAAAAAACCGACCAAAAACAGTAAGCATTTATCCATTTCCTCAGCTGGCCAGACTTGCCACACTATACTTGACTTAGGAAAGAAACTCAAGAATTTGTGATTTAACTTCTCTAGGGCTCATTTAACTCTTCTATAAATTAAGGCAACATATTACACGATCTCCAATTTTAGGATTTAATTTATACAAGTCCAGTTGACTCTAACCCCATTAACCTGTAGGCATTGAAAAACCAACATTTGAATCCATCTTTTTTCCTACTCTGCTAAATCAGCAATGTCCAGGATTGCCCCTAATCCTCTTCTGAAAGGACGGATATAGTATATTCTTTTTTGTGGCCATTTTAAGTCCTCTGTGAGTACTTGAAGATAATGAACTGTGACTCAGCAATGACCGTGGCCAATTCCTTAAGTGCTTTAGTATGAAAGTTATCAAGACCTATGGATGTAACTTACCTAATCGGAGTCAGTCAATTTTACCTGTCTCTACTTTAGCATATCACTCTACTTCCCAACACATCCTTGCCCACTCCTGTGGTGACATAATGGCTGACATTTATGAAGGAAGAATGAAGCTAAAAGGACTTTCCTGTCTCTCTTGTTTAAGTGCTTTTCTCTTCATCTGAGAAAGGGGTAGTATTTTCTCATCTTTTCCCACTTAATACTTGTAAACATTTTTTTATAACTCTTGAGGGTTTTATTTTATATCTTAATTACATATTACATGTTTATCAACTATACCATAGAGGAAAATTAAAAATATTGGACTGGGCAGCACCTGTGGCTCAAAGGAGTAGGGCGCCAGCCCCATATACCGGAGGTGGCAGGTTCAAACCCAGCCCCGGTCAAAAACTGCAAAAAAAAAAAAAAAAAAGTCACTGTACTTGGGATAGGGCCACCTATGTTTTTCCTGGATAATCCCTGGAAAGTAATTAGACTGGCTGAGCTTCAGTTTTCCCCGTCCTTAATGTTAACGGTTAAGTATGATCCTAGGACCCCTTTGCCCCACTGAAATGTCTTCTAATTCTCCGTAGCATTGGACTCATCTCTGCAGCTTTTTCATTTGCCTCATAAACATGTTAGTTACATGAGTAAATAAAGTTATAATTATAGAATTTTAGAGTCAGAGGTTCTCAGCAATCATATATAGTCCAATTCTTAGTTTTAAAGATGAAGAGCCAGTATCCAAGGAAATAGTGATTTGTTATAGAAATAGAGACCTGGTTGGAACCAGACATTAGAATGTAAGCTCCAGCGGTTTTATTTTATTTTATTTTTCAGGTTCCAGTTCAGCTTTTATTGTTTGTTATTCTATGACCCTATAGAATATTCTCTTTCTCCCCGTACTTGATACGGGGAAGAGAAGCAAGAAACAGCCTTTATCCAGCCTCAATTATTAATTCCTATTTCCACCACCTCCTAACTTGAGGTACTTAAAAGTGAAAGAAGAGGGCCAGGTGTGAAGCACAGAGCCTGGGAGATGGAACAGCGGTATGTGGGGAACAGCACTTCAGTGCTTTGAATCCCATACGTAAATGAGACATGTAGGGTAACTTCTTCCAAGAGTCTACCAACTACCTAATATCTAAAAGCTTTACTAGCCCATAATACAGAGCCTTAGCAACCCATTTATCAGAAAACCATAGTTCTATTGGTATGAAAGCAGTCTTGCCTATTTTGAATACATTTTTCTTCTATAACTTCTCAATATCAAGTATTGAGCTAGGCACTGGAGAGATAAAGGGACATAACCAGAAATCCAATCCTCAGAGAGATCACTGTCTAAGGAGGGAGGCAGATAAATAAATTAAGGATTACAACATACTCTGCTGTGTTTTTCAGGGTGTAAAGGGCTCCTATGTAACTCAGTAGAGGAGTAACACTTGAATGCATCTTCTCAGGGAAGTGGAGATCGAGGACAAGAGTGTTTCAGAGAAAGGAAACAGTATTCAGGGGTGTGGTATATGATAAACTGACAAATTCTTTTTTTTTTTTTCTGCAGTTTTTGGCCGAGGCTGGGTTTGAACCCACCACCTCTGGCACATGGGGCTGGCGCCCTACTCCTTTGAACCATGGGCGCTGCCCTGGTGTGGTATATTATTAAATGGCCCACATCCTTTGAGACTCTCACTGGTCACAAGGCCTGTAGGCCCGAGAGGATAACCATGATAGGCACAGGGAATTACTGAGGGCTTCTGAGCTGGGTGGCTGCAGGGTTATAGAAAACCACTTTAAGAAAACCACTCTGATAATTGTATTGAGAGGTAGTTAATTAATTGGAGACCAGAAGAGTGAGAAGTTAGGAGGGGCCAAACTGAAACAGAGAACCAGCTTAAAAGCCATTGTATTGGTTCAGCTTGCAGCTGACAACTGACATGAGCATTTATGGAGAAAGATGGCAACAGAAAATAATTAGCAGGAATTATTGGTGGAATAGGAAAAAAGTGAAAGAGGGTTTTTTTTTTAATCCAATATTATTAAACTCAGACACCCTGAGAACAGTATATATATTCTGACATTTAAATAATACAGGAGGTGAGGTGGCACAGTAAATTGAACCCTGTCACACCAAAACTACATTCTTAAAGTCAGTCCTTCAGATGAAGTTGCTGTATCTCTTTGCATAATTTGGGCATAATTTGATGCCCATCAATTATGACATATTAAGTCATAGTCAGTCACCAAGACCTTTTGGTTTTTAATTACGACAGGCAAGACTAGTTTCAGCCTTTCAGGGATAAAACACAAGCCAGAAAATTTAATTAGGAGTGGACTGGTCTATCGTGAGGTGCCTAAGACAGATCTATTTGGAAATTTCACAATAGAGCATTTTGAGCAGCCAGACTTAAGATTAAAGTTCAAGACACAAGGAGAAAAGGTGATCATAAAGGGCAGGGTGGCAGAGAGTCAGAGAAGGGAGGAACGGAGATGTAGAGAGGGTCTGACAACAGAAAGAAAGGTGCAGCACTCCTACAGAATTTATCAGCATAGGGC
>NW_003852458.1:11122101-11139496 GCF_000181295.1 Otolemur garnettii | reverse complement strand
AAAAAAAAAAAAAAGAATTTCTCAGTTTATCAGCGGAGTTTAGCATCTGTCTCAAGCCAACACTGCTACCAGCACTTCCGATAGGTGTGACAAGAAAGTAAGCCTGAATCATGGACATAGGGCAGTGGTTCTCAATCTTCCTAATGCCGCAACCCTTTAATAGAGTTCCTGTGGGTCGCGACTGTTTTTTATGTTGCTAATTTTAGGTGTGCAAGTATCCAAGAGGAGAGAAATAGATATATAGGAATAGCCACAGTCTCGATAATCATGTAGGTAAGATACAACTCATTGCTAGGTCCGACATCCACTTCCCCTCACTGCAGACCATTAGATCAAACCACATCCAGTGCAGAGGAGACTGCAGTCTCCAAACCCTTTGGTCAAGGAATAACAACTAGAGTAAATGAATCCACTAAGACAATTGTTAGGCTCATTTTTTTTAAAGGACTGTAGAATAACTTAGATTTGCCAACTTGTAACTTTGCCAGCAAAGGATATTTAAGTGAAAAATCTGCCATCGATTCTCTGCTTCCTCTATAATTTTATAAAGGAATGGACGTTTTAATAGCAAAAAAAAAAAAGGTGAAAAAGCAATTTCCCAGAAAAATTGATAGCCCTTTAAATTGAATAAATGTAATGTCATAAAGAGCTTGTTCGGTTTTTCTCATTTTACCACAGACCTGAAAACCTGGCACTAGACTGGCACCCACCAAGAAGCTGCATCCAGGAATCACCCTTAAATTAGGACAAGATGACCGAAAAGACACCACAGCAGCCGTCACTGGGCACCCGCTGCCTTCTCAGTGGGAGGAGTCGAAAAGCGTCATCTGCACGTAGGTGAGGTCAGAATCAGACTGAGGGGCAGCGTCATAGAGTAACATTTATTCATTGGCCAAAGGCAAGCAGCCTTGTTGTTCTTCTTTCATGCCCAAGTTTTCTGCCAATTGAAAACACTCCAACGCATTATTGGATCCAGGTGTTCCTGCAGTTATCCATTCTCTACCCTCTTAATTTGCCCTTTCCTGAAATTGTGCAGCAGTTTATGAAACTTCTGGCATCAACAACTTCATTTGCTTTCTGACTAGTGGTCGCAAACCTCTTGCATATTTCTGGCTTCTTAGCAGGTGGCCTGGCCTGCCAAGAACTACTCAAGATCTTGGATTACCCCCAGGGTTTAACCAGTTTCCAAAATTGGTATCAGCCCCTATAGATATTACATAGCCTCATGGGCACTTTAATGTTTGTCCAGGGCAGACAGACCTGTAGGGTATAAAGCTTCATCCAAACACCTCATGTGTGATTGAGCAGGAACACAGAATGGCAATAAGAGCCTTTTCTTAAAAGTTACTTTTACAAGTCACTGAGGAGATGAGAAAAGAGGAAACAGGTGAAAAGTTGGGGCCAAGTAAACTGCTGTTCCAAGTCTTTCACAACTCAGGAGGTAACTGAGAATTCACAAAACAAAATCAAATTTGCTTTTGCAAGGCTTCTTAATCTCTCTTGCCTAAGCGGAGGAAAGCCACTCCTATTCAGAAAACATTTGCCGGATTTTGAGTTGGAACCTATCCCTGTAGGAGGGATGCAAACTGGAGCTGAAAAAAGAAAATGACAAATACATGAGGCAGTCAGGAGCTGGAGATGCCTCAAATTATTTACTCGACCACACAATAAAAGTGACAGGAATTGCATATCCTTAAACAACCTTCTTCTGGCAGAAGGATACCATGAAATGGCCTGTTTTGCTGCGAGATGCACTAAAGATTAGATAAGAAAGCAAACAGTCCCTTGTGGGACGCTCCAAGTCCCTTAACTGCCAAAATAAGATCCCAGATTAGATCAAAAGCAGAAAGGATTCTAGGGTATCTGTAAGTGCTTCTCAGAAGCAGCAATGTGATTTAAGACAAAAGCACTGGAATAGGGTTGAATATCAAGATCAGTTTCTGCTGGAAGGATGTCGCAAGGACTTTAGCATATGGTTGATAATTAAATGTGCCATCCGTAGGCTTTTCTTCTGTCACTGCTCAGATTTGTTCGTTAACCCACGTCATAAACTAAGTAAATCATGATGATCTATTAATCTGTGGTCAGAGGAAAGCAGTAAGGTGGAGTGGGAGTAAGTGGGGGTCTGGTTGCAATTTGCCATTAATAAGCTAAGTGGGACCCATTTGGCTTTCCTATGTCATAGCTCCCTTATCTGTAAAAATGAGAGATATGGACTGAAGTCTTTTCCAATTCTTGAAATCAACTACCTTGTGATCTCAATTTTAGCTGTAGCATTTTAAAAGTCAATTAAATTTCAAAAGCCACATGCCAATGAATATTCAATGGTGATCACTCTAGTGAATATTTGAGCTAAGAAAAAAACACAATTGGGGAATAGATAGCATGCCAGTCTCCATTTTGATAACACTGCAATGAGAAGAATTTTGTCCGTTACCAAATACATTTACTCTGTCCTATAAACCTACTGATTTTGAGAAGACCAATACACATATGTATTTCTGGACCACTGATAGACTAACATGTCATAACACTCATGAAAATTATGCTGCAGACAAAGACAAGTTCAAGCAGATTAAAGAAATAAGAAATGCAGTGTTCATCCACATTAGAAAACAATTCTTTCCTTTAATGAAAGATGACCTATTGCTTTAAGGGTACAGCTGCTCTGATTTGTTTTCCAACTTAGAAATGTAAATGCGCACACATTTTTTATTAAAGTACTGTCTTATTTACCCAAGATATAATTTTTTAGGGCATAGTATCATATATGATAGACATGATATTAGTTTGTGATGACACAAATGTAGAAAGTTTCTTTTGTTCCTGGGCTGAATGCCACATATTCTAAATGGTAAATTGAAAAATATAATAAAGATATTTTAATGAGAAATATTAAGATCAGAAAGATCAGAAAAGAGTTATGGGGATTCATAATTCTGCCTTTTTGTAAGGATGAAAGTAACCCAGGAAGTTCCATGGAAAATCACATCTCTCCACTACAGGTTTGACCTTTTCCAAAGCAAAAGCTTTCAATTATATCTAGATCACAAGGCCTGTGGCAGGAAAGGCCTCTAAGACAGAAGATGAGCATTTACAAAGGCATGGAAAAATAAAGATTTAGTAAATGGTTGGTGTTCCCAAGAGATTAAATGTGATGTCAGAGGAGAGAAGTGAATATGGAAAACAAGGACTTGACTTTGTTTTAGACAACACTAATGCTTTTTGATTTTACCTATAGACAATGAGGAGGAGGTATCAAAACTGTAGCAATTAAAAAAAAAAATGTCTCAGGGAATGGGGCAAGACAGCTGAATGGAGACATTACTAGCCAGACTATTTTGGCGAGAAAGAAGGACCTTGGATACAGCATATGGGAGAGGAGAAACATCAAAAGTGAATTTTAGTAAGAGAAGTGCTGGAGCCTATCAGGGACCTCATAAAAGAAAATGGCAAAGCGAGGGAGAAAGGAAATAAAGGAAAAAATATTTGTCAGTGAGGACCAAACCCAGGGAGGATTGGAGCCCAACAAAGGGGCAAGAGGGAATCCCTTTCTCCCTCTCATAATCCTTTAGTGAACCGAGAGCTATCAAGTTACTGGGAAGCTTTTCCATCCCCAGAAATCCAAGCACCACACAGAATTATGGAAAGAACGTGTCTGATCCCAGAGCTTGGATACTCTGGACAGGGTTTCCCTCCAAGGAGAATGACCCAAGAGATTGGAGAGCAGGCTTTCTTTCGTTCACTCTTCTCTCTCCCACCTCTTTCCTACCCACTGCAACCAGGAGAGTAGTTTGAGGCAAGAATTCGGCAAGTGGCACCTTACCCTCAGCAGGCCCATCCCGCATCATAAAGTTCCCACAGAGACTGGAGCCAACACCTCTCCTCTTAGGGACTTGCAGGAGACCTGGGACTGCCAATCTGGGAGTTCCTTGCCCAGTGGTATGTCTGGGAGGCACACACCAGTGGGTCGGACACACAGGCAAGATTCTGTGCCCCCAGACTCCAGTGGGGATAAATTGGGGGCCTGGTCTCAAGCCTCTTTACAATGATCAGCTTTCAGATTATTCCTAGAATGCATTCAGGTTTTCTAATTCCCTTCATGGAATTCATCCACCACCAGGCCCTGCCCCTTGTCATTGGGAAGGTTGGTGGTGAGGCAGAGGCAGTACAGCTGATATTATAACCCAGGCCCTGGGCATCAGGAAACCAGACAAGAAATTACAAGACTGGAATCCCATACTAGCCCTACCCCAACCAGGACCTTGGCAAACCACCACACCAAGCAACCTTGGCTGCTTTGCTCCTTGCTTATGAAAACAGAGAAAGGAGCCCTAACTTAGGGTTCAGAAAGGAGCCCTAACTTAGGCTGCTTCTAAGTCTGGGATACTACAACATGGGCACTGTTTTGTAAACTCTGAAACCCTTATGTGAAACTGAAGGCTGCAGTGGGTAGCAAAAGACATTTTTATTTTGCATTCCCTATGTAACAATAAAACCATCTCTGGCTCATCAAAAAAAGAAAAAAAAAAGGGCTTCTGTGGGACATGAGGGTTGGTTAGAAGCTGGACTTGGGAAGTGAGAGAGCCCATATGGGCAGAACTGATGGGAGAAAACTGTGGGGCCTGATATTGGGTGAACTGGGGGAGTGTCCATCTCTCCCACAGGAAAGCTGCACTGTCAAAATAGGGTGAGTCCTCCAGTGGGGAGGATCCCAGCCAACTGGCATCAATACGACCAAGTATAGTTTGTGCTCAGGTAGGGAGAATCCCAAGCTTTGGTGCCATAGCAACTGAATGAAATAGAACTCCTAACTGGACAGACTAATAGCAAGCAATGAGATTAAAGCAGGAATAAATATCTTTTAACAATAACCAAAAACCCCTGGACCAAATGGATTCATCACCTAATTCAAATAGATCTGCAAAGAAGAAAGAATCCATTGCCTATAGAAATTATTCCATAACATTGAGAACATGGAATACTCCCTCACTCATTCTACAAAGCCAGTATCACTTTGAAACCAAAGCCAGGAAAGGACACAACAAAAACAGAAAACTAAAGATCAATGTTCCCCATGAGCATAGATGCAAAAACTAAAGATCAGTATTCCCCATGAGCATCCTCAACAAAATGCTAGCAAACCGAATTCAACAGCACATCAGAAAGATAATTCACTATGATGAAGTGGGTTTCATCCCAGGGAAGCAAGCATGGTCCAACTCATGCAAATAAATAAATGTGATTCCTCACATAAGCAAAGATGAAGACCATATCACCACAATAGATGCGGGAAAAGTATCAGATAAAATCTAGGACATGTTCATGATAAAAATTCTTTAAAAAATAATCGAAATAATAAAAGCCATACATGACAAACACATACCTAACATCCTAAATGGGGAAAAGTTAAAAACATTTTACTTAAGAATTTGAATAAGACAAAGATGTCCACTGTTACAACAGAATATTGGATGTCGTGGCCAGAGCAGTAAGAAAAAGATAAGAATATTAATTTATGCAAATTGGGCAATAAAAGGTCAAATTTTTCCTCTTTACTGATGATATGATCTTGTACCTAGAAGAACCTATAAGTTCCACCGAGATTTTACTGAAATTGATAAATAAATTCAGCAAAGACTCAGGATACAAAATCAATGTATCTTTCATGTAAATTAATAGCACTAATTACTATGTAAATGTAATTAGGATGTGATATGACAATAACTATTCCTGTTCTTTTTTGATGCCCATTTGTGTGGAATCTTTTTCCATCCTTTCATGTTGAGTCTATGTGTCCTTGTTATTTAAATGTGTTTCCTAGAGACAAAATGTAAATTAGTAGCATTTCTATTTACTAATAACAGTCTAGCCAACAGTCAAGTCAAAGACTCCATACCATTTACAGTAGCTACAAAGAAAATAAAGTACCTAGGAATATACTTAACCAAGCAGGTAAAGATCTCTACAAGGAGAACTATGAAACCCTAAGGAAAGAAATTACAGATGATCTAAACAAATGGAAAAACATAGCATGCTCATTGATAGGTAGAATAAAGATTGTTAAAATGTCCATACTACCCAAAGTGATTGATTTATAAATTCAATGAAACTTCCTCAAATTGCCAAAGTAACTTCACAGATCCAGAAAAATTAATTCTATGCTTCCTTTGGAACCAGAAAAGAGGCTGATGAGCCGAAGCAATTGTAAACAAAGGGAACAGATCTGGAGGCATCACATTATCCTACTTCAAACTGTACTATTACAAGGCAATAGTAACCAAAACAGCATGGTATTGGCACATGCAAAGAAGAACATTCCAGTGCTTTTGTCTTAAATCACATTGCTGCTTCTGAGAAGCACTTACAGATACCCTAGAATCCTTTCTGCTTTTGATCTAATCTGGGATCTTATTTTGGCAGTTAAGGGACTTGGAGCGTCCCACAAGGGACTGTGCATAGGAGTAAAGTAAAACTCATGCAAACCAAGCAAGGATGAGGAGGGAGGATGGGAAGAGCAGAAATCGACCTAACAGATACTAGGAGCTCTATTTGGATGACAGGCACACTTTTTGCTAGGACTCAAGCATTTTATAAGATTGATCCATGTAAGCTAAAACATTTGTACCTCCTTAATATCCTAAAAACAAAACAAAAAAAGGGTCTTTAAAAATGACCAGGACAAGTGCATGATCCAAAAAACTATGTGATTCAAATTTGAACCTTAGCTGCAGTTTAGAGTCACCTGGTTTCAATTTCTAACTGTGCTTAAATATCCTTACAGAAGATTCTGGTTCCTGTGGTGGCTGGATGACCCCTTCCTTGACTCAACTTCTTGGGCCATGAGAATACTGAGAACATGGTTATCTGCAATTCCTGTTATATTTTCCCTTTACTCTTCTTTTCCTTCCTTTTTACCCCCACAAGAGATGGGAGATCACAAGGGTTGGTTAGAGGAAGGAACCAACCTCCATTCCATTTGCATTATCATAAGATAAATTAGTCTTCAAATCTACATGGCTCTCTTAACTCATAACATTGAGTTGAATATGCACCTTGACAATCACTGAGAGGACATATTTTCTGAAGTATGATATGGGCAAAGTTATTGACACCTATAAATCCTAGAATTTTTGGAAAATAAAAGGATCTATGAGATTATCTATTGTTAAATTTGTACGTCTGTCAGTTTAACAGATAAGGAAACTAAGGTCTAGAAAGGTTCACTTTGTTTATACACAGCTAGTGGGAACTCAATGAAGATTTGGGTAACTGTTTTTTGTTGTTTTTTTTTTAACTTGAGTAATTTTCACATTTCTATAAATCGAATCAGTTTGAAAGTACAGTCATCACCAAACTCCTTTGTGTCCTTTTAACACAAAGCAAAGAAAATGGATGGTCGGTATGTCATAGACCATCACACATTAGCACACAATACAAGAATCGACTCAAATGCCTAAAGAAGTTTTAAACACAAATCATGTTTCTGATGTCCCAAACACTGTTTGACTTTTTACCAAAAAGTTTTTTAAGAGTGTGCATACCTTCTAATTTTATGGGCTCCACCCAAACCACAAGTTAGAAGTACCAAAATACAGTCTAATAACAAATAAAAAACAAGCAAAACAAACAAACAATAACCAGGCTACCAAAAAAAGAAACAAAACACTTCTCTCAGGACTTCTAATTTAAGTCATATCCTGGAGTTAAAAAAAGGGTTCAGGGACAGCTTCCAAACCAAACACATTTAGATTTATTTCTAAGTGCTTGTATACTTTTTGAACAGTAAGTGACTAAATGCTCATAGCTTTAACACTATAAGCAAACTCCTTAGTCTATCTTTTCACTTTGATTAGAGCAAAAGGAAAATGACTACTCCCTCCTCAATTTTAAAAATACTACTATGATCTGGAACAGTCAAATAGTCCAAGATAGATAATTCCTGTACAATAAAAAACGAGAAAAAAATAGGGATATAAAGAAAAACTCTCTTATATGAGAAAATTTTGGATAAGTAAAATTACTACAATTATTTGCAATGTCATTTTGAAAATGGAATGAATGTCTGTCTTTGATGAAAAGTGCAAAAGTCTCCCACAGTAGAAATTATCTAGAATAATAGAAACAGCCAAAGGTGAGCTATAAAATGATAACCATGGCTATGGTTAGGTTTGGCACTGGGCAGAATAATCAAGAAAGTGGCATTTATGTCTGTTCAGTCTTCAAAGAAATTCATCCATACAAGTAGCAGACACCATGAATGCCCTGTTTCAGACCTTTGGCTTGTTTCCTAGGTCACCTGCAGCCCAGTGGACAAGCTGATAGAAAATTTCTCTGCTTCGTTGTCTGAGGTCTTTCTCTAGTTGCATGAGAACTTGTGCAACCTGTTCTCAGCTCAGCAATGGGCATTAAATATGGGGACTTAATGGCCCCAAGAATAACTTTCCAAATAATGAGGGGCATAAATCACTGACAAATATTCCAGCGCCGCTGCCCTCCTGAGGTATAATTCTGAGGCATATTCTACACAGTGCCTCAGATGATCCCCAGTGGGCTTGAACTCCAAGTGCTGCCAGTAATAAATCACTCATAATTACATCCTTTACTGGTTCCAATCTCCTTTTTTACCTTTCTTTTTTTCTTCTCACACTTCCTGTGAGAACTTCCTCAAAGAACTACCTGCAGTGAAGCCCTTATCATGAATCTGCTTTGGAGTGGGAGCCAAACTACAACATTCCAGGTATTTGTGTAATTTTCCCTGTGTTGCTTTCTCATGGGAGGACAGGCACTGGGCTAGGAGTTTAGAGGTTGAATTCTGATATTGTTAAGTAATTATGTGCCCTGCCATCTCTTTTGTGAGAATTAGTTTTGTTCATTGAAAACTGAAAGGGTTGGATTTTATGTTCTATAAAGCTCCATTGAAATATCACTCTATCTCTGGCTGGGCACAGTGGCTCACACCTATAATCCTGGCACCTGGGAGGCCAAGGAAGATGGATTGCTTGAGCTCACAAGTTCAAGACCAGCCTGAAAAACAGTGAGACCCGTTCTCTACTAAAAATGAAAGAATTAGCCAGACATGATGGCACACACCTGTAGTCTCAGCAACTCAGGAGGCTGAGGCAGGAGGATCCTTTGAGTCCAGGAATTTGAGGTTGCTGTGAGCTGCAATGCCATGGCACTATACCATGGGCAACACAGTGAGAGTCTGTCTCAAAAAAAAAGAAAGAAAGAAAGACTGGAAAGAAAAAATAGCACTAGCAAATAATAGTGGATGACAGAGGGTGGCGCTTGTGGCTCAAAGGAGTAGGACACTGGCGCCCCATATGCCAGAGGTGGTGGGTTCAAACCCAGTCCTGGCCAAAAACGGCAAAAAAAAAAAAAAAAAAAAAGGATGACTAAATAATCTGTCACAGTCTTGTCTGAAAATCAGAAAACACTCATCTTCTCACATTATTATTTATTAAATGAAATTAAATGCATTATTTGTTAAGTCTTTATTTATTACTATAGTGTTAGCTCCTTGAGGCTAAGAAATATGTCTTAGTCATCATTTTATTCTTAGGTTTTAGCAAAGTGCCTCATATATAATAGGTATGTAATAAATGTATGATTAATAACTTAATAATTATTATTAAGAAAAAGGGAGAAAAAAGCAAGTAGATTGTCCAGAATGATGGAAAAGGGAATATAAAAAAATATGTTAAACAAATGAGATGAGCAGAATTTAAAGTGCTCTGAGTGACAGACTTGGGCTTAAGCCAAAGGCCCTATCAAGGCACAAGTGTTTTTGAGCAGGAATGGTACAATTAAAGAGTTAAAAGTGGTACAGGGAGGAAAGGTAGAAGGGAGAGAATTGAAGGAGAAAGTGGTTTATGTTGCTCTCAATTGCAAGGTAATAACTAAAAAGAACTTTTTACAGATTTCCAACAGTTGGAATAAAAACATGCTTATGTTTGTATGATTATTAAACTAATAGTTAAAAAACTTTATGCATCATAAGCAAATAGGTGCAAACTATGGCACAATAATTGGCTCCTTAACCATTTTACCATTTGTGTACTTTCAAGAAAAACATGTTCAATGTTTCCAAACTGGCATCAACTTTGTTTATTTCACACATCTTAGTAACCAGGCTTAGTTCGCAAATTCCAACTCTTTTCAAAATCAAGTTCACCTTCCGAAAATGGAAGTGTTTCATCATTGAAGAGGTTCAAAACCGCAGGGAAATCAAAATCCATTTCTATAAACAATATTTATTGAATATATTAAAATAAAAGAAATGCCATTTTATAGTCATAACTTTAATTTTAAAAACCTACTCATTTCCGGATGAGCTGTTCTAGATGGCAAAGATGAAACCTACGAGTCACCTTCAAATCTTTCCGCCTAGCCTCCTCACCCAATCAGCTGCTTCTGACGTAAGCATCGCACATGCGCTCTCGCTCCGTCTAAGTTCACGCATGGAGCACCATCCTTGTTATGGCCAAAAGCAACAAGAAGCATACAAATCCTACAGAAAATAATTTGGTTTTTTACAAGAATTCTTTCTGATTGGCCAGTGGCTTGTTTCTTCTTTTCTTCTTCCCTTCCTCCTCTTCTGTCTTCCCCACTTCCTCCTTCTTCTCCTTTGATTTGTCTTCTGTACTCGTGTACTTACTAAGACAATATTAGTAAGTATTGATCTTAAATAGACCTCTTAGCACCAAAACACACTAAAATACTAGATAAAATAAATAGCTGAGCGCCGTTGCTCACACTTGTAATCCTAGCGCTCTGGGGGGCTGAGGCAGGAGGATTGCCTGAGCTCAGGAGTTTGAGACCAGCCTGAGCAAGAGTGAGTGCGACCTTCCCTCTAAGGACCTCGTGGCAAGTGCCTGTAGTCCCAGCTACTCCATAAGAGTTTGAGATTGCTGTGAGTTATGATGTCACGGTACTCTACCAAGAGTGACAAAGTGAGACTCTGCCTAAATAAATAAATAAAATACATATAGACAAACACAAAAGAAAGAAAGAAAAATTGGGGCAAGTGAGAAAGACATTCTAATTAAGAGTTTTAAGTGTGCATGATACCACAAAGTATTAAAATATAGAAGACCAAGGATGAGAACGGAGCAGGGAGTCAAGCTATATGCCAATGGGCAGAAGATGGGTTTTGTCAACCACCAGAGAACATGGGATTTGGTCCCATGCTAGATGAAGAGTCAGTCCATGGTTTAGGCGAGGATCAGTAATACATGTTACAATCATTAAGGGACAGATAATTTGGACACAGCAAGCTGGGTGCCAAAGTATAAATATCCAAAACACAAGGTAAAGAAAAGAAAGTGTACCTTTCCAATGAAGGTAGCTAAAACTCACCACCTTAACTAAGTGGATAAATTCAGTATTGGTCGCCTGGGACAACTTAGTCCGTGGCACCTCATATTTGATATATGCAATAAAAAGTAGACAGCATTGTTCATGAAGTGTCATTGCTAAAAAAATAATAATAATCTGAATCTAATCAAGATTCTAGATCTCTCATTTACAGACTAGGAAGTGGAGAACCAAATTAAACCAGCATGCAAAAGCAGAAGGTTGATTGTGCTATAAGGAAACCATTCTGGGCCCTTCCAAAGTCAATGTCATGGGAAAAGAAGGCCCAAGGGAACCACATCTAAAATAGTGAAAGGAAACTAACTGCCCAGGGCAATGCGTGGTCTTCCATTTGACCCCAAACAGAAAATAAAATTCAATAAAGGATGTGGGGGGACAATTAAAGAACTTTGAATGTGAACAGGATATTTTACTTTATTAAGGAGTTATTTACTTTCTGAGGAGAATGTCCCTATTTTTAGAAGATGCACATTAAACAGCTTAAGAGTAAACTGTCAGGATCTTTGCTGCTTACTTTCCAATAGTACCACATTAGTCAGAGTGTGTGTGTAGGAATGTGTGTGTGAGGGTAGAGAGGCAGAGAGCAAACGTGATGTTGTTCATTATTGAATTTAAGTGAAATATGCACTGATGTTTATTGTACTTTTAAAAATTCTTCTTTACTGGGTGGCACCTGTGTCTCAAAGGAGTAGGGCGAAGGCCCCATATGCTGGAGGTGGCAAGTTCAAACCCAGCCACCCCAGACAAAAACTGCAAAAAAAAAAAAAAAAAAGAAAGAAAGAAAATAATTCTTATTTACTTTTAAAGCTTTCTAAAATAATGAATTTTTGAAAAATGTGCTAGAGTTCAATATAGTTTTATAATTTTGTCTTCTTTTGTGTTCCATTATTATGTCACAAGTGTTTTTATAGGTAAAAAATATGCATCTATCTAAGTCAGTAGAATGCTAATTGAAACACCGAAAGGTCTGGTTTAATTTCAGCTCACTAGAGAGAAAAGGTGCTGAAAGTAAACTGGAAATTAACCGTTGTACCCTATCTGTGTTTCCCATATACCTTTGGGCTCTCTCCCTTTTAGCCATATGTACCAAATCAGGAACAAATTTCTAAGCTCACTTCAGACTAAACATGATATGCTTATATTTCAGAAAGGGAAAATACTGTTTAGTTAAAAGAAATGTCAGAGCCATGTAATTCCCTGGCTGCATTATAGTCCTGAAAGACCATGCAGAAGTATCTTTTATCCTGAAATTTAATTTACTCTATTTTATGATAGAAATTACCTGACAGTTTATCCTCTCTCCACTGCCAACAGCAGCTTGATAAGATAAAACTTCTAAAATAATAATCTACCATTATTCATTTTTGTATTTTATTATTATAAAAAAGACTGACCTAGAAATTAATGTAATGATCAAGAGTCTAGATTACCCAGATTAAACCCACTTTTAAAAATTAACTGTATATACAAAGTCCAATTGAGCTCATATATTTTAAGTAAATCTATAATGATGGGTTTTCTATAGGTTTGTTGTTATTTTTTATTATTATTATTTTTAATGAGAGTACTTCTCTAATAGGCTAGACTAGAAGAATTCAATCCAGGATTTCAGAGGCTGAGATCCTAGACCTGAGCAAGAGGTTGGAGTACAGGGAGTCAGAGGGCAGGGGCCTTGGGACTGGAAGGCAACCAGAATTGGAGGTATCCGATGGGCAGATTCTTAATATAACAACACTGTTTTAGGAGAATAAAACTAAGAATGACAGCAAAGTGGGTCAAAGTGACCTGGGTAAGGAGTATTTCTGAGTACTGGCACACTTCTCAGAGACAAAATTTCCTAAAGGCAAGTCACCATGAGTAAGACAGGGCAGAAATAAAATACAAGTTATCAGACACCTGCTACAGACTGAATTCTATCCTTCCAAGGTTTATATTTTGAAACCTTTATACTCAATATGATGGTATTTGACCACGAGGTTTTGGGGAGACAATTAGGTTTAGATGAGACGTAAGAATGAGACCCTCATTATGGAATTAGTGCTCTTAGAAGCAGAGGAAGGGACACCAGACCCGTGTCTGTGTATTATGTGAGGACACAGTGAGAAGGTGACGATCTGCAAGCCAGGAAGAGAATCCTCCCCAGAACCTGGCCATGCTGACACCCTAACCTTGGACTTCTAGAATTGTGAGAAAATACATGTCTGATGTAAGCCGCTAAATTTATGGTATTTTGTTACAGCAGCCTGAATAGACTGAGAGAGCGCTAATGTGATGGCAATGCTGAAAATCAGAGCGATGGAATATGAATGTAATATGGATATGCATTTTAGGGAACTGAGGAGTCAATTAAAATTAATATTAAAAACATCAGAAATTAAGAGTCACATTAAAATACAATGTCAAGACATAAAAAAGTAGGTAAAAGCAAGCATTCAATGGTTTGGCTCATGAACCAATTCGTCATAGCTGAAGAATTTATCAACCATAAAAATTATACTAGGGACTTATGCAAAATGTAGCAAAGTTGAGAAAATAAAAAATATTATTTGTAAAAAAAGCTCAAGAGATATGGAGGATCAAATAAGAGAGTGTCTAAGGTATGTCTATTTGGGATTCTGAAGCCCAGATAGAGGAAGCACAATAGATAACAAAAGAGACAACAAAAAGATATTCATATTGAAACACAATAGTAAAATTGGGAATAAAAAAACCCAAAGAAGAAGAAAACAACTTTAAATCAGCCAGATAGAAAGAATCCTTTGTAGGAGAGTACTTTGAAGGTGGCTCTAGTGATAGTCAGCTGTGAGGTATGTAGCACTTTTTCTAGGATGAGTTTGTGAACTTAATTACCCAACCCTGTGTGTCTATACATATATATATCTTGACACTTTTTGATATGTCAAAAAGATAAAGTCAACAAAATATAGAAAACCTGACTCATTCAATTTAAAAAGGCTGATCTGTTGGTCACATAGAGAATTTACACTTAACAATCAGAAAATAAACATTATTCCCAAGCATACCCAGAATGTTTATAAAAATTCATCATGTACTTGACAGTAAAGAAGCCTTTATAGAAGTAATCCATGAATTTTTTTCCATCTACCGTACAATAAGATTGATAATATAAAACACTTTAAAGCTGAAAACAATTTAAATGGCTGTGGTTCAAAGAAGAAATTATGTAGACATTTCAGAAAATTTACCGAACAAAATGATGGGATGTCTAATAGCAGTGCTTCGGTTATAATATATGGCCTCAAATATGTGTATGAGACAAGAATAAATTATAAATTAAAATTCTAAATATTAATGAGCTAAGAAGTTAGAGGAAAAAATAAAACAAACCTCAAAATATTACAAGAAAATAAATCCCCAAAAGTTTACAAGAGAAAATAAGTATCAGACCTAAAATAAAAGTAAAAAATATATAAGTGTAATAGTAAATTCAATGAAATAAATGGACACTTTTACTTTAACAGATTGAAAAAATTAGATTATCTGAATAGAATCAGAAAAAAAAAACAAAAAAACATGTTTGACCAATCACCAGCCCCACCCCCCACCCCCCTTATCTCAGGGCTTAGGGGAGGTCACGCAGGCTGGCTCCCACCAGATCTGCCATGAGAATACTGTGCCTGATGTGACACCCCTGTTGGGCTTTCTGGCTCCCCAGTACTACTACCCATGTATAATGTGCATCCTCATTTTTCCCTCAAAACTGTGGGTAAAAAAGCATGCACTGTACACAGCAAAGCACAGTACTCTCTGCTACCACTACTTCAATTGCACATGGCATAGGAGGTCTTGACAAGTACAATCAGAAAAAGAAAAGAAATTGAAAACAAAACATGGAAAGGAGGAAATAAAACTCCATCTGCTGAGTTGGTACATAGAAAATCTATAAAAACATAGTTAATCCAAAATAATAATGACTAGTTTAATATTTAGCAATGGTGCTTAGCTAGCAAAACAAGTTAGAAATAAATTAAGGAGTTATATGAAGAAAGAAAACAAAATAAAAATATCATTGCTTAGTAAGCATAAAACTCCTCCTGCAGGAAATCAATACGTCTTTTTTTTTCATAAAAATATTTTTTTCTGTAAATCAAAAATATCACTTGCAAAACTAAAGACAAGTGACAAAAATGGAAACAAATTTAGAGTATTTTTTCAACAAACCATTAAGAAAATGATTCTGAGTTAAAAAAAAAAATGGGCAAGGAACAAAACAGATTTCACAGAAATTGAAGTAGAAATAAACATCATTAGGAAGATTCAGCTTCCTTAATGAGAATTAAATAGGCATTAAGGCAAAATTTATGTTTCTATTTTTCTGTCAAACTAATTAACACTGTTGGTTCATACAGGAAATTCAAATTGGTCTAACCTTTCTGCAGAGCAACTTGGTATCAAACCTTAAAATAGTTTGAACATTTTTTTGACACATTAATTTCATCCAGGTGAAGAACAGACCTTGGAAATGGCCAAGGGTTTAAACTCTGACTATACTTCTTACTAGTGTCTTGGCTCAAAGAAGGTAAAATAGAAAATTAACCTACTTCCTAGGTATTTTGTTACAGATAAATGAAATGCTTACAAAGGGCTTCGCTCAAGTTCAGAATCATAAGAAGTGCTCGATAGATACCCACCATCATCACCAAATCTATGTTAAGAGTTGATCCTAAGATAATCATCAGGCAGGAATGTCCTTGAAAATACACTCTAAGAACTAATGAGAATTTTTTTTTATAAGAGTAAATCTGTTACATGACCAAGATGTCAAAAATAGGACGACAGTACATGGGCTATTTTGTAATCACTAAAATAAAGAAATATTTGCTAACAGGAAAATACCACTATTGAATTCATTTGGAAACATACATTCATAGTTACAAGTTCAACTTTTAGCACTTTTTGAAAATACATATGTGTGTTATGCATGTGTGCATGTGTGTTTTGTGTGTATGAGTGTATATGTGTGTAAATATGCATGTGCCTGTGTATTTAAATATACAAGCAAACTGAAAACCATAGGTGGTATGGATAGTCATCAGACTCAGCCATCAGGAAATATTTATTTTATAAACATAGAAAAAACATCCCTGGGCAACTTTTATACCTAAAAATACTTTTGATAATCACAGATATAAAAGTGTTTTTTCTCCTGTCATTACGTGTCTTTGTATCTTTGGGCATAAATATTTTAACTCGTCGTGATTCATCACTTATTTTTCTTTCATAGTATCACCTTACAGGGATAAACTTTCAGCTTGTTCTGGTGATACCAGATACAGACAGGGCGTCATTAAGCGGGTCACTGTGTAAAGATACTGTATCCTGGAGTTAACATTTACTGCCCCGATGGAATTATTCATGAGATTTAGCAGAAGGGTATCAATTTAGGTAGATTAATACTACCTAGACAAAGGCCACAGTATGTTGAGTCATTTCCCTGTTCATTCTGGTATATGAAGTTATTTAGATGTTCCTTCATTTACATTTTAAGTTAATAATAAAAATATACAGAAAAGAAAATGTTGAATAGATCAATATTTAATAGTCTTATACCCACTCAAAAATCTTTCACAGTATATTATTTCATGCAAGAGTTTTAAGCAAAAGTATGTGCCTTTGAGTTCATTAAATTGTCTTAGAACACTTTAAAAAAAAAACAACCAAATATCAAGAGCCTCCTTGATGACTGCTCCTGGGATGGAGATGCAATTGTAAGCACGAGTGGATGTAGTTCCTGCCCAGGGGGATCTTTCAATCTAGAAATTGAACCAAAGTGACATTCAAGTCAACCACACAGAATATGATGATGGCTCTTTGCTGATGAAATCTAATAGTACCTGCCTCATGAATGAGAAATGTGATTCTCTAAGATTTAGAGGACATAAGACTCACAGCTTGTATATTCTGGAGATCCTCAACCTTGCCCCCAGAGATTTTTGATATGGTAGATCTGAAAAAGGGGATTTTGCGATGGTAGATGTGAAAAAGGGTCGAAACA
>NW_003852458.1:11117899-11121450 GCF_000181295.1 Otolemur garnettii | reverse complement strand
GTGTCCTTAGATCAACCAAACCCAGAGGTCAGTGACAATATTCTCACTTTATCAGGACATTCTTGTTTTCTTTAATTCATGTTGTATCAGTATACTGGGGGGCTTGAGATTTTGCTCTGTGTTTATGAAATATCTCCAGCAGAATGATTCTATAAGGTCTCTGTAACGTTGGGGATAGCTCACTCAAAGTTGTTCATATAAATTATAATGCAAGGCCCCCAACGAAGATTTTTGAAATTTGAAGCATATATCTGCAGATAAAAAAATAAGCAGTTTACATTTCAAGGGAGTCTCCAATTCTTTCCCAAGGTATGATTCTATCTTTTCATTTTTAATTTCTTAACAAATGTATTTAGAAAAGGCAATTGTTAACTGAAGGCCTCAATGCAGTTTTTCTTTACAAAAGAAATGCCTATGACCAATAATTTGGAAGCATTAAATGTAAAAATTCAGTAAAAAATAAAATTTAAGAACTGCTCATACTGCCAATAATTGGGAGTAGTCAATGTAAGAATTCAGTAGAAAACTAAGTTTTAAGAACGACTTCTATTCGACTATTAGAAGCAATAATTTAGTAAACTTTCAGGAAATACAGTACTTTGACGTTAATCAATTTTAAGGGCATCGTCAAGCACATTGCATTATGTGTTACATGAATAATGAAGTACAGATACATCTTAAAATAATTAAGGAGAGGATTTTCTTCCAGTCTTTTATTAATTGCTATTTTTTAAGCAATTAAGCAAACACATAAAGTGTTACCAAGATTTTTAACTTTTGGTTTATGGAACATCCTGCTGCTTGTTTTTGAGACACTTCATAAGGAAACCCAAAGGTCACGTAACTTGTGGTTTGGAGTCCTATGGGCTTTTCAATTACTCTTCCTTCTTTGGCTGAACTTTTTGATAAAAAGCGAGAAACTGGAGATTATGAAACCTGAATGGATTTTGTCCTTGCATTTTGCATCGTAGTTACCCTTGCAACCTTGACTTTCAAAAAACCTTACGGACATGTTTCAGGTTTCAACCAATTTTAAGCATTTGGTTTTATGATTTTTCTTTAATTGCTTCTGTAACCTACAGACTTTTAGAATGGTTTTGCAAATGACTTAAGTCCTGTTGCTTTGACAAATAAAAACCGGGTTTATTATTCAGTGCATAATTGAACAATAATTACAACGTTGATTATCTTTTGTTGGGCTTGCTTTATAAAGCCTTAAGTCATTTAGCAGGATTTATAGCTTCCAGGATTTGAACAAGGGTCATGGAGGTCTTTACGTTTTTGCCAGCTGACCTTTTGTTTGAATTTAAATTAACCCAGTTTGCGCTGCTTTTATATCTACTCTGAAAAGACAGGCCTGTGCAGAACGTTACAGCTGTATAGCTGTCTAATTATTTTTCACTTTTTTAATTAAAATTCACTAAAATATCCAGATAATTTAAGAATAAGACTAACTATAGTTAATCACTGCAAACATAGCTATGTAATAACAAGAGTTAGACCAATCATGTGCTGTAGTAAATATTAAATTGCTTTCTGAAAACTCTTAGAAATATGGGTTGGTAAAGACAAGATTTCTCTATGTACTTTTGTGATAGTCTTAAATAACACAACACTTGAGTTTGATTTTTTTTGATAACAGAAAACTCATATACCACCAATTTTTTTAATAACGGAAAATTCATAACCATCAAATCTAATCATTATAGGCCACAACCAAATGTTTGGAGAAAAAAATCTTGTCCTCTGCAGGTATCCTTACCTACTTAGCCAGTGGAACAGGAAGAGGATGTAGGACATTTTGTTACTGTTTTTATCTTTTCCTGTTCATTTCTTGTTTAGAGACAGGTTATCCCTGTGTTGCCAGTCCGGAGTGGTGTGGCTATCACAACTTACTGTAACCTGGAACAGCTGGGTTCAAAGCAATCCTCCTCCTCGGTGTCCTGTGTAGGTGGGACTATTGGGACACACCACCCTTGTTTGCTTTTTCATTTTGGGGGGGGTTGTTTTTTAATTTGTTTGTACAGATAAGCTCTCACTGTGTTGCAGCATCTCAAACTTGGAGACAATGAATCCTCCTGCCTTGGACTCCCAGAGTTCTCGGATTATAGGCATGAGTTGAGCCATTGCACCTGGCCTATTTTTGTTGATTTTACAAGTAGATCCAGGATTCACCCACCAATATAATAAGCATCTACCATGTACCTGGTTTCATAGCGATAAATGAAACTTGGTCCTTACTATTCATGAGTTCAATGTCAAGGCAGGGATACCATTCATCCTTCAGTAGTATATATTTCCTTGGACATTGATTTTAGCGATTTCTGTTCATATCATGTAGTTCAATTCTCCCAACACAGGGCTTTGTAAGTATATATGGCAGCTTTTTGTACAGAAAAAAGCAATGCTTTGTCTTCTTGTCATCTTAAAATCTCTATGGCTCTTTCATGACTGAACGATACCATTTCCCAGTAGGGGCAATATTTGATTGGGTTTTGAGGTCTAGTATGTCCAATTCAAAAAATCAGCTCTAACATTCTCATCATTTTCATCAGTTACTGCTGAGATGGCCACAGAATTGTGTTCACTCTAATGTATAACAGGATCAATAATATGATGTTTGCTTTAACATCTTGAAATACAAATATTTTTAACAGTGTGAAAGAAAAAGCAAGGTGGTATAAAGGGTTCTGGAATTGGAATCTTGTTTTTTATCACCTGTTTTACTAGTTGTAGGTACTGGAAAAATTGTCACCTCTAAATTACATCCTTATCTGTGAAATGGGAATGTTACTTATCTCACAAGGTTTTCAGGGTGTGTGTGGGGGGCGGGGGTTGGTTTGGTTTTCTCTTGATAAGGAATAAATGAGATTAAAATAGATGAAAGATTAGGGCATAGGGTCTGACTGACAGAAGCAATCATTAAATGTTAGTTGGGTCAGAAGCAGGAAGGAAAACATTTGCCTTACTTCTAAGCAGGCCAGTCTAGTTATATTTACTAGACTTCAGGAACTAGACATTGTCTGCTTCCCTTGATCATCACAAGCTTCATCTACCACATCTCCCTCCATCCAGCTAGCTCCAAACAACATAGAGGGCATCACTGTCAATCAGGATCAAGAATTAATGGCTCACAATCCATTTTAATTTGTTCTTTGTCCATCAAGAGATGAGGTCCCAGCATGTCATTACGAGCTATGTAAAATAAACCATGCTGATTTCCTAAGAACAAAATGTTTTCGTTACCTTTTTCATTATATGGAAACACAGTACTGGTTCTAATACTTATTTTCTGAGTAGTATATACTTGGACAAATCTTTTCCTGTGTCTCTTTTCTCATTTTATAATGAATAAGTTGAAGCAAATAATTTCTAAAATCCTTTCTAATTTCACTATTTATTTCTTATGACTCCAGCAACTAGTTTTCGAAAGAATTAATGAAAACTTTTGAGATAGGTAATTGGAGAAGAGGAAGCTTTGTATTTAAGAAGTTGGAAGTAGCTACAGTGTCAGTGCTCTGAGTAATGAGTCGTTTTGAGTATTCACATTC
>NW_003852458.1:11094255-11114493 GCF_000181295.1 Otolemur garnettii | reverse complement strand
TTAAATACCCATCATAGTGCCAAAAGGAAAAACCAGGGTGCGGCTTTCACATACCATGTGAGTTCACTTTCCATGGTGACTTAAAATAATTTTGATTTTTTAAAAAAGAAATAGGTGGCGGTTGTGATAATCTGGTCCTACAGCTTTAGATAAATATAGAACTTTAGTTTTCCTTAAACTCTTTCTGTTTTGCAGTTCTAACATTATTTTATGACTTTTTATAATTTAGATTTAAGTAATATACACACAAGAAGTCATGTCAGTCATTAAAATAAGTGACATTCTACAGTTGTTTCTTTTTAAAAAAGTAGAGTGCGATAGTTTTACCTTCTTCAAAATACTTTGAAAATTAGAAGCTGATCTCTATTTTCTTTGCACTGCACTTGCTCTTTTCCTGCTTCCTGCTCTTACTGGAATGTTTTTCTTATCCCCAGTGATAGTCAACAGCTGTAGTTTCTCACAGAGCTTATTAGCAGCTGTGAAATGCTACTGTCCTAAGTAGCAGCATTTGTTGGTGACTGTTGGGATGTGATTGCTGTGATAATAAAATTACTTCACAAGCTTCAGCCAGTCTTTAGTCAACATTGGCTGGAACCTACTGTTTGCAAAGTACTGAATCCACTACACTCCCAAAACTTAATTGAAGGACAGAGACAGAACCTAGGGGCTAAGTTACTTTTACTGTATACCAACAGGGACACTAACTATAAACTGATTATGTGTGCCTGAGTGTGGCCCCCCAAAATGTAAAATAAACCAATGAAAGAAAAGGAGACTCCCCTTGGGAGTCCCAAGGGAAGGAATTAGTGATGAACAAAGGGCATCTGGTGGTGAATTAGCCTTGGGGAGGTGGTGGAGGAATCATTAGCCATAAAACTGAGGTATCGTGATGGAGAACACACATTCTGATGCACTCTCATACCATATCTTGTTAAACATCTGGAAATCTAGGGAGAGGATGCAGTCTAATAAGTTGCTTTGTGCATAGAAATGTGTCTTAAAAGAAACAGAATTGCTGTAGCATGACATCAGAATTGAAGGAGATTGAGACGTTAAAAAATAACATTTAAAAATAAAGTCCACGGCTAACATCATATTCAACCATGAAAGGTTGAAAGCTTTTCCTCTAATCTCAGGAACAAAGGAAGGATGCCTGTTTTCATCACTTCTCTTCAACAGAATACCAGAAATTCTAGCTAAAGCAATTAGGCAAGAAAAAGAAATAAAAAACATCCAAATTGAAAATGAAGAAGTAAAATTATCTCTGTTCTCTGTTCACAGAGATGTGATCTTATATGTAGAAAACTCTAAAGATAGCATACTCCCACATCAAAAAAATCTTACAGAACAAGTGAATTCAGCAAAGTTGTAGGATATAAGATCAACACGCAAAAATCATTTGCATTTCTGTGTACTAACAATTAACAATTCAAAAATAAAAATAAGAAAACAACTTCGTTTATATTTGCATCAGAAAAATAAAGCACGTAGGAATAAGCTAACCAGGAAGGGGAAATACATCTACACGGAAAACTATAAAACATTGCTGGAAAAAAATCAAACAAAACACAAGTAAACCAAAAGACTTCCTGTGTTTATGGGCTGACAGACTTAATATTGTTAAGATGTCTATCCTACACAAAGCAATTTAGAAATACAATGCAATCCCCACCAAAATCGCAAAGACTTTTTGTTTGCAGAAATAGAAAAAATGTGTTCTAAAATTCATAGAGAATCTTGTGGAACTCCAAATAGCAACAAAAAAAGTTTCAAAAAGAAGAACAAAGCTAGAAGGTTCACAGTTCCTGACTTCAACACCTGCTACAAAGCTACATGAATTAAAACAGTGTGAAATAATGTATGTAAGATGGCTAACTAGACACAGGTAGTAAGTGCCTCCTTCATGCAGAGGATCCAGAATAGTAAGCAGATTCTCACATTTTGAATAGAATGTCTAGAAGAGAATGCTAGGATTTATCGGAGAAATTACAGAAAGCACCAAAAGTGGATAAAAAGAGGCTTCAGGGCAGCTTGCCAGTCAGAGACTGTCTAAGAGCTGAGAGAAGATTTTGGACATGGGAAAACAGTAAAAGAGAAGGCTTCAGGACACCACCCTGCAAGATAAACTCCTCCCTCCCTTCCTTCCTTCCTGCTTTCCTTCCTTCCTTCTTTCCTTCCCTCTTCCCTTCTTCCTCCTTATCTTTCTTTCTTAAGAGACAGGGATCTTGCTGTGTTGCTTAGGCTGGTCTCAAACTCAAACTACTGGCTTTAAATGGTCCTCCTACCTTGGCTTGCCAAAGTGCTGGGATCACAGATGTGAGCCATCGTGTCCAGCCATGGATGAGCTTTTTTGATCTTGGCTACAAAAGAACGCCCCTGACCCATGCAGATCTAGGGCCTGACATAGAGAGCTGCTTGGAGATTGCACAGATGTGACACTTCAGGGAACTCCTGGCATCTAGAGCATCTAGAGCAGCTTGCGTTGGGGCTGTTCTGAGAGCTCAGAACTAGGAAACTGTAGGCATGCCTGCAGGTGCTATAGGGTTCCAAGGAGGAACAGAGGAGCCCAGGCCCTGCCACACACCCCTGGGAAAGTCTCCACTGCCTGAGGTAGACTACTGTTGAGAATCAAATGTGAGCAGGCAGCATTTCCACAGTTTATTGCCCACACTGCTTGCTGGGTGGAGCCCCAGCACTTCTAGTCAAAGGCCCCACACACCATTTTGAGAGTTTCACACTAAACTGTGCCCCACCCTTGGGCTGAGTTTGGGCTAATGCTGGCTATCATCCCCTTTTGTTTGGGGGAAACCAAGCTTTCCAAAACACATCTAAGACAATACCTCCTCCCCCCCCCATTCTGAAACAAGCTGCTAAGAGAAATTATTCTCAACATGGTGTATTGCCAAATGTAGCCAGACAGAAAAGAGCCCTGCCCTCTCTGGGCACAGGCCCAAGGCATCATTTGGAAGTTTAAAGCTGGACAGCACTCTATTCTCAGGCTGAGTTCAAGCTGATCCACTGCAGCCCTGCCCAGCACGGGAGGCCTGAGGAAACCCGAGTCCCCTCATATACCTAGAGCAATTCTCCTTGCCCTGCTACAGGGTGCTGTGAGACTGAGTCTTGAGTTGAAAGCTCAATCCCCAGCATCTTGTTCACACTGTTTGCCTGCAAGGACACCACCTACCCTGGTCACAGCTCCAAAGCACCATTTGAGGAATTTAAACCCAGACTGCACTCCATTCTCAGGTTAAGTTTGGGCTGACATGGCTACAGCCTCATGAAGCTCAGGAGGGACAGGGGAACCCGAGTTCCCCTACACAGACCTAGGACAGTTCCCACTGCCTTATTGTGGGTTTCTGTGAGACTGAGGCATAAGCAAATTATATTCCCTACACTTTCTTGCCCATGCTCCTCACCTAACAGGACCTTTATTTCTTTGATTACAAGAGCACTGCCAGCATTATTTTGTGAGTTTAACGCTGGTCTCTGCCCTTTCCTTGGGTTGAATTCAAGGTAATGTGGCTGCAGCTACCAGCCAGCCAAAAAAAGTCAGGGAATACCCCTTTCTCCTAAGCATACATAGGACAATCCCCCTATTGACACAGGTAGTGGTGGGACAAGGGACCAGGCTGCCCAATCCATTGCAACTGCCAATGACACTAACATGGACCACTTGGTTCCCAGTTGGTGGCCCCTCTGCTTCCACTTTCCACATCACATCAGCTGCTCAGGAACCTAAGACTCTGCTCGTATACATGCCCTTATGCTCCAACTACTAGCATCTGAGCAGGCCGCTGATGACCCAAGAACTGGCTGCCCATAACACAGTGTCACTGCTAACACAAGCTGATGTGAGGACCTAAAATTAGGGGTGATCAGCTTACTAGTGCCAGAACTGGGGCCCAAGACTGACTTGACTGGCATTAAAGTTCTCAGAAAGACTTTACCACAGCCTCAACTATACCACAGCCTATACCCTATGCCACCAAGGAAATCACAGCTATTACTGACCCCATGCATTGTCTAAGAAATTACACAAAGATTACACTACTGCAGGCATCTGAAATCAAAGCCAGAGTGTCCTGTTCAACTGACATCATAAATACATCTTCAGGAAAAAATTATCCACTTCAAAAACAATTTCAAAAATTCAGAGTAAATGAATGCTGCTTCACATGTCACAAGAAACATAAAAAAAAATCAAGGACACCACCAAAGGGCAAAACAAATTGTTCAGCAACACATCCAAATCAAAGCAGATTCCTCAAAATGCCAGATAAAACATCAAAACATTAATTTTAAAGAAACTTAATGAGATGCAAGGAAAACCTGAAAACCAAAATGAAGAAATCAGAAAACTGATTCAAAATATTAACAAAGAGATAAATATCTTTTTTAAAAAAACCTAGAAATTTTGGAGCTGCAAAATTCATTGAGGGAAATAAAAAAACATATTTCAAACCTTTAAGAATAGGCTACACTAAGCAGAAGAAAGAATCTCAGAACTTTTGAACTAATCTGGTTAGACAAAACTAAAGAAAAAATAATATAGAAAAATGAGCAAAGTCTTTGAGATATCTGGGACTATATGAAGTAACTGAATTTATAAATTATTAGTATTCCTAAGAAGGAAGAGGAAAAGGAGTTTGGAAATCCTATTTAAGGCAATAATTGATGAAAATGTCCTAGGACTAGCAAGATACTTAGAAATTCAGGCATAGGAGGCCCATTGATCCCCAGGCAAATAACACTGCAAAAAAGACTTTACCAGGGCATATTGTTATCAGAATGACTAAAATCGAAGGGTAAGGGTGGTACTTGTGGCTCAAAGGAGGACACTGGCCCTATATGCCCGGAGGTGGTGGGTTCAAGCCCAGCCCTGGCCAAAAACTGCAAAAAATAAAATAAATTGAAGGGTAAGAACAAAAATTTTAATTAGCAACTGAAAAGCATCTAGTCACCTATAAAGAAACCCTTTAGACTGACAGCAGATTTCTCAGCAGTATCTTATAGAACAGCAAAGAATTGAATGGCATTTTTAAAGTGTGGGAGAAAAAAAGACCCTTCCAACCAAGAATTTTATATTCTCCCAGAATACGCTTCATAAGTGAAGAAGAGATAAAGTCTTTCATAGACAAACAAATACTGAGAGAATTCATTACCACCAGATTGTCTATACCAGAAATGCCCAGAGGTGTCTTAAACTTCAAATGAAAGGCTAATTTTCATCATCATGAAAACAATGAAAATATAAAACTAAAAGTTCTAATAAAACTATCATACAAAGTAGAAATAGGAATTAAAGGATAACATAACAAAAGCTCAACAAACCACCAAAAAAAAGAAGAAAAAAGAATTTATAAAACAACTGGGAGTTAATTAAGATTAGAAGAAAGCCTTACATATAAATATTAACCTTGAATATAAATAAAATGTTCCACTTGAAAGATACAGATTGACAGAATAGGTAAAAGCATCCCATGTTCATAGATCGGGAGAATCAGTAGTGTTAAAATGACTCTCCACAGCAATGTATAGATTTAATGCAGTTCCTACTGAAAAACCAATGTCATTTTTCACGGGGCATAAAAGTAGAAACATAGATCAATAAAGAAGAATAGGAACCAAGAAATAAAACCATGTAACTACAACTGACTGATCTTTGGCAAAGCAGGCAAAAACATTCACTGGGGAAAGAACTACCTATTCAATAAATGGTGCAGGAAGAACTGGATAGCCACATTCAGAAGAATGAACCTGGAGTCTTCTTTCTCACCATATACAAAAATTAACTCAGGATAGAGTAAAGGTTTAAAAGTAAGACCTGAAATAATAAAAATTCTGGAAGAAAACATTGGAGAAACTCTTGTAGACATTGGACTGCACAAAGAATTTGTGCCTAAGATCCCCAAAAGCAATACAACAAAAATAAACAAATAGGATTTAGTTAAATCAAAAAGCTGCTGCACATCAAAAGAAATAAGTAAAAGATGAAATAGAAAACCTACGGATGAGAGAAAATACTTGAAATACATATTCCTGACAAAAACCAAATATTCAGAATTTATAGGAAGCTCAAACAATTTAGCAAGAAAAAAGGCCCCATTAAAAAGTGGGTAAATGAAAGAAACAGGCATTTTTCAAAAGCACATGTGGCCAAAAAACATATGAAAAAATACTATCACTCATCAGGGAAAAATACACTAAAATCACAAAGCACTATCAATTTACCCCTGTCAGAATGGCCATTATTAAAAAGTAAAAAACAAATAAATGTTGACACAGACACTGTGAGAACAGAATTGCTGCTGGGAATGTAAATGAGCCGAACCTCTGTGGCAATCAGAGGGAGCGAATCTCCAGAGCTATTAGATATTAGAGAAGGAAACAGCTGCCTGCAACCTGACAGAAGTGGCCTGAGGAAGGGTGAGATGAGGCTTAGTGGAGAAGGGAGAATCCAAGTAGGGAATGGAACCGGAGGGACCTTGAGATGGAGAAGGATGAATCCTGCCCAAGGGCAGGAGCCTTTGAAGTGTACCAAGTCTGCTCACAGGGGAGAATTCAGAGAGAAACTGAAGGAAGTTTCTGCTTACAGTTTTACAAGTTTGTGATTTCAGAATAAGAAACCATCTTTAAGTTGTATAAAAACAATTTTTCGTGACGTTCATCAGCTGAGATTCCAGGAAACTTCCAATTTGATTTTGGAGAAGTCAATCTGACTTCAGAGAGATGTCTTTGGGATCATTTATTGACTCCCATGTATTATATTTCTGTTAGGTGCCCTATACTCTGTGAGATGTTGGAAAAGAAGTTCACATTTTAGTAGGGGAGATAGGCACAGAAACCACAATAAAAATATATGGATGGCATATGGACACTTAAAAGGGCATCTTAACTCAGCCTGAGGCGAGCAGGAAGACTCTTAGGACTCATGTCTGTGGTGAGTCTTTAACTGAGTCTTGGTACATTAGAGTCAGGGGTGGGAAGAGAGCAGGCTGGAAAGTTCTAGGCTCACAGAGCAGCTTGAACAACAATACAGATGTGAGAAACAACATGTGGCCAGTGATTTGTTGTTCCCGGACCATCGTCACATATATATGTGTGCACAAGTGAGTCAAGCCAAAGGTATTTTTGCTGCGTGCTGTGATCAGAAGAAGATGAAAGCTCAGACACTCAAGCAGAAGTTCATACAAAAAATAGTAAGTAGGACCATGCGGTAGTGAGGATGGGAAAGAAAGAATATATCTGAAGAATATTTGGATGGTAGAACCTCCGGACTTGGTAATTCATTGAGAAGAGAACATTTAGAGGAAGAAATCGAGTGTCTCACTTTTGTGACTGAGGGTAAGTAGATGGCAGTGTGACCAGCAAAGTCAGGGCAAGAAAAAGGATAAGCCACTCCAGAGAAAATAACAGGCTGGGAGGAAGACAAAGGGGAACTACCTTTCATTCATTCCTTCTGTACAAATGTACATGCTCGCGCCACCAATTGCCAATTAGAAAGCGTGAGAGAGAATATTTTCCAGGTGTGTCAAGGAACTAAGAAAAGTAGAGTTTGTCGGGCTCTCAGCTTGCAAAATGCTACTAAGAAACGTTTCCACATTTTTTACCTTCCCTCCCCTCAAAGGAGCAAATGTCCACTTTCTGAGACCCCAGGGAGAAATAAAGTGAATCACAAAATAGTTATAGTGAATTCACCTAAAAATGCTGGTACCGAAAACTAATTCATGAGTGATGTGTGGAAGCAGAGAAACAGTCTTGATAGTGCCCCAGGTAGGGACCCACCCAAACAGAACCGCCTGCCCAGGAAAGAATGTCCCACCCAGGAAAGAATGAGTATGCCAATCCCCACCCCAACCCCCACAACTCTTATATCCCCACCCCTGACTTCTTTTTCAAACTCAGCCTGCTGCCACCCGAGTGACTAAAGGCCACGTTGCCTACACAGAGCCTGACTCTGCTTCCTTTCACTCATGCCTCACAATAACCTCTCATTTTCAGTCCTTTACCTCCCAAGTCTCACAACCACACTGTTGAATCTTGCACAACCAGTTCCCTGCACGATTACTGCGTGGGCTCTCACGTGTTGGCAGGAAGGCCTACAAAATGTTCTATGCCCTCATCTCTCAGAGTCTACTGGCCAATAAGACACTTACTCCCAACTTTATGTATGTTTGTCTCCCGCAGACAGAATATATAGTCACTCCCATTTCTACCCCCTTAATTATGCAAAAATTGGGATTGTCAAATGGCTGAACCACTGATCAATACCAGGTGCATATACTACCATGGAAATTGAAGGTCCTTGGAGATGACAGCACTGAGCTGGTATTTTTCTGGTCCATGTAGTCCAAGTCTCTCCCAGTTGATATTATGCTCTAAGAATGTGAGATACTGCACCATCTTTTGCAACTTTGTGAATTTAGGAGTTAATTCTTACCGCTTCTCCGTCTTCTGGCTAGGATCAGGTGTAGGAGTTAACTCTTTTATCAAAGGCCATTAAAATAAGGAAAAAGATAAATTGTCCCTCTTTTCCTAACCTCTCTTTCTGTACAGCCAACATTTTTCACAAGACTATACTATGGCAAATTGGGTGAATAGAAGGGAAGGATTTTTTTTTTAAGTAATTGTCCCCTTTTGAGGTGACCTACTGAAACATTAAGAACAACTCTCAAAGATCCCAAATCTCCTATGATGGTGGGATTTCAGTAATTAACAGAGTGCTGAGTAATTTTTCTCTGCCTCAGTCTGTGCTGCTGAACAAAATACCCAAGACTGAGTAGTTCAGAAGCAATACAAATTTATTTCTCATAATACTGGAGTCATGAAGTATAAGATCAAGGCATCATCAGGTTCAGTTTTCTGGTGAGGGCTGCATCCCGCAGAGGGAAGGAAGTCTGTGTCTTCACATGGCAGAAGGCAGAAGAGTGAGAAATGGAAAGACCTGTCACTTAACTAATAAAGAACCTTCATCTCATTCTAAAGAAAGAGCCCTCTCAGCCTAACCATCTCTTAAAGGCCCCACCTTTTAATATCATTGCATTGGAAACGCATGAGTACTGCAGGGTACACATTCAAGCCTGGCACTTCCTCCAACCCCTCAAAATTCATGTTCTTCTCACATACAAAATACATTCATTCCATGCCAGTTGCCACCAAAAAAAGGTCATTCCTGCATCAACTTTAAAGTCTAAAATTCAGTGTCTCATCTAGATATCATCCCGAGATAAAACCAACCTCCGACTCTGAAACTGTGAAATCAAACAAGTCATACACTTTCAAAGTACAATGATAAACCAGGCAGAGACATCCTCATTCCAAAAGCAAGAAATAAGCAAGTAGAAAGGGAGTAACAGCTTCCGGGTAAGACTAAACCCCCAGCAGGACAAACAACATTAAACAATAAGGCTCAAGAAGGATCTTTTCTGACTCCACTTCCTGACTTCCAGACACCATGGCCTTGCTGGGCACAGCCCCTGCAGTTCTCATGGGTTAGAGTTGGGTGCCTGTGACTGTCCTGGACTGGTCTCTGCAGTGGCCCCCTCCTAAGTTCAGCTGGGCGTTGCCCTAGCAGGAGCAGCCTCACCCCTGTGACAAGCCTCTCTGCCCTGGCTCTGAGGCTGTGAAGAATCTTTGGAAACCTAGGTGGAGGTACGCATGCCTCCACTGGTCTTGCATTCTGTAGAGCCTGCAGAATTAGCCCTTTGTGAATGCTGTCAAGGTTTATAGTTTAGGCCTTTTAGAGCAGCGCCCCGATATGCACTTGAGCCCCCCTGAGCCAAAGCCAGGCAACTGAAACACACTGCATTGGAACTGTGAGCAGAGACTTGAGATAGCCCTGGGCAGCAAGCCCTGAGGTCTGGGGCCCTGGGCCTGTCCCTCAGAACCACTCTGCCCTGAAGTCCCTGGCACTCCGGGTCTGTGAGGGGTGTATCAGCCCTAAAGATCTCTCAAATGTCTTTGGCTCATTCTCCTGTTGTCTTGATGTATAATAGCAGTTGGCTTCCTACTCTCAGATTACTGTCCTTATCAAATGGTCACACCTTTGACCACACCCTGGATATTCTTTCCTAAAGATACCTTTTCATTCCTCACGTGGCCTAACTGGAATTTTCCAATTCTTTATGTTCTGTTGTTCTGTTTCTCTCTCTATCTCTTTTTTTTTTAAGACAGAATCTCAAGCTGTCGCCCTGGGTATAGTGCTGTGATGTCACAGCTCACAGCAACCTCAAACTCCTGGGCTTAAGCTATTCTCTTGTCTCAGCCTCCCAAGTAGCTGGAACTGTAGGTGCCTGCCACAACTCACTGCTTTTTTTTTTTGGTTGCAGTTGTCATTGTTGTTTGGCAGGCCCAGTCTGGATTCAAACCCACCAGCTCTGGAGTATGTGGCTGACACCCTAGCCGCTGAGCTACAGGCACCGACCAAGCTCTTTACAGATATTGGAGACGGACATCCTCAGTTAAAATCCCAGCTTGCAATTTATCAGCTGTATGATCATGATCAATTTACTTAACATTTTGATATCTTAGTTTTTTTTAATTTAAAAAATAGAGATAATATCAGTACCTATCTCATAGGGTTGGTGCAAGGATTAGACAAGCTAACCTGTAAAGAGAGAGGCGTGAAGTCAGTGTTATTGATTCCCATTAACCAATTACAATTGACTAAGTTTGAGATTCAACGCCATACTTGAAAATAAACTGGATTTTTTATTTGTGCTTGTATGTTATTACTTAAATATTACTATAATTTTTGAGAAAGAAAAATATCCCATGAATTATTAACAGCTATTGGTTTTCCTTACAATTGATCTAGAAAGTTACATTCTTATTATAGTCATTTTACTGAACTGTACTAATTGTAAGTTACATTAGGGGTTTCTTTTCTTCTCTTTTCTTTTCTTTTCTTTTCTTTTCTTTTGAAACAGTCTCACTATGTTGCCCTTGGTAGAGTACATGGCATCACAGCTCACAGCAACCTCCAACTCCTGGGCTTAAGTCATTCTCTTGCCTCAGCCTCCCAAGTAGCTGGGACTACAGGTGCCTGCCACAATGCCTGACCTGGCTAGTTATTAGAGATGGGGTCTCCCTCTTGCTCAGGCTGGGCTTGAACTTCTGACCTCCAGCAATCCACCTGTCTCAGCCTCCCAGAGTGCTGGGATTATAGGCATGAGCCCCCACAGCTGGCAGATTGGAAGTTTTTCTTATTTTAAAAATATTTTTCTGCCATAACATCTTATCTTCCCTCTATAAATTATTGAGACTGTTAGATAATAGTTAAAACTAAATGATCACATAATTTTTATTATCATAATAGACATTTATTAATATATTTACTGTATTATTAAATCAGATATGTATCCATATGATTATATATGTATACATATACACACACATATTAAGTATGTTCTTTTAAATTATACATTTACCGATTTATTACACTGTATCAATAAATATCTTGGGTTTAATGGAATGAAAAATTTAAAATAAATGCCCTAAATGTTTTATAAGAGAATAATTAAAACCTCATTTCTCATATGTAATATTTTAAACAATCCTTTTACTAATTTGTTCTTGAAATATCTGGGATATCAACTAAATTGCAAAACCAGAAGTTTGCTCTATTTCAGCAGACTATGAGAGCAAGCACAATGCAAAAAAACATAGCACTCTTCCAGTGTTTTATGTAACTACAAGCTTTAACCTCTGAATTTAGGAAAGCAGGTGAGACTGAGAGAAGGGGCAGCCCAGATGACATGCTTTGACATCTGTCAGTTTGGTGGCATCAAACAGCTACCTGGTGGTGGTACCAATGCTATCCCTTTCCCTGTACTATTGAAGGAAGGAGATTTTCAGCAACTCTGTGTTGATTTAGTTACAGAAAGTTTAGTGAACTTCAGTTAATGTTAAGGCCTGTTAACAGCAGGAAGAATCCAGATTTCTGCCACTGAGAATTGGGGAAGCCTGGTGACATTAATAAGATCCAGATCCCAAGGCCAAACAACTGTGATCTTCCTTATCCCTTGTCCTTATCCCTTGAGTTTGTTAAAGCTTTTCATCTCCTCCCAGTGGCTTCCACTCCTCCCCCATCTCGGATCTGCAACAGGAGAAGGGGAAAGGGAAAATAAGAGTAGAAGCCACCAGAAATTACTGTTCTAATTTAGCATTAGCAGGAATTTGTAAACCACCACTAAGCAGATAAAGCTAAGAGCTACTAACTACAAACATAACCAAACAATAACCTCTGTGACTGTTTAATGGAGACCTTGATTAGAAACACAGAAACCAGGAGGCTTTACTGGAAACCAGGGAGCAATAATGTATTCAGAGAGGAAGGCTAATGGGGCTTGAGGACAAAATCAGCATTCTGGAAAGAAAAGAAAGGGAAAGAAAGGTAATCGGGTATAGGAAGAGTTAGAATTAATATAGCAATTTTAAATTGGCTATAAAGTATTGACACTAAAGTATTATTCAGAAGATACTAAAGTAGCATACTGGAATAAAGAATTATAACAATTAGAAATGTTCACCTACATGAATTTTGTAGGATCACCTACAGATACAGGTAGACATCTGGTCATTGCTTTTGTTTCAAATGTGGTTTGTTGTTTAGACCATCATGAGTTATGGAAGACTCTTTCTCAGGGTATTGAATTTCATGTTACAGTCAGTTCATCGTAGCCTATTTTGCATATTTATTTGTTTCCAAAGGCTTTCCTGTACATGCAAAGAACAAGTTAAGGTACACCTGAAAAGGTCTGAGTGTAAACGCCATGGAAATTACAGATATTCTCTAAAGCAGAAATTATAAATTTGATCCACCAACATAAAACATCCACAATTGTGTAGTGGATGTGTCTCTTATATTATTGTGTAGTTGAAGTGTCTCTTATATTATTTAGGCACAAGTGTTTTCTCATATTTAACTTTTTTGATTTCCAAAGGTTTATTTGGAAAATACTATACCTTCTCATTCTTCCTATGGAAGGGTGTCCAACCTGTGGCCCATGGGCCAGGTGAGGAGTATGTGAGAATTTTATTATCTATGGTAGTGGATACTGTGAAAATTATGCACAGAACTTTCTTTTCTTCTCTCTTTTTTTTTTTTGTTTTTGCAAATCAGTTTTATTAGTGTATGTGTATTTAATGTGTGACCCGCAACAATTTTTTTTCCGGTGTGCAGCAGAGAAGAAAAAATGTTTGGATGACCCATCCTCTAAAGAAGCCAGATGTGACTACTGGCTCATATTAATATTTTTCAACATGTAGATACAGAGCATCATTGCAAAAATTTCTACTGGACGTTGCTATATAGGAAATGAAAACTTACAAGAAAATTATATATGTAGGAAAGATATGCTTCTAATAAATACAAAAATAAACTTTATGCCATTATTTCCAAAACTTTTTTCTAAATGATAAAGATTCCTAAACTAGTGTATTTCCCATATTGAAATTGTATACCATATCTTATCCACGTAGCTTTCCCCATTTTATGTGATTATGGTCCAAAAAGTAAAATTTAAGGGATTCAATTCATGTAAATTGACAACTGTAATAAAACTTTTAAAAACATTGATTTGCAAGGATTTAACATAACTTACGAATTTTTAACCAGATTATTTTAAAGTGTAATGTCATGTTTTCAAAATAATTAAATTAAGCGAGGATAACCCACTTACCTACTTAAGCCCTGTGTAAAAATAGAAGCAGCTATTTACTAGTCCCATGATTTATATTATGGAAAAATTAAATAGATATTGGTTTGAGTATTTCAATTTTCTTTAAATATCAGTGCTAAATTGATATCAAATGTTTCACAATTTTAATCATCCCAATGTGTTTTTTTTTTTTTCCCCAGAAACCACGATAAATAATAATTTGATCTCCAGGAGCTAAGAGTCTTCAGTGTCCCTGACAATGCCATCAGCAGTGGTACCGCCTTTGAATCCTCACGATCTCATGGGTGGCATCAGCTTTTTATTCATCAAAAGCTATTGGGTCTGATTTTTCTCTTAAGTTAGTGACTTGTTAAAACATATATAAAATTATATGGACACATATACATAATACATGATCAGAATCATCACACATACGGTTCAAGGAAACACTCTTTCGTTGAACGTGACTGATAGCATTTCAAGTGAAGTTTAGCCTAAATGTATGAGCAGTTAATCTGATGCCTGTAACTTGGCACCTTTGTACGGCGATCGTGGCAGGACAGATCACTTAGTGGTTTCAGATGTTAGACTTTAATGAACTAGGATGGGTTTCCTTAGCATGACACCAGTTTATCTAGTTTATTAGCTTTGTAGTTTAAAAATTTATTATTCTTTTGTGTCTGAAAGCATTTTCATGACTTTTGTTCCTTTTGAAAAATGTGCTGTGTAGGAAGTAGTCTGTTAAAAAACCACTTAATTGCTAGAATTAGCTCATTCAATCATGATTCAGTTTCTTTCAAATGTATTTCTTTAAGGAAATTAAGGAATCCGGACATGTTGGCTTATGTCAGTTTTCATTAGAAGCTCTCAGGAATTAATGGGTAAGTGTTTCATGGAACTCCACTGATGAGAGAAGGTTACTATGCATTGCAAGTATCTTTAAATATAAAATTACTTTTAACATTTCTTATGATTATTATTCTGATTTCCTGTATATTCGTTTTTCCCAATCGTTATGTTTTCAGTTTTTACTTAGTCATACTTTGGGCAACCCAAATAGTAAAATTTTAATAATAAAAAACAAATATTTATTTTCTCTGAATCCAAATGCACAGTCAGGCTACACAAATTATCTGTCAGTTTTATAGCAGTCTTGCGAGAAATCTCAGACTCCCTGGAATGCTTATAACCCCAGTTTGATGTGTTTCTTATGCCTGAATTGACTTTTTTATTCTCTCTCACTTTTCTGTCTTTGAATTTACCATGTGTGGCCTGCCTGGACTATAGCTAATTGGAATGGACTCGGGAAATAAGACAAAGCAACCATCCGGTAAGGAAGCTGTGAGGGAGACTCTGACCAGTGTATCCATCTACTCTGGAGGTGACTGGCCAGACCAGTTGGGACCTCTTTTTACCTACTTATAAGAAAGAGAAAAAGAAAAAAAAAAAAGAATAAGAGAGACAGAGAGATCAGCCTACTTAGCAATTGAGTGAACAGGATGAATAGAAATGGAGAAATGACTCAATGCTTTTGCATCAGCTAATGGAATTGCTCTTGATTCACCAGACCAGCTCTTCAACAGCAATCCTAACATTTTTTAAACGAAACAGCAATGAAAGATGTTACAGTTGTCTGTGATGCCCCACTGAGATATCTGAGGCATTTTTCCTGTCTTCCCTTACTATCTTTCCAATAAACCCTGCATTTATGAAACAAACTGAATTTATTTTTACACCTTGATGTTGGATATAAACAAGTTTCATGAATTAAAATTGCTCCAATCAATGGGGAAGAAAACTGAATAGAAAGTAGGATACAGTACTAATCATTAGCTACTTGATACTGTAAAAGTGATAATCTAACCAATTGATGAATGATCTCTTCCTTTTGGATTCAGATCTAATTTGCAAATTACAGGTACGGGTCTCTGCATACGTTCAGGCCTCATTGTTGAGTCTATCAATGGATTCACGACCACTATGAACCCATTCCCTAATGCATTTATAGATAATTCAACATCAAAATGAGCTCATGAAAACTGAACTAAAATCAACTAGAAAAGAGTTTTCTTTTTTCACAATCTTATATCATTTACGTAGGGAAAAGAATAATTATTGCTCCTTTACAGCCCTTCTCCAACACCTTTGACAGTTTTATCCAGTCGGTTGTTTCTCTATGATAAATTCAAAATGAGGACGAAACACCAGTAGTTGTTAGTGATTAGCTAAAAATGTGCACGTCATGAGGAAGCACAAATCCATTTGTAGATCAATTTTCCATGTAAAATTGCTGACCTGACTCCCTGCCTGTCCTTGGAGACCACAAAAAAATCGCCTTGGACCCTCATTAGAATGTGTTTTTCTCTACCCCAATAAAAATAGTTGAACTCTTCACTTAGGCACACCTTACAAAAACGAGCAATAACTTTAGATAAAACCGTTCCTTACGCGTTCATAATTAATTTGAGCTCTGGGTGCAGAAAGGGAAAAAAAAAGTTCTATGTTAGCTATTGTTAAGACTTCCACAGATTTATATGTAACATCAGAAAAATAAGAACTCCTGCACAAGGCTATTCTCATGGTTTTCATTATCACATAGAGTTAATCAAAACCAGTTCAACCTCAGGCAAATATCCCTAGGATGAAAGTATTAAAGAGGAATAAAACATTGTAGTCACTTGGATACTAATTAACCTTGAGAACGCCCAAATCAAGGGCAAAATTTGACATATGTCTTCTGGAACATTTTCCCCTAACTACCAATACATGCAAAGTTGATTATAATATATATACACATAGATATATATAAAATAAATTATCAACCCTACACTGTGGTATCCCAATACCAAACCAGCAAGTGCCTGTCCTCACCAGGTACTTTGGGCCTATGAGGAGTTTTTAAATGTATACCTGGAGAATTCAATGTATGGCACATTTATTTTATCATGAAACAGTATTCTATAATGCAACATGCTATTGTTTAAAAAGTGTGTTTTTAAGGGCTAACCCACTGCATAAGGTAAACAGTTCACATGGCAAATTATCCAGGCATAGAATTGAAGTGTTGTTGGGGGTTCTCAGTCCTGCAGCTTCCTAGCTCGCTTTTGCCTGTCAGCACTAGCAAGGATTTAAACGCAACGAAAAGTGATTAGTATAGCTGAGAAATGAGATTTGTTTCAGAACTGCTGCTCTGTTAAAAACATCTTTATTTTTGCTACAATGGCCTGGCTATTTAAGTTCTTGTGTTGCACTAATTAATAATGAATAAAGGACATTAAAGCACATTACCTAACTTCATGTTGCAGGCAAGCTAATATGCACATACATTATTTACATATGGTATACATCTTTCCGCTATTTAAATTTTGCAGAATAAGGAGTAACCAGTGAAGTAACTTTTAAAATGTGTTGATGTGCCCTGTGTGACTGATAAGACAGACTATAGAGAAATATCAAAAAAGCAAATACAATTTTCTTCATTAAAACATTAGTCCTCCAACTGTGCCAAATCACATTTTAATCAAATAAACATGGACCTTATCATTAAAGACAAGTACTCCAATTGAAGAACGTTAAATAACTTAATTGTATATGGAAAATGTGGCTTGGAAATATAAACACAATTAAAACAATTTGTTTTAGTCTTTTTGGTCAGCCTACTTAGAAGGCTAAACGTCTTGCACGTATTTGAGATTAGATACAGCATTCATTTGCAGCTCTGTGTCACAACAGCCCAGTAAGGATTCTTGATCATCCTTGCACACAAACAACATTGTCTTCCTTCCAGGTTTTTGGGGGGTTTTTGAAAGTTTTATTTATGTTAGTTAAGACTGCCTTTAGAAGTTTCCAAAGCTTCCGGTAGCAATGAGATATTTAAAACAATACCCACCTCAGTAACTCAGTGACCATATCCTTAACCTATTTGTTCTAAACGCCTAAAAAAAAAAGTAGAAAAATAAGTAAACCAAAAATAAGCAATCTTCCAGCAGCTCCAAGTGTCATCAATTGACTGTCCTTGAACCAGGGATCATATTAACAAAATGTAAGTTAGATAACAGTTATTAGTGTAATAAAAACAACATTGGGATGAGCTTGGCAGTAATACGTCAGGAACATGAAAGATGTGTTGTTTTGGTTTCCGATTTATCTGGGTTTTCAATCAGGCTCAGCCAACTTGAACAAGTAGTTCTTATGGGCAACCACTATGGTTTTACTTGTTTGTTTGATTTGTGTTTTAGGGTTTTTTCCCCTTTTATTTGATCACTAAGGCACGCACAAACATTAGCCTCTAGCCTGAAGCCCTAAAAGTAAGCCATTCTTTCCCTGGTGAAATTCTAATCTTCTTTTATTATGTTGTCAATGAGCTGCTGAGATTCTCCTTGGCTTGTTAACATGATAGCAGACAGATGAGAAGAAATAAAAAGTACTGGCCTGTGAAAGGCAAATCAAAGAGCCAGATTGAGGAGATTCTAGAGTTACTCAGGTGAGGCCCTCGGTGCCTCGCTAGTGACCCAGCTAATGGTCAGAATGCTGTAGGTTCCGTATGGACGACCCAAATGTTAAAACATGGTATTCAAATGTCTGCATAAATGGCTGAGAATTTGCCTTTTCTTTGTAAGCTTCCTATACAATAAACAAAAGACTGGTATTTGATACTAACCAAACACCGAGAAGAAACAGACGATAACACTGGATGAATGTATTCAAGACACAAATCTTTATGTGGCACTGGAAAGACGTTAGGGTCCTTTATTTCTCTACCAGATTTTTATTTGTCCTTGCTTATAAGTTTATTGCCATTTACCAAAGGCATACTCATTTCCATAAACATCTAACAACAAAAATCACCTGGAAATGGGTTGATGCTTTCATGCAGTGAAATCTGAATAAAATAAGAGAAAGTTGCTTCTCTTTATTTTTAATGACTATAAAACTTAAGTGAAAGGGCACTTGACAATATTCTTTGAAGAAATATTTTCAGAGCTGTAAAAACACTGGTACTGTGACTACGAGCATTGAATTCTGCACACTGACATTTCTTTGTTTTCTCCAGTAAAGTAACTGCTTACTAGACATTGAAGCTTTCGTGCCAGTTGCCGACTAAATAAGTACACCTTAATTATAAATTGAATAATAAAGCCAAAAATTTTTGTTCTATAGCTTTTTTTTTTTTTGCTCTTACATGTGACTTTATAGTTTCTTTCCTTTGAAAGATTTTTAACTTTCACATGCAAGTTTACTTTGAAAGTTCATGATAATTAGGACATAATCATCCAATTTCAAGATGAAATTTTATTTCATATGCCCATGTACAACATTTAGACTAAGAAAACCAGCTGTAAAATACCAAGTCTTGACTAGTAGTGCCACCTAGCATCACAAAGAAAAAGTTGTTCAACTACTTGGCAAACCATTGGAAAATGTATCAAATCATCTAATACATTCTTTGGTCCATTTTCTAGAGAAATGTAAGTTGGCATAATTCAATTAGTAGAACTATACACCAAGCCTATATTTTTGGAGATAGTTTACCGTGTATTAGGAATGTCAGTGTTTTTAGGAAGATGTTATTATGACAGGTAATGATGAAGTCTAAGTTCTGATTTGCTAACTGTCATGCCACCATTTTTTCCTCCAATTTGAGAAAACATGGGAATTCAAATGGATAAAAATAATGTTCATATACTGAAATAGTGACTATGAGCTAATTTATAAAATAAAAACCAAGTCATTCACAAACTTCAGTATTTTGAGTAACAATTTGTGACACCTAACAACTGATTGAGACCTGATAATGTTTGGGGTAATAAATTTAGAAACTTTGGGATACAATATTATGATAACAAAGAGGTCATAGATTCAATCCGGGGTGGGACTGAGGACATTATTCTAACCGTCTCTGTTAAAATGTATCTTATTGGTCATGAGCCATAATTAGGGGGTACATGACTCATGGCAGCTTTATTTCTTTGACAATGTAGAGGGATTCAGCTGTGAGACATGGCAGGTACTTGAACAACATCATTTTGTTCAAAGTCATTTCATTATAAGTTCAATGAAAGAAAAAAGAAAACCTGATTCCTGGCTGGTGCCACTGTGAGTGTGGAGTTTGCACATTCTCATGTCCCTGTGGTTTTTTCCAAGTCCTTAGTTTTTTCCCACATCTCAAAGATGTGCACTTGAGGTGAATTGATCTGTCTGTGTGGTCCCAGTGTGAGGAGCACTTGAGGTGAATCGGTCTGACTGTGTGGTCCCAGTGTGAGGAGCACTTGAGATGAATCAGTCTGACTGTGTGGTCCCAGTGTGAGGAGCACGTGAGATGAATTGGTCTGTCTCATGGTCCCCTTGTGAGGAGCACTTAAGGTGAACCAGTCTGTCTCTGTGGTCCCAGTGTGAGGAGCACTTGAGGTGAATTGATCTGTCTGTGTGGTCCCAGTGTGAGGAGCACTTAAGGTGAACCAGTCTGTCTCTGTGGTCCCAGTATGAGGAGCACTTGAGGTGAACTGGTCTGTCTCGTGGTCCCAGTGTGATGAGCACTTGAGGTGAACCAGTCTGTCTCTGTGGTCCCAGTGTGATG
>NW_003852458.1:11077532-11093237 GCF_000181295.1 Otolemur garnettii | reverse complement strand
TGTGGTCCCAGTGTGATGAGCACTTGAGGTAAACTGATCTGTCTCTGTGGTCCCAGTATGAATGAGTGTGGGAGTGTGTGTGAGTATATCCAGAGATCACGTGGCATCCTGTCCAAGGCTAGTTCCCACCTTGTACTCTGAGCTGCCAGAATAACCCAATAAGCATGTTGGGAAATGAATTAATGGCACAAATTAATATAAAATATAAATTCCCATAGTTTGCTATGACCATACAAATGCATGACGAGAAATGAAGCGGCACTAAGTGCTGAGCAAGCCCACTATGTTTCAGTTTGGGGGACTGTGTGGTGGTAGGTGGTACATAAAAATTTTGCTTTGCTAGCATTTCCTAGTTTGACCCACTGGCTGCTATGATCATGTCACTCACTGATTCCCCCAAAACTGGGTAAATCCTTATTTTGCCTATTTTGATTAATCTTTATGTATAGTTCATGTTCATTTCAATGTTTAACATTAAAAGTATTTGGGTATTTATTTAGAAGCTTGGTGATATTTTTGTGACCAGAAATATGCTACAGGAACTTAATGCTTATTTATATTTATTAGCCTATGGTAGAAGTAGTTTCCATTGATATGAATTCACTTAAAGTCATATTTTCAAGAACCTATTGACAGCATTAAATAAGGACTCACTGTATTATTAAACTTGAGTGGTTATCTTGAAAAAGGGAGGAAACCATAGAACACAGGTCACAGTCTAAGACTTGCTCCTCTGGGGGTGATGAGCACTCAAGATAAAATATGGTAACAGAAAGGCTAACCTGAACTCTTTTTAGAGCAGTATCCAGGTACACATCATCTAGTGAATAGGACTCCAAAGGCAAATACACATTCTGGTCAGGAATAGGTAGATGTTCAATGCTTCAACCAATTAGGTTGAGATTTAGAATGAGAATGTAACTATAAATATCTTTCATAAAACAAAAATATGAATCCAATAGTAGATTCCAGGCAACAGCATGTCTAGAGACAAGAGGGGCCAGGCATGGTGGTGCAAAGTCCTAGTGTAATCCTAGCACTTTGAGAGGCTGAGGCAGGAGGATGCTTGACACCAGGAGTTCAAGACCAGCCTGAGAAACTTAGCAAGGCCCTGTCTCTACAAAAAATAAAAATAAACAAAAACAAGCAACATACGATGTTCCAAGCATACCAGACTTCACCAAAAGTACTCTTAGTCTCTTATGTGCTAGGAGGCAAGATGGCATAATGACCAAGAGCATGACTGGAGGCAAGTGTCTCACCACTTGCTGGCTGTGTAATAATGTTGGACAAGTTATGTCATTTGCCTGAGATCCAGTTTCCTCATCTATAAAGCAATCACAGGTTTGGTGTTCAGCTCTAACACAGTGAAAGGAACGCGCTCAGCATTCCTGCAACATAAACTTCCAGTCCAACTGAGTTCTTGTGACTATTATTTTATTATTGTCCTTTCCTCTCTGGTTAGATTTGTTGCAGAATTAGATGGGTCTGGTCTGTAGGTACTGGGTCCTAAGAGCTCCAACGAGCCATAACTAGTGAAGCGAAGTACTCACAATTAATATGCAAACACATAGCTCCTGGCCTAGTGAAACTCAGTAAGTAGAATGGATATAATAAGTAGAGGGGTATTTGCCACTGATGAATAGAAGGATGCTGCATATTTTTCTGTGTCGCATTCATACATACTAACAAATTAAAAATGTCATCAATCTATTTATTTAGTTCTTTCCCCAAACTTCAGATTCCAGTTAGATATCATTAGGTGACATAAATAATGTTTGTCAGTGGTTATCGTTTTCCCCCTAAAATACAGGTTTGATGTCAGAAAAATATTTTTCAAATATGTAATCCACACGTAAGGTCATGTTAAGAACTACTACTGTTGTGACAACTATTTCTTTTCCTCCTTTTTAACTTTATTCAGGTTCCAGGTTACAGATAATTACAAAGAAGCTTGGTGAAGTTATAGAGAGGAAGAGGAAGAGGTTTCATATTCCAAAGTTTAAGTGAAAAAGTAATCACTGCAGCATCAAGGGAAGAAAATGCCTCTGCCCTCAGGGCAGGCCCAGGAGCTCAGCTTCTTTGTTCTCATGGTTGTCTCCTCTCTCCCTGAGATGCCCACGCATCTGATACAGTAACAAAAACACTTTGTTTTGAGTCAGATTAATTTTGATTTATTAAGCACATCCACAGTTCTGATTTTCAGTGGCCAAAATAAGACACTTTGGAGACTGTTAGTGATTTTTGTGAGGAGGCTCCAGATTCAGACTGGGGGCAAGTGACCACTGTAAGTCCTGAGGCCCTGAAGATGGAAGAGAGAGGCACAGACTTACCCACCACCAGCAGAGATTCCAGAATATGAGACTTCCTGGTTCCGGCCTTGCCTTTCTAGATCTTAATTGCATGAATGAGATATAAATAACATGAGAATGTAGTTACTTTAATAATGGGCAGTCATTTGAATTGTGGGATTTTGTTCTAGGTCCTATCGGGTAGTATGAAGCCCTCACATCTGGAAGTAAGAGCATTGAAAGCTGATGTGCTTACTTTTAGCACGGACCAATTGCTTTCCAGTATTAGTATCTCTTTTTCCACTTCCTTGCAGAGCAGATAATAAAAGAACAACAACAGATTCATGTCTAGGTGAGTGACCACCTGGATGGTACTTTGGAAATGTTAGATATCTTTTGCCTACGAACAGGAAAGCCCTAGGATGAAACCTGCAGTGGAGAGCTGCAAAAGCAGATGTGCTTCGTTCATTTTCCCACCAGGAAGAGTTACGATGAATAAAGGAAACGCTGATATCAGCTCAAGGCAAGAGGCTCTTCTGACACGTTTCTGAATGGCCTTGCACCTGTGTTGGCAGTTCTGGAAGCCTGCGGATGGATATGAGGAGGTTTCAGAGGGCAGCAGTGAAGCTGGATGACATACCTTAGGTGAGTGGACGTGAAAATTCATAAAGTTCACATACTTCTAAGAATTTCTTTTCAAAAATGTGTTTCCCATTGTGTAATACCCAAATCTGAACTTTTTGGTAGGTGACTTTCTTCTCTAAACTTTATAATCAGACTTTCAATTAACTTTTTTTTTTTTTTTGCAGTTTTTGGCCGGGGCTGGATTTGAACCCACCACTTCTGGCATATGGGGCTGGTGCCCTACTCCTTTGAGCCACAGGTGCCGCCCTTTCAATTAACTTTTTATGATAAATTAAATTGTTATCCTAAATATCCTCCTCCCCTTATCTAAGCACTTTGGCATATAATTTTGCAGTTGCTCCCACTAGAGAGAGTATATTTTTTCACTCCATGGTTTGGCTTTGAGCTTAGCCATATGATTTACTTTGATCCATGGAATGTGGGCAGAAGTAAATTATTTTATACATGTTGAGCTTGTGCTATCACCATGATAAGAATATACCAAAGTTAGGCCACCAATTCAAAAAAAATATGAGAAGCACACAGAGAAACTTGACTCTACCCAATAGCTTGGGCCCAAGCTTCATGTTGGGCCATGGCAACTTTTCCTTTATGCTTAGAAGGTTCACTGAAAAATCAACTCACAATAAGGCGCATTAATAAGGGAAAGGGCATACAAATTTATTTGATCGCCATTTTACATGATACGAGAGACTTCAAAATGAAAACCCAATGTCCCAATGGTATGCAAAACCTTATATAATATCAGCAGGTTACAAAAAGAATGGGAGCTTTGATCTAGCAAAATGGGATATGGGAGGGGAGAGAAGAAGAGCTCTGGTATGGGGCAATAAATGATTACTAGGCAGAGTTCAATGGGCTTGGAGAACATACAATGGTCTGGGACAAAGTCTGTTGGGCCTAGACAGCAGACAATGGTTTGCGACAGAATGCTGTCCCAGTTTGTTGACAGACTTTAGTCTTCCTTCCTGTGATATGGATTCAGTTAATGAAAATTCAGGGAAAGGACCAGAGGTGATTGTTTTCTTTTTTGGTAGATCCGGACTTTAGACAGATAAGGGAACCTCAGCTTGCGAGAGACGTTGAGGATGGAGAGAAAGGCAGAGAGGGACAATGGTTCTTTCTCCTTGGTGGGTCTGTCCTGGGTGGCTGTTTGTGCAGATAGGAAAAAGCCTCTTCTACCCTCTCTTAATCCCTGAAGACCTTTGACTCAAAATATTCATTATACCTGGGAGTCATATTTTGAGGTGAAGCTCCTCACGTTCTTACGCTCAGTAAGCCCAGATGAGATCGGCTTCATCTCAGCTGATCACAGATATAGGAGAAAAAATTGGTTGCTGGATGGGATGCTAGGAAATAGTAACGACAGTAATCATAATACAAGGAAATAAAATAATTAGCCCTAGTTGAATGTTACCCATGCACCATCAATTGCATTAAATTGTGTAATTTTGTGCTAAGAGGTTTTTTCTTTCGGTTTTTTTTTCTGTTCTGTAAATGAAGCGATGAAGTTTCTTAGGTTTAGTAATTTCTTCAAGGTCACTAAATTGAAAACTTCAAACCTCGCTCTAACTCCAGAACTTGAGTTATTAACCATAATCCTGCCTGGCGGTGGTATTACCTGGTGTCTTTGAATATCTGAGCAACCAAGATGTGTTTAAAAGATTTTAATTATACTATAATAGCATGTCATATAGATCATAAAAATAATGTAGGTAATTTGGTGTCAGAAAATCTAAGTTTATGATTGATATCTTTCGCTCACTAGCTACATAACATTGAATACACTCTCAGAATCCCTATCTCTCTATAAAATACAGTAACAATCAAATCATCTTCTAAGGCTGATGTAAAGATCTTATAATATCTAAGGAACATAAATGAAAATAAACTTTCAAAACAGTAAAATTTTTGTAGTATTACTGTCTCCATTAGGATCAAACAAGAATAAATGGGTGGAAGTCATTAAGTAATATATAAACTTTTAAAAGTCAGAAGGTGAATTTGAGTTCTTAAACTTGTATCAGTGGAATATTCAAATACAGCACTGATGACCATTTGATTGGGTTACCAAAGGGAAGAGACTGAGGCATCAGGAGCGTGTCCACAGCTTTGAAAACATTTCTTGCCTTCAATCATACTTTTTTGAAAACTCAGATTCTCCTTTCCCCATTAATATTTCCTTTTACAGAGATAAAAGGCACAGTAAATACTTTTTTAGAATACTTCTCAGAATAAATGTGTTATTTTACTTACCACTTTCACTATACTTACATTTTAAATGATTGATTTTTGAGCTTCATAATAGTTAAAGATGGCATTAAATTATATACTCTGATGAATTCTATTTTATTTTCTTCAAATGTGCACTATCAGTGTTTTCATGGTGTTATATAGTTTTAACATCTAGCTAGGATTTTAAGCTACTCATCTGTAGTTTACCTTGGTCCCAAATAGTGAGCAATGGCACATTTATTTCCATTATTATGAAAACTCCTCATATACCTTTCTACTTTTCCGTTTTTGGACCATTTTAGAAAAATATTTGTCCATTAATGATCGATGCAGATGGTGTCCATCTGGTACCCATCTTTAACTCGAAAAATGGAGGGATAAGAATACTCTGAAACTTTAGACTTTCCAAATCAGATGCAATCTAATGTCTTGAAGAAAAAGTTATTTGATCCACTATGATTTTTTTTTCATAGTACTCATCTTATGTTACAGACGGGATACAAGATAATTTTTTTTTTTCTGAAAATAAGAGTTGTAATTTTAAGCCCACAATTTTGTCCTACTCAAAGCCAGCCAACAAATATCAAAACTATTTGTAACAAATTTTTCACTATGGCTGATCTCAGAAATCTCTGGGTAATCAGCAACATTTGAGATACTTTCTGGAATTTTACTTTTAGTGTATTAGTTTCTTAAAAAAGGAAAATTCAAGTATTTCAGATCTGACTATAACTAAATAAAAAAGAATACTTACTTCCTCATAAAATCTCCATAGGGCCCTAAAAGAGGAAAATTGTCTTGTTTCTCAATCAGGGTCACCAGTAATTATAACAATGATTTAATTCTATTGGGTTTATTCTTCCAAACTAGAATACCATGATAATGCCCTTCAGGAATACTGTGAAGAGGTAGAAAAGACTTCAAAGCATCGTAGGCACTCTCAGAGGAAGTATAAATACAGAGATCTGTTGTACATTATTTAATAAAATGAAAATAAACATTGAAAATATTAAAAAATATGAATAAATACTTGAACATTTCCATGAAGACATATATAAGAAACAGACTATCAATAGCAGTAATAATATTAGTAAGTTTACTGGTGATGTTTTGAATAAATATCTAAAGGCAATAACAAATGCTGTATTCTGTTGCCAATGCAAAATTTTTAGTGATTAGAGGTTATACATTCTTTCTTAAAGCTATCTACCAGCTTCTATGAGCAATGTTTCTAAATTTTGACTCTATTTTAGTGTGTGTGGTATTGTGTACATTTAGTCCATCAAGTTCAAAAAGGCTAAAAGTTATTTTTTAATCTAATATTTGCATGACTCAAAATGATACACAAAAATGTTTTCTAGTCCTAGGCCACGTGCTTGTCACCATGTATTATATGTGCTTCATTTCTCAATATTCTGTTCACACTTAGGGAACCTATGAAATATTTATAAGGAATTAAAGCATTATAAAAAATAAATATGTAAAGGTTTATTCTTGTGAGCTTTTAAAATCATTTAAATAATTTACCCCCTTCAGATCCCACTTCTCTTATAATTTCTCTACTGGAAAGTGCTTCCATTTTTCCAAATGTGTTATTTCCATTGGTTAACTTTTTGTCTATAAGAAAATATAATCTATCAGATAATACAATTATAGATGTATAAATACAAAAATACGGATTTTGGAGTGCTATATGATGAATGAGACTTCAGAAAACACCTCATTATTTTTTCCCAGCAAGTATCTAAATAGCACATAAAATTTCAGTTGTGGGCACCAGAAGTATAAGAAAGAAGGGAAGACAGAAAAAACAAAGCACTTTCTTATTAATGAAGAGAAGAAGGAAAATAGGAACCTGTGATACTGTTTCCCACCTAGATCTGGATTATTGTTGGGAGACATCCATTAGGTCCAACATCTACTTTTATAGATAAAGAAACAAAGTTCCAAAGAGGTAATGTGACTTCCTCAAAGCCAAATAGAAAGTGTGCACTATATTGTTTCATTTATGTACTTGAAATGTAACAACTGTGGAAAGAACAGTTACAATAACCAGGTAGGAGCTTTAAGAGCATCCATACACAGCTTTCTCTATTAGCCTGTAGCCCCTTGCGTTTCTATTGTGCTTAGGATGTATCTATCATACAGTGAGTTCTTCGCAAATATTTGCTAAAAAGACAAAAATAAATAAATAAATAAAGGCATACAGAAGCTTTGGTTCCTTTAGGGAGAATTTACCAGTGCTTCTTGAACACAACACTGCATGTTTATTTCAATAATAGTGAACCTAAATCACCAGGAAAAGATTGAGTTTCAATCAGTATTGCTCACTCTTTCCATAAAGCGCAAAGAGAATTTATTGTATGTTTTGAAAATATTTTTATTTGATTACTGGGCACAGTGGTTCACAGCTGTAATCCTAGTACTCTGGGAGGGTCAGGCAGGTAGATTCCCTCAGCTCAGGAGTTTGAGACCAGCCTGAACAAGAGTGAGACCTTGTCTCTACTAAAAAGTAGAAGAAACAGCCAGCCATGGTGGTGAATGCATGTAGTTCCAGCCACTTGGGACTACAGGCATGCACCAGGCAAGAGGATTGCTTGAGTCTCAGAGTTTGGGGTTGCTGTGAGCTATGATACCATGGTACTCTACCCAGTGAGACTCCGGGTAGACTCTGCCCAGAGTTAAGACTCTGCCTCAAAAAAATGCGTATGTTTTGAAAATGATAAAAAAAAAAAAAAAAAACTTTGAAGCTATTCACCCAAATGTGTAAGAAAATTATCCTTTCAGTCTATCACACTGTAAATTTTCTATATGAAGCTAGGCAATGAAATTTCATAAATATGCTAAACAATATAAGCAATACTTGTTAATGATTATTGTAATTTTTTTCAAGTTTTAGACATAAATACTAAAAAATTCTATGAACAAATGGAATTCTACACTACACACTGAGTAGGAAAGCATTAGTTAGCTAGTTTGCCTTGGGTTTTTTGGTTATTTGTTCATTTGTTTGCCAAAATTTCTATTGTGGATGCCAGAAAGATAAGAAAAAAGGGAAGATGGAAAATACTGAGCACGTTCTTGTTAATGAAGAGAAGGAAAATAGAAACCTTTGATATTGTTTCCCACCTGGATCTGGATTATTATTGGGAGACACTGATTAGGTCCAAATCTACTTGTATAGATGAAGAAACTAAGTTCCAAAGAGGAAATATGGAACCTTCATACCTGCACTTTATTCAGTAGCAAGAATTTCTATATACTGATAAATACTTAGGATACACAATGATTTTTTTTATTACTTTCAGAAAAGTAATTAAAGTAATAGCTTATTTTTTGAGACACTTAATTTCTAAAAATTTGACATTAACGAAAGCTGCGCTAAAGAGACGAAAATGTGATTTCATTTGGAGCTATCGTTTCATGGGGGGGAAAGGTTTAAAGAAACAAAGATAAGAGGAGAAGGAGGAAGAGGAAGAGAAAAAGTACAGCAACAAGGAAAGGAAGGGAAGTATAAAGGAAAGAATTTCTGATCTTATAATTTTATAAATTAATGCTGTAACCAGACCAAACATCTGAACCAGCATCATTTATTTAAAACCAGAAAAACTAAAATCCTGAAAGAGAGAAGCATCCCTTTTTTTTAAAGGTACCCATAAGCATAGAATAAGCTACCAAAAAAGGAAACAAAGAAAGCAAGCTTTGGGCAGGTGATTCCAGAAGTGCTTGAAAGTTTGAATCCTGAAGGAAGCAATTAGGTAACTAGGTGACCTAGTTTCCTGTCCTGAATCAGCCTTTTCCTGGCTGTATGACCTGGGCAAGTAACAAGATCGTCTATACGGGATGGTTTTTTATCCCTACAATGGGGTAATTATGATATCCAACTGACAAGAGTGTAGTGAGGGTTAAATAAAATGGCTAAAACACTTTAAGTTTTAACACTGTTGAAATAAGTAGAGTTTAAAATTTAAAATTTTTAATAAATAGTAATCATTCAATATTGTTCGTTTTACTATTATTTAATCTTCAACCTCAAAGGGACATTTTGAGATAAAAGGTAAGAAAGTTGTCACACAAAGGGAGTGATTCTGGATGTGCTCCTAATCATTACCCAGTCGGGCCTCCCTGAAACCAGAGATCAGAGAAAAGTCAACCCAAACTTCACACAGGCAAAACACACAGTACGCCTGACGGCTGTGACTGGCAGTAGGACAGAGCAGCGCCTCCATATTTGGTACAATTCCGTTATCCTAATTATTTATAGGGTGCCGATGACGCGTCGTATAGTGTTAGAGGTGGATCTGGTGGCCTCCAAGTACGACGAGCCTTCTCTTCATAGGATCTTTTACGGGAAGACTGGAACAAGAAGGGCTTAGGAAAGAAGATGGGGCCAGTTGTCCTGAAAGTCAGATTTCTGGCAACTCTGAAAACTTCCAGAAAGCCATTCAACCCAAGTCACATAGGACCTCTGGTTTACCCCATCCAAGTTGACACCATACACAACATTGCAAAAATCCCTCAAATGGTTTAAAAGAGGCAACTGTTTTTAAAACCATAAACACATCAATTATAAGCAAATATGCAACCACTTACAAATTAATTTTATTTATTCCATATAGCTGGTCTAATCTATGGCTAGAAGAGTTAGCTAACAGGCCCTACACTGTGGACATAAAAATGATATAAGCAAAAACAAACGGGAGAGCTTTCTGAAGAGCCCTCAGACATCTCATTAATGCAAGTGCCTCTTTCCTAATTAAAGGTAGTAAGATTTTACAGAAGAATACAATTATTTTGATGGTGCATGTCTACTCAACAGATGCTCCTCTTGCATGAGAAAAATGCTTAAAGAAGTTGAGGTTATTTCTACCTGATAGCTCTAATCTGAGTGAAGACAACTATTTCTCCTTATCAGACTTGAAAAATACCAGTATTCCGGGTCTATCAGTCTCAAGTGGATAACTCCCTGCTGAAGTCGTTTTACCATCTGTTAGCAGCCTCCTTTCTCTGATCACTGTGTGGTTAAAAGAAGAAAACACAATAGTCTGTGTGTTTTCAAAAGCAAAATAGAATGAACTTTCAAATTAAATGCCCTTCAGAAACAAATGTACTCCTCTGAGCTTTGCAGACTGCCTGAGGCTACTGAAAACCCAAACAGGATGTTTTTCTAAAAGGAGTGGCTGGTTTACCTTACTTTCTCATTATAAAGAGCAACCACCCACCTGGGTGTCGCTATTTTGCTCCAGAGGAAGAGCAATTAAGATTCAATTTAGGTCACTTAAATCTCTAAGTTTAAAAGTCCTTTTAAAACCCTGACAGACAGTTCCCAGGGATCTCTGACAACTGTTATGTACAATTCTGGTGTTTTTCCATGTCCTTCACAAGCGACTCCACCCCCCAAATTGGTTGTATTCTTTGGTCATCTTTTTAAGAATAATTTAGGGCTATGGTTTTGTTTACGATTAATTCCAGGACTGTTTCTTCAGAACTCTCCAATAAAAGTAACTGAATTCACACAGCTTTCTTTACGGTAGATTTTATTGTCTTCACTTTATAGAAAGAAAAAAAATAAGATAAAATAACAGTAATTGCCTTGGCCAAGATCATAGACTAAATCAGGAAATTACATATACTTTCTGTTAAAAAAAGAAAAATTTAAAAATATTAAAGTCTCAGAGGCAAAAGCCACAAGGTTTGGGATCTAGTTGTAAGGGAAGATTCAAGATCCACACTGAGGTAGAAGAATGATGCCTTCCCAAGCTTTTCTAATTTTTATTTATAATAATTATTATTTTCAAAGAGCTCCAAATTTTGTAAAAATCTAAGAAAGGGTCTTTGGGTTATGAGCCAATTCTCGCTGTGGTTAATAAGAGAAGAAGTCTAAATTCTTCTTGTTCCTAATGTTGCCATCTTCCCAGTTCAGCTTTTGAAAGACCAGATTGGTTCTGACCACAAACATTCCCAGTAAGACGCCAGATGGATGGACAGACTCAGGCTCTAGGCAGGGGCACAGGGATTTTTATAACCCAGCCAGGTCCATTGCCCACTGCTTAAGAAGAAACCAATACACTGAGACAGCAAGAGTCATAGCAGAAAAAGAGTTTTATTTTTCAAGGCACCAGGGTAAGAAATGAGGGCAATTTCTCACACTTGTCTCCCCCAAAATTTGGAAGAAAGGCTTCTTAAAGGTAATTTGGTGGGCAAAGTTCTAGACAACTGGGTCTGTTATTGCCTGGGTTCAGGGCAAAACCATAGGTGTGTAGATATTGTCTTCTTTACTGAGTCAGTTCTTGGGTGAGGGTCATAAGACCGGTTGAATGAGTTCCTTGGTATGGGCCACTGATCTGGGTGGGTTGGATAACCATTCGGGTAGAATGCAGAGCCTTAATGAGATCTCAAAAGCTACCTGAGGTTTCAGGATGATGTAATCTACCGGAACAATGAAGAAAGATAAAAATCTTTGTGAGCATCAGCAATATGACTCCTGAGTAGTAAACAACTATAGGAAAGCGAGCTGGAGAACAATGGCTGCGCATATATATATATATATTTTTTTTTCTTTTTTCCTCTACCATAGTTCCCATCTTGTGGCCGTTTATTAATTTTATAAAGGGAAGTTTCAGAGTGAACTTAATAGCACACATAAGAAAACTCAAAGCTTTGCTAGCCAGAAGTTATAATCTAGCTAAGGGTCTGTAGTGGACAAGCAAGAAAGTTAACAAGACATCCCATAAATGAGAGAGCCGTAGCAGGACTAACTATACCTTGGTTCTCTGTACAGCTATACGGTCAAACAATAAAGGTTGCAATCTCATCCTGGAAAAAGTGCTACATACCTCATTACTGACTATCACCATGGTCACCTTTGATATACTCCCCTTGGAAAGCTGTGCACCAACACCAGTGCCTAGTCCACCCTCCAAAGCACTTTTAGAACTCTTTTTTTGGAATGTGTATCAGAGCTGTCATCATAAGAGATTTGACAAGTTTGCAAACTCATCCTAGAAAAAGTGCTTGACAGGTGGACAGGGTGCTGGTATCACAGCATAGATTTCCATGGGGAATACTTCAATGGTGACCATGGTGATACTCAGCAATGAGGTACGTAGCACTTTTTCTAAGATGAGTTCCCAAACATAATTGTCTGACCTTCATGTACATATGCAGGGAGACTCATTATACCTTATAGAAAAGAAAACCCAAAGCAGGCTTCAAAATAAACTGAACAGAGACTGTGCTTCTCAACCACATGCAATACTGTCTGTAGACAGTAGAAACCTTATGGACTTGAAGTGTTTGAGCATAGCCTTGACCCAAAACACTGGATCATGAAGACCCAAGGATGAATCTTTGAATGCCAAGCTGAAAATAAAAATAAGAATAAAAAACTGAGCAGACACATAAACAGCCACATAGTATATGAGAGATAGACTCTGCAGTTTTATAATTCTAGACAATTATTAACAACAAATGGTCAGAAACAAAATGAGAATCCATACTTACTTTAACGTATTATCTAAAATGTCCAGTATTCAACTAAAATATTGAAAGACACATACAGGAACAAGAAAGTGTGAATAATATTTAGAAATAAAAGTAGTCAATAAATGCTATCTCAGGGTGAGCCCAGATGCTGACCGTAGCAGGCAAAGAGTTCAAGGCAGTTATAACAAATATGTTGAAATAATAAAAAGAAACTATAAGTCAAGAATTTAAGAAAAGTATGATGACAATAATTCAACAGGTAAAGTAAATAGATAAAAGGAAGCTATAAAAATGGGATATCTAGAAGTGAAAAGTAGAATAACAAAAATAAACAATTTACTCAATGGGATGAAGAGCATATTTGAGACAGCAGGAGAAAAAAATGAATAAACTTACCAAATCTACAGAATAAAAAGAAAAAATAACTGAAGAAAAATGAACAGAACCTCAGCTACTAAAAAAAAGAAATAAATTTACCGATAAATATTTAATGTGAATTTCAAAAAGAGGAAGAGGCTCAGTGCCTATAGCTCAAGGGTAAGGGCGCTGGCCACATACACTGGGGCAGGTGGGTTCGAGCCCAGCCCAGGCCTGCTAAACAACAATGACAACTGCAACAAAAAAATATAGCCAGGCCTATATTGTGGGCCTATATTGTGGTGGGTGCCTGTAGTCCCAGCTACTTGGGAGGTTGAAGTGAGAGAATCACTTAAGCCCAAGAGTTTGAGGTTGCTGTGAGCTGTGGTATCACTGCACTCTACCAGGGGCAACAAAGTGAGATGCTATCTCAAAAAAAAAAAAAAAAAGGAAGAAAAAAAGGAGATACACCCACATGCACACACAAGACAAAATCTTTCCAAATTTAATAAAAAACATTAGTGTAAAGATTGTAAAAGTTCAAATGACACCAATGAGGATATGCAAAAGAAGATACACTAGACACATAATCAAACAGTTAAAAACCAAACAGAAAGAGAAAATATCTTTTTTTCTTAATCAGGCCCAAGTGAGCTTCCAAACATCAGCCCTTGTCTAACACCAAGCTATAGCACCAAGCTAGAAAGAGAAAATATTGAAAACAGAATGAGAAAAAAATAACTCATGAAGTACAGGTGACTAATAGCACAATTCATAGCTAACTTAACATCAAAAACAATGGAATAAAATATTATAGGAGATTAATAGAAGAAAACTGGCAACAGAGAATTCTATACCAGCAAACACAGATACACACACACAAAATTAATGCAAAATTTGAAATGTCAAAAACAGTGTAAGTAGCAATTCTCAAATGTAGAGGAAACAATAAAAATCACTGAAAATAGTAAATATGCCTATAAATACAAAGATATATGCCACATATACTTGTTTTCTCTTAATTTTCTTAAAACCTATATTATTTTAATGTAATAATTATAACACTACATTGCATTGCTGGGCTTTAAACAACATTATATGTAATAGACATGGTAATTACAGCACAAAAGCAGGGGAAGTAAATGGAGCTACATCGGGGCAAAGTTGCTATATTTTAACAAAATTAAATTGATATTAACCAGAAGTTAACTCTGATCAGTAAAAATGTGCTTAACACCTAGAACAGCAAATGAGAAAACAATTTTTAAATACAATGAAAACTAAACAAAGGAATTAAGATGATGTACAGAAATGTTTGCTTAACACAAAAAAAAGGCAACAAAGGAAGAATAGAACAATAAAAAATGACACAAAATATATAGAAGGCAGATAGCAAAATGGGAGGTGTAACACTAAGCGTGTAATATGGATATACTAAATTAGTCAGCCGGAAGACGGGCATTGTAATAGGGAATAAGAAGTAAGAGGCAACTATCTGTCGTCTATAACAAACACACTTCAGAATTAAAAACATCATAAGCCGAAAGTCAAAGGATAGAAAAATGACATTCTATATACCACTCACCATCAGAGAGCTGCAGTGGCTAAATTAATATTAGTTAAACAGATGTTGAGACAAGAAATATTAATAGGAACATTTTATAATGATAAGAGGGTCAATATCTCAGGAAGATATAATAATTTAGCTGTATACACATATATGTATACGTAAACGTAAATGAGTAAATATAAATGCATCTGATAACAGAGCCCCAAAATGCATTTACTTGGATCTGGGAGTGGGACATGAGGGAATTTTAGGAGATAATGACAGTGTTCTAAAGCTGGGTTCAGGTGGTAGCATGCTACAGCATGAATTTTTTAAGAAATCTTTTAATCATGCATGTAGAATGGTCAGAGATTTGGATATGTAAACAATGCCTCAATCAGTTGCAACAGAAAAAAAGCTTTCTTTGCAAAATGTAGATAACTTCTTTCAATCAAACAACTTAATAAAGTCTATGTTTATAAAATATTTAAGTTTGTTTTAAGCGTCAGAGTTAGGTGAAGTTCATGAACAAAGATTCAAATATAAGGTGCACTCAGGCAACAAAAAGAAATCCAGATTGATTAGTAAGATGGACACTGGAAAGCTTTATGGATAAGATTAAAAAGGTGAGTTTTAGAAGACCTTGAGGGAGGTTTCAACAATCTGCCAAGAAGCTTGGGTTTTTATAGGGATGCCAAATTTACAACAAGAAATATTTCAGGGAAACTTAGTGTCAACAAGGTAGAGTGACAAGGTTTTTTCGTGAATTTTAAAAATTAATCTTCAAAATGACTAACTGTAGTGAAAACTATTATATGTATCTCCATTTTGGAGATGAGATTGTTGAGTCTTCTACAAGAAAATAAGGTCAAGGTTGAATAGGGGCTAAATAGAGTAGTATAGGTATATTCAAACTTAGGTCTCAAGTCTTTCTGTCCTCCAAGTTCTACCTTAACTTTTTCCAAGTTTGCCTCAAGATTTTGGTATGATTTTCTGTTCCCTACATATTATATAGTGCTCCCACTACTGTGATTAAAGAAAGAAAATCATACACTTGTTAATTGTATGGTATCACTATTAGGACTAATTTGAAAAACAAGAAATGTGGAGTTAGAGAAAGAGAAGTGAAACAGATGTCAGTTT
>NW_003852458.1:11041223-11077166 GCF_000181295.1 Otolemur garnettii | reverse complement strand
GGTGGTTGCCAGACACCAGAGAGGGGGAAAAGTGGGGAGCTGTTGTTCAATCAAGTCTGTTATGCAAGGTGAATAAATTCTAGAGTTCTGTCTTACAATGCAGTGCCTATAGATAACAGTATGTATTTTGCACTAAAAATTTTTAGGGAATAAGCCTCCTGTGAAGTATTCTTAGTCCAAACGAACAAGGGGCACAGGGAACTTTCAGAGATGATGGATACGTTTATTACCTTGAATGTGGGGATGGTTTCTCAAGCGTGTGTGTATATACATAGATATATATATATACAAACTGATCAAAATGTAAATGGTACATATGTGTTACACTTCAATAAAGCTATTAAAAACAGAATGATAAACCTTTCTCTTTTTAATCTTAAGCATCCAAATGACTTTATTTCTGGAAAGTCCTTGGAAATGATGAAATCCAAAAGTATTGAACCTTTAGATGAAACCAGATAAGATTTCTGCCTGCCAGATACCAAAATAAAGATACCATGTTGCCTGACAGATACCAAAATAAACATGAGTCATTTTTATTAAAACCCAAGGGAAAAATATTTAGAATAAAACTGCCTTGATGAACACTAAGCTTCTGCATGATGGCTTATGATGTGAATGCCCTCTGTGGGTATTGTACAATATACAAGCTTCTCAACATAACACAAGGTGTTGACTGTAGATGGTATAGAACTCTTGGTTGCCAGTTTTCTGAGGCAAAGAGGATCACTTGAGCCCAAGAGCTTGAGGTTGCTGTGAGCTATGACGCCATAGCACTCTACACCAGGTGGCAGAGTGAGACTCTGTTTCAAAACAACAACAACAACAAAAAGTTTTATTTAACAGAAGTTTATGAGAGCCTTCAAAAATGAAGACCTAAAGAGATGGGGAAAACTGGATATTTTGCTTATGATTGATAAAGTGTGGACAGTCATGTGGAATATAATTAGACAAAAGTAAGCATGAGCTAATGTTAATCAACTGGAAAGAACTTAGCAAGTCCTATTTGTTGAGATCCCTCTTGGCTTCTCTGTGTCTTCATTCTTTTCCTGCAGGTATAGGGGAAGGCATATGAAGTTTTTATGACTGACTGTCAGAGAAAGCAGGTCAGAGCATTCTTTGACACAGCAAGCCAGGAGAAATCAGAGAATGACCTCATACTTCAGGCATGTTATCAGTTTTCGAGATGCCACATTTAGGGGTAGCATGGTCTGCACCCCATCATTATTATAGACTAAATGATGAGGTCAAATGTGCATACATTTTCTTTCAGCTAGAAAGAAAATCAAAAATATTTCACCCCATAATGTACTTTGGCATATTTTGAGATGACTATTCAGAAGGCCTGCGGACTGAAATAGCCCTGCAAAGCTGCTTTTTGTAAAGGAGAATTTCACCTGCAAAGAAAACTCTACTTTAGGGAAATAAAGAGATGGGCTTTCTCTGAAGGCCCTCTTTTCCAGATGTGGGAAAAGGAAATTCCCAGGAGCAAGGAGTGTGACACCTTTGAGGGTCTGACGGGACTGCTACCACAGGGTAGTGCCTATTCTTTCCCCGAGAGCTGCTAACTAACTGTGTTTTATCTGCATAGCAAGCCTGCCTTTCCTTCCCTCTCCCTCACATAACCTGTTTTGCTGGGTGCCAAGCCTCCAGATGGTAGAAGGGCATCAGCCAACTGGCCCTTTTTTCGACTTATTTACATTCCTGTGCACATACATGCACATTAATACATTTGCATGGCCTCTTTACCTATTAATCTATTAATAGTTTATTTTGTAGACTCAAATTACTGAAACCTCAGGGAAAAGATTAAAACTTTCTTATAACTTTTGGTGCTATGAGCAAGTTAACAAATCATTGTGTTTGCTTCTGAGCCTATGAATGGGTTCTTGGGACAAGTGACAAAAATCCAGCAAAATTCAAGTGACTTTTTTTACCAAGTCAATGCTCCCAGATTTCTGCCTGTGGCACCCAGGTAAGGGGGGTAAGAGTCTCTCTTTGTCCTTTTCTCTTGCCAAAGTTGAATTAACAAGGAAAAAAATAGTATGGAAAATAGTTCTAGTTCTATGTTGGTTTGACTCACTTTTGATTTAAATAAAGTGGGCATTTTAGAAAGAAAGCTTAAAATCTCTTGTTTTTAAATAGCTATCTTATGGGTACCTATGGAAAGATACAAAAAAGTAAAGTCTTTGAAACTCCCTTGGAAAGAATAAAAAAGCAAAAATCAGATTTTAACCAAGTTAAAATTGTACCCTCAATCTGCCTGCTTTGGATCTCCTGAGGGATTTTTTTCTTTTTTTTTTTTAAGGCATCTAACCCTGTTGTCCAGGAATTAAGATCCCAGACGCTTCCCTCTGTAAGCCCATGTTTGATTCTGAGTCAGGGAACCAGTCTGTTGGAAATGTAAATCCTTTAACTCAGGAGGAAGAGAAACATAAAAAAAAAAAAATTAGTTTTCATTATTTGTTTTGAATTTATATTTGTATGACTCTTAACATTAAGACTGCCCATTCATTTTGTAAATCTTTATTTCATAAACAGCAAGTTTGTTTTTCTTTCTCTTAAGCCCTACAGAATATGGCCAGATGGAAATCTGGGTTGCACCCTGTCGGCAACTAGCAAAACTTCCTTTAAGCTGCCACTGGGCATGGTCAGCGTTTCGAAATGGAATCCGCATTTGCATCTCTTGGAGCCTTGGTTAAAGCCTTAAAGGAATTCTTGATTTTAGTTTCATGTGTACATACTTGTTTTGCTTTTGAGTCATTTGTTTAGGGACAGCGTGGGTCCAAAACTTTGGTGTGTAGAGTGTGATAGCACGTAGCAACTTTCCCCCCTTTCGTCTCGCTTCCCGTGCAGGGCTGGAGAGACCTGCCTTCTCCTGCGGCTGGGAAGCACCTCGGGCAGGGCAGCCACTGCTTCCCGGCAGGCAGCAGCGAGAGAGCGGGAAGCCGCCATCCTCTCTGCTTCCAGAAAGATCGCAGGGGATAAAAAGTTACTGCTTGTATATTTAAAATGATTTCTTGAAGGAAAAAAAAAGAAAGAAGAGTTCCCCGGTCAAAAGCCAGTATGATAGGCATAATTCAAACAGAAGAGAAACATTCTCCTCTGTTCTCCTTTAAAATTCGATTTCTCCCATGGGAATGTCTTAGTTTGTCTAGACCCCTATTAACTGTAACTTCATTGGCTTTTTGTGAAGCTTCAAATCTTCCCAAATTGGTTTCCTCTAATACTTTGCTCTTCCGTTTTTTCCCACTTCTGCGCCCCCTCCCTTGTCCATTATTAATAGCACGTAAGTGGATCCAGAGTAGAATCCTAGATCCCCCAGGCCCTTTCATGAACACACATGCACACAGTCTTTCCCATGGAGTCCCGGACTCAGGGGTGTTTCCAAGATTCTGTTACGGAATACTTCCTAATCTCTTTGGCTTTTGGACAATGGCACGTGTACGTGTTCTGTCTGCATGAATGTGTATGTCTACATGTGCTACTCAATTCACTTATGAATGAGTACTCATTCCTTCAATAACTAGCCACAATGCTTTTTCATGTTGGCATGACTTTAGTAATCTTTAGAATAAAACTGTCTTTTTTATTTTAATTGTTGGTAAAATAATATAAAAATTTCAGATTTGATTAGACATTTTTGCCTGGGTCTACTGGCCACAGGGGTTTATACTGTCTCCGTCAGATGTTTCAAAGTCATAAAACTGTTGCTTCCGTGACACTTTTCTTTCTTGCTTGATTTGTCTGTGAGTTTATGTCTTTGGTTTCAAGCCTCTGGATTTAGGATGATGGACCGGTGAACCAGGCTGAGGCCCAGGGATAAAATGTGTATCCATAGTGCCTGGGGCAACAGCTGCAGGGCAGAGTGGAGCTTAATATGGCCCCATCCTCCCTGGTCCAGCTCTGTCTCCCGGTCATGCTGGGAGGGATTGAATCCTTCAGGCATCATCTTCGTAGTTCAGTCCTCTGTCCTAGACTCTATACCTCGTGAGTAAATTCAGGACTCAGAGGGTCCCTGCCATTAATAGCTACCCTCAGTATTACATGGGCATTTGGGACCCAGAAAAACTGAGGAAGACATTGGGCAGAGTTCTACATCAAGTATTTAAATGACCTTTGGTTAACATGAGAGTGGCTGATGCGGAATTATGTTGCTGTTGTTTTCCCAAAAGAACAAATGTGAATCTTTCTAAATGTAGAATATAAATGTCTTGACACAATAACTAAGAAAATGACATGAAGGCTGTGTTCGCCAGTTTGATGAAAATATTTCAGATTATATAAAGAACCAGCACACTGTACCCCATGACTGCATTAATGTACACAGTGATGATTTAATTAAAAAAAAGAAAGAAAGAAAGAAAAAATAACTTAAGTAGCTTTGTTTTCCATGAGCAACTCTCATACATTTGTTAAAAATGAGTAAATTAGGTAATTACAAATGGAATAAAAGTTTATAAATGATCTTTTTAATACTAATTATGTTTAATAATATGTTTACTAAGTTTTCCAAATCTCTTTTGTAACTATGCCCTTAAAATTTTTCTAAGTTACATTAAATGATTTTCAGTAAATATAAAAATAATCTTCAAATAAAGCACTGTGCAAAAACATTAGTTACTAAATCTAACTATAAAGTTATATAATTTTGACTTCTTATTTCAGAGAAACAAAAAATATTTGAGTTTGTTAATAAATATGCCCTATTCCACCATAAGAAATTATTCTAGCCAGGTGTGGTAGTTCATGCTTGTAATCCTAGTACTCTGGGAGGCTGAGGCAGGAGGATCACCTGAGGTCAAGTGTTCCAGACCTGACTGAGCAAAGTCAGACCACCATCTCTGCTAAAAAGGGAAAGACCAGGTATAGTGGTGCATGCCTATAGTCCCAGCTACTCCAGAGGTTGAAGCGGGATGATTGCTTCAGCACAGGAATTTGAGGTTGCTGTGAGCTGTGATGATACTATGGCACTCTAGTTTGGGCAATAGAGCAAGATTCTGTCTGAAAAAGACCAAAAAAGCCCATGTTTGTAGACATTATAAAATATGTATTCCTAAAATATCTGATAGGTGAACAGTTCAAAATTACTTACTTCCTAGGTTTTCACTAGAAATTAAGGTTACTAAGAGTTAAAAGTATAATTAATATATAGTGTTAAAACTTCTAGATATAAGAGAAAAAAACTGTATATGGAGTATATTAGAAAAGTAGGATGTGCTTTCAATTTAAAAACATTTATAAAGAAGACATAGAGATGTGGTTTTTATTAAAGGAAAAGCAATCTTATCTAGTTTAGAGATTTTTTTAAAGTTGTTTCAACTTAAAAAAATAGATAAGATTAAATAATAGTAAAAGTATAAAAAGTTTAAACAAAAGAAAGAAAAAAGAAAATAATGTAAGAGATTATAAATAAAAGGTTTATGGAAATCTTATCTTGTGTAATCAAAGTCAACTGAGGTTGAATAGATTTGTTTGCAAGGTTTCATTAAAATAACTTTTAGCATCAAAAGTACACTAATACAAAATTAAAATTTTATTTTCTCGTTAAACAAGATTTTCATGGAGTATTAATAAGAGATAGTAAAGCGTTTTTGTTCTTCTTTATGGGAAACTGCAAGAAAAGAGAGCAGAGAAAAATAGATACTGTGTGCCTCAGTTGTCTTTAATAGGTTTTTCAATTATTTGGACAAATGATTCTTCTCTGTATCAAAGAGTAAGAGTTTTTACTTTTTGGACTCTTTGAATTGTTACTTTGGACAAAATGAATGACTATAGTTTTACACTGACTTGTGATTCTATTTAGATCAAACGTTTTAAACTTTTGACATATTTGACGGAATTCCTGATATTGAATTTTAAATTCCAAATTAAGTCATTTTTACCTCAAACTAACTGCCCCTGGAAGTTCAAGAGAGACATTTTAAGCTATTTGGTTTGCAAAATTACCTGGAAAGCATCGTCAAATAACAAAAATGATGTTTAACTTTCTTCAAGGTCATATCTGTGTGACTGATATTATTAATATGTGTTCCAGAATTGCACGAGGCTCCTCAGAATCTTCATACCCATCATTACACTCTAGCCCATTGCTGTTGTTGTGTTTGTTTGGTTAAATTGGTATAGACTCCAGAAAATAAACAAGTTTACTTTGCAATTGCATCTTGGTTTATTCCGATACTTTTTTCTAAAAACTCTTTGTAAATTCTGAAGTATGGTGTCTTTAGGAGGTTCATGGAAAAGACTGCCGTAAGTACCATAAAAATAAGTTTCTGAGCTGGGCTTGTTGGCTCATGGCTATAATGCCATGTAATCCCAGCACTCTGGAGGCTGAAGTGAAAGGATTGCTGAGCCCAGGAGTTTGAGGTTGCTTTGAACTATGATGATACCATTGCCCTCTAGCCCAGGTGAAAAAGTGAGACCTGTTAAAAAAGAAAGGAAGGAAGGAAGGAAGGAAGGAAGGAAGGAAGGAAGGGGAAAAGGAAAAGGAAAAGGAAAAGGAAAGGAAAGATGACAACTTTGAGATTATACAATTGGAACGGATACAAATTCGAAAGACTCTAAAAACCTAGATTCATAAAACTGCCAACCTAACATCAAATAGAACAAGAATTAATTACATGGCCCTGAACTGATGGAGGACTGAAATATTTTTTTTTATTACTTTTTGTTTGAAAATTGATTTTTTAATGCTTTATTTTCTAGAGTCAAGAGAATGTTTTTTCTTTGAAGCTATTTATGGCTTAAAGAAATTGGGTGGTATACAATTTTGTGAGGAAAATTATAAAATTTACCTTTCACCTTACCTGATCCCTCTAGAATTCAGAATCTATTCTGTGGCACAGCTATTACATAAATTCAGTAAGAATTTGTTTTATTTTGTAACAGTACACATTTAGAGGCATTATCAAGGCTGTGACTGTAATGTCATATTTTCAGATATGACTGGGCTACTTTGGGAGATTGACTTTATAAAGCCAATAGACTTGGGGAAAGACTGGCCTTTTCTACACAGTTTCATCACAGGGTTCTTAACTTTGTAGTTGGTGAAGAATATGACTTTTTTTTCTTTTTTTGAGACAGAGTCTCAGTCTGTTGTCTAGGCTAGAGTGCTGTGGTGTCAGAGTTCACAGCAACTTCAAACTCTTGGGCTCAAGCGATCCTCTCGCCTCAGCCTCCTGAGTAGCTGGGACTACAGGTGCTATACACAATACCCAGCTATTTTTAGTACAGACATGGGTCTAGCTCTTCCACAGTCTGGTCTCAAACTCCTGACTTCAAGTGATTACCCATCTTGACCCCCCCATAGGGCTAGGATTGCAGAGATGAGTCACCATGCCCAACCAAGAACGTCACTTTGGAAATCTAAGATTTGGGGGGGCCTTAAGAAGAGATGGATTCACCCTATTTATACAGGTATTACAGAAATTATCTGAGGGTAAGTCAAATAATAGATTTGACTCCTAAGCCTCAAGAGACTTTTTAAAAGCCTAATGAAAAATTTTTTATAAAAAAGAGTTCCAGTAAAACCAATTTAAAAAGAGCTTATATGGCCAATCACCATTCTTGATAAGCTTATGTAAATAATCAGGCCAAAGACTGAACTTATTTTATAAATAAACTAGTCTTACTATAATTATCTTTGGTTACAACATAATGAAGGTAAGTGTTGAAAAAAAACTGTTTCAGAAGAAAAACTGTAGTAAACTCATTATTGCATTATTAGATTCTAGTTCATTGTTGGGTTTGCTTGGCCTTTATTTTATTATTATTATTTGAAATTGTATTATTTACCTGCTATCTGGCCTAAACTCCCAAATTTTAGTTCCCTCCAAAACCTGGCTGCAGCTCTCCTGGCTACTATTTCTGATTTTTCTCCATGTTCCCCTTTAACTTAAATCACTAAAAATGAAAACTACACTTTTCCTATAGCTCTGCAAACTGAAGCGAGGCAACTTGAGATAACCTTTGGGAGAAATCGCGACAGCAGCTTTGGTGTGAACCACCTTCATGCTGACTGGTGGGTGGAGCACTCAAGAAGTTTGTGAGAACATCTGCTTCAAACCGTAACCCAGAAAACTCTGTTAGACTGTCACGCCTGCCCACTCCAACTGAACAAAAGCCAACAAAGGACATTTTAAAAACTTCATTAATCTAATGCACTCTAAGAAAGAAAAAAAGAGCCACCAACTAAATGAAAATAAAATAATTCAAATAAGTCCAAATATATCAGTATTCACAATAAATATAAAGGAGACTGCTGTAGGTGGAGAGGTGCATTTGAAGAGGGTTCTTTGGAGAAAGACAGCTGAGAATCCTAATTCCTCCTCCTCAAGTGTATGTGTGTGTGTGTGTGTGTGTGTGTCTAGAAGGATAGATAACACTTCATTCTCTTCAGTGTTGAGGGATTTTGTTTCAACAAGACACCAAGAGTGTCTCTTTGCCAAGAGACGGAAGCATGACTCCTGAGTCATCCCAAAGTTGCAACTTGGACTAAGTCAGTGGTTCTCAACCTTCCTAATGCCTCCCAATGCCGAGACCCTTTAATACAGTTCCTTCTGTTGTAGTGACCCTCACCCATAAAATTATTTTCGTTGCTACTTTATAACTGTAATTTTGCTACTGTTATGAATCATAATGTAAATATCTGATGTGCAGGATGTATTTTCATTGTCACAAAGGGGTCGCGACCCACAGGTTGAGAACTGCTGGACTAAGCAAAGGCAGCGCTGGGGCCAGCAGTGTGCTGATATCCCAGGACTGGACCACCTTCTTAGGGTTTGTTCAGGCCTAGGTTTTACGAATATTTCTCCTGGACTAGATGTGGACCATGTGGACAGAGAGTAGGACAAGGGTATTTCAAATCCTACCCTAAAACACTACCTTAGGGAGGAAGAATGAATGGTCTGTGTAATCCAGATTATCAGCAATGCAGAGGCTGATGCATGAGAGTTACAGGCAGGAGATGCAGAATCTCACATCCCACAAGAGTATCAGCTCTAACTATCTATCAGATGCAGAGAACACAAATGCATTTAGCTAAGAAAGAGCTGCCCTACCCCCCTCATTCTTATACCCTCCTCGACTCCCCCATTTAGCGCTGACAGTTCAAGCAGCAGCTAACAAAGATAAAAGATTTATACTGCCATATTTTTTTTTTACTAAAAAAAGAAAATTGGCAGTATAAATACTGGAAAAATAGAATTTAGAGTAAAATCATTAATGAGGATTGAAGAGCTATGTTACATAATGGTAAATGAACAAATCGCTAAGAAGATACACTTACTAATCATGAACTTTCATGCAGTTCAAGTGACGCTGGGAAACATCACATAAAATCAATAACACTGCAAAGGGAAGTTGAGAAATAAAGAAGTTCATTCAATCCTTTTTAAAAAGTTATAAGATCAAAAACCAAAAAACTAGTACATGAAAGAAATGCATAACACATATCCCTGTCAACTTAACGGTCAGATGTGGGAATCTTGCACACAAAAAAGTAAAGTCTATGCCTTCTTTTCAAGAATTAAATATTTATAAAAATTGATGCAATTTCAACTCAAAAAGTATTAGCAAAGTTCAGAAAGAATATCACTCACCTCATAAAGTAGTATGTAAAAGGTAGCTAAAAGAAATGTTAGTATATTACTTTTAAAACATTCTATATAAATCTTGGGTTAAAAATTAATAAAGTGAGAAATTATCAAATTCCCAGAGATTTGAAATACTGGAAGTAATACAAATTAAAACTCGTGAAATGCATTCAAATTATTATTAAAAAGGAGATTTATGGTGTTAAGTCAATATATTAGGGAAAAAGGAAAAAATAGTGAGAAGTTTGGGAAAACACTGAGCGATGCTAATGAAAATAACAGGATGGAAATTGACAGAACGTAAAGTAACATTAGAGATTAGTTGTAAGCTTAACCTTTGAAAACACTTATAAAATAAATCTCTGGAAAGACTGATTACAGGTAAAATGGTAAGGGCAAATAAACATTAGAGGTGGAAAAGACATCGTAACTATAGATAAAGCTAGGGTTAAGAAAGAAATTCTACAACCAATTTTGTGCCTACAATTTTGAATTTTTAGATGAAAAGAATAGGAGAAGCTATTCAACTTATTTTTGAGACTAGTATAAACCCAATAGTCAACGTAGAATTAAATGTCACCTTTAGTGCACAAATTCTAAATAAAATAATGTCAAATCAACTTCAGAAATATGAATAAAGTATCATGACCAAGTGAGTTTTCCAAATACTGCAAGAATGATTCTATTAATATAGGCATAAAAAATAGATGGAAATGAATAAATGTGGAAAAATTCTATGACTTTGTAAAAGTTTGTAATCCCACATTCAGTAAAATTACTCATTCGAGATTTAAGAAAACCTTACAAGAATGGGACAACGTAAGAGTACACACTACTTTCAATGGTGAAACTTTAGAAGTATTTCCAATGAAGTCAGGAAGAATTCTCTGTGGTACTAATTAGACCAAAAGAAAAAAAAAAGAAAATGTTAAGAAAACTGGACTTAACAATGAAATAAAGGTACATATCTTTTTTTCAGGGACTCTCTGAATGGGCAGCCCACACTCAATCCATGTACAGACTTTCTATAGATGGTAATGGGATTAGTGTGAGGTTTAAGTACAGAACAAGCAATTGAGATCCACCCTTTGTTTAAAAGATTTCCTATGCGAGATGTTGAAGAGGGCCAAGGGCCCTGTCATTCTGCTTAAGGGCCAAGCCCTCCTGTTTAAAACCTTATGAACTCTTTGGGTGATCAAACTTGTTGCAATAATAAGTCAGCCGGGGTTAACGTAAGTCCTAAACATAAAAGTTGTTCAATTTTAAAAGCTTTCTTAAGGTCATTAAACATTTCAGACAAACACTCGTTATGAACTAATTGGTAGCAAATGTTAATTTGAAAATTTAAACTGACTTTGACTTATAATGGTTTGGTTCTGAGACTGGAAAACCAAAATAATGAGAAATTGCGTAGCATCTTCCCAGGGCTTAAAAATTCCAATCACTAAATGCCCCTAGTGTTTTTAGATACCAATTCTGAATAAACTGAGCCTTCTAATCCCAGAGTCAGCCTCTCTAAATTCCTTACCTCAGGAAGATAATTTCTTCTGATCTATCTCCTGCCTTCTTCCACAGTCATTCTCCAGATCCGTTGAGGCATGTTTGTGAAGTCTCCTGAAGTTTTGAAACCGTGACAATTAGAAACATGCATTTTCTATAGAGCTGTCTACCCCTTCTTAGAATTCTTTTACCTTTTCCTGTTGTCTCTAGAAACAAAATTTCTGGAGCATGGAGAGCCTGTGGCCCTCTGATTTCAAGATTCTCTTCTAAGCACCGAAGGAGGCAATAAATTCCATCTCTCTCTGATGCATCCCTTTTAAGAAAAGGATTTGTTCTGTAAAGTTTGGATTTAGTAAAAAGATCTCACTCAGGGATCCATAGGGCCTCAAGTACCTGCAAGGCCCCAATTCCCCGACATGATTTGGTTTCTTCATTCATTTTGTATTTTTTGTTCTGTTACATAGTGATGTTCTCGCCTTCTAATCAGTTCAGGGGATGCAAGGATGGGCCGGGACCAACCTGCCAGCTCACACACACATTTTTTTTAGCCACACAAAATCCCCTCCCTGCCACTTCCACATTTTTCTCCAAGCGTTTTCTTTGCCGCCCTATTCTGATCTCCACTCATTTTCAGTTAAAGCCCACATCTTTTAAAAGTCATCTTTTATGAGCTTTACTTAAACTGATCATTCTAGTTCTCAATTTAAAATCTAAATTGTGAATTTCAATTTTGAAATCATTACCATAAATATGTATTGAATAAAAATATTTTCCTTCTCAATCATATGTCACACCTTCAGGGTGGCGCAAGAGTATGCTTTCTTTTCTTCCTTCCTTCTCCTTTCCCTCCTTACTCCCTCCCTTTCTTTCTGTTTCTGTCTCTCTCCTCTTCCTTCTTTTGTGTACAATCTTATTCTGTTCCTAAAATTACTGGGGCTTTTTTTCTTCGATTTGATCAACTAAGAACCCAATTTTCACTCAAGGATATTCTAAATATTGATTAAATTACAAACAAAAGTTGGCCATAAATACTTCAGAGATAATACAGGAAAAATAAACAATCTTCCAGTTGATCTGTTCCATAATTTTTACTTCACAGTATACGTGTTATATCCACGTTTCTGTTTACGTCTAGGTGAATGGTATAGCGTGTTGGTTAAACACAGATTATGGGGTTATACTATGTGTGTTCAAATTCCTACACAGCCACTTACTGAGTGGCTCCGGCTAAGTTCCTTTACTTCTCTTCCACTTGTTTTTCCCATCCATAAAATGGGGATGATTCTAACTAGAGTGACCAGACGTCCTGATTTTGGCAGGATAGTCCTGCTTTTCAACAATTTGTCCCGCATCCCACAGCATTTTTAAAAAGTCCTGATTTTTGGAAAGAATGCACGAACAGGCTGGAGAATAAGAAGGGAATATACAGTTTTGGGCCACCATATGGCTATTTTGCCAGAATATGAGTTTTATATTATTTAGGTTAATTTTATAATGTTAAACTGTAGTAAATAATTGCTAAGAAGTGATTATCGAGAACTGCTTATCAAAGTTTGCATTGTTGTCAGGCCCTGCCCTGTCCCGTCCCTTGCCCCCACCCCACCCTACCCCGCCCCCCCCATGTTGTCCCGCCTTACAGATGTTAAAATCTGGTCACCCTAATTATAACACCCACCTCATAAGATTGTGCAAGGATTGAACAAATTAATATATGTAGAGTACCTGATACAAATGCAACACAAATTGTAGCTATCACCGCTTGAGAGTGCTAACTCCAAACTAGAAAGAACTCTGAAAACAAAAGGACTTTTCATGATTAATTTGCAAGCACCAAAGTTAACTCTCATGATACTATTTGTAATCTTTCATTAATCCCTTTACTTGTTTTTTTTTTTTTTTTGGAAATAAAGTCTCATTCTGTTCCCCTGGGTAGAGTGTGATGAGATCATAGCCCACAGCAACCACAGGCTCTTGGGCTCAAGTGATCCTCTTATCTCTGCCTCCCGAGTAACTGGGACTACAGGGGCCTTCCCAGTGCCTGGCTAGCTTTTCTATTTTTTTTTTTTTTTTTTTTTTTAGTAAAAATGGTGTTTCACTTAGCTAAGGCTGGCCTTGAATTCCTGAGCTCAGGTGATCCACCCCACCTCAGCCTTCCAAAGTGCTAGGATTATAGGCATGAGCCACTGCACCCAACCTTATTATCCTTTTTAATGTACCTGTACAGAAATATTAATGTATTTGATCACAGACTCTGCTAAGGGGATGCAATAAAAACATTTTACCTGTCTAAACTCAACCCTATGTCTGAAATACAATGGGCCCTAAGAGTTTTGGATAAATAATTGATGTATTATTACCATTTCCTCTACATTTCTGCCCTGATATAATATCAATTCAAATTGATAAATTTATCCTTGGCATACTGCATTTGATAAAAGAGCTGGAAGGAAATGACTTTTTTCTATCTCTGAATGTTTGTCATTCCAGAGGACCTTTCTCACCTTCTCACCCATTATTTCTTGATCCTTTCTTTCTTTACTGTGTATTTTATGTTTCTCCTTTCATCCCGTATCAATTACAAATTGCAATTACAGAGGAGGGTCAGGAAACTTGATTGCAGTGCTTTGAGTATTTTTATGCTATGCTAAGAAGCCAATGATGGGAAATTCAGGGCTGGTACAGTGGCCTTTAGTGTCATGACAGCAGGAAGAGGCAAGTCCAGCAGACTTCCACTAAACACTTACTGGCTGACCTATGTCACATGCTCACTTATAGATGCAAAGAATATCAGGAAATCTAATTATACTTTTAAAAACATATTTCCCACTAGAGGCAACGAAGAATAAGACAACTGATATGGACAGACTGTAGCATCTGCCAGTCTGCCCAGATGCACCAGGACAGATGGTAGTGGAACTGAGTTAGAAGATATTGTCCTCATCATTGTTTCATGATAAGGAGAAAATGTTTCCATTTTTTTATATCTCCCATGTCATAATATAACCATCTTGGTATTTCTAATTGCTTCCCTGGATCAAGAATTGAAACTTTCAGCCCCCTCCTCCAACCATATTTCCAAGTTTTTAGCTTGTGGCCTTTCCTCTGCCTTCCCTATGCACCAAGCTACATGCAGAATTCACCTATATTGTCCTCTAACATAGTGAAAGCATGTATATAAATGCCCAGGTTTGTGTGAGAGTGTCTATGGAGATGTTTTGTACAAGAATGAAGAGTGAGAGTGAGGATGTGGTTGTATGGGGAGCATGTGTTTGTATATACTCCTTCACTAAGTCTCAGACTGAAGGACGAAGTACCATTACCAAGGAAAAATGAAAACATAATTATCACTTCTTTCCATAATTTCTTTTCTTCCCTTTGTTTAATCAGTTCTTTGAGAAGCTTTAATGTATAACCAGTTATTTCTCTGTTTCTTCCTTGAGCATTTCTTGGTATTATGGGGATGATGGGAAACGTCTTCTTTCCCCTTGAAGGTTCCCTGAAAGATCAATTCACAATAAGGAGGATTAATAAGAGAGATTTTTTTACCATGCTCATGGAGAGAATCAGAGTGATTATCCCAGTGGGTTCTGGAAATTTATATGCCCTCATTTGATAAGGGAGTGGGAGATGACAAATACAGGTCATTCTGTTTATGGATAATATTTGGTTGCTAAGGAGGATGAGTAGATACTTGGGAGAATGGATAGGGAAACAGATTGACTCATACATGATTCTCTCTGGAAATTAAATTAACCTGAGAGGTAAGTATCATGTGTAAAATGATTTGGGTCAGGTCTGGTTGCTTTTGTTTTTTTTTTGTTTTTTTTTTGGTTTTTTTTTCTGGTTGCATTCTTGATCTTCTTTCCTGTAATATATTGAGAAAGCAGGACAGGAAGAAAAATGGATTGTTCTATTTGATGGGTTTGGTTTTTTATGAAGAAAGAGGGACAGCCCCACCCAAAGCCGATTGTTATCTAAGGGCCTTTGATTCAAAAAGAATCTTTATACCAGGAATCATATTTGGGGATGAAATTTTCTGAGCTCTTTCAGTGTTGCTGTTTCCTCAGTAACAAGTAAAAGACTAAATAGAAACAATCATTAAGTTTGGAAATTCTGGGAATTAGTGAAATATCTTCTTTGAACTTTTTTTTAAACTAGAAACTGACGATTTATTAGCATATTACCAAAGCTCATTATAATTTCTTTATCCTATTTTATAAGCAGTATTTCACCCATTCCTCCAATAAGACTACCTGAAAAAGTAACTGTGTTCATGCCCCCAAAAGGCATGAAGGCGCTGGAAGGTGACAGAACATTGTGAAACTATCAGCGGATATAAACTATCTGATTTTCTTTTTGTGGTTATTTTTCCCTGGTCTTTGTCTATAATGAAATCTGCTGCTATCGTGTTGATCATTCCTCACCTTTATAGTTGTTTGGGATTTTGTTCTTCTTACTACTCATTAGGCAAAATACTTCACCATCAGCAGCTTCCTCCTCCTCACCATTTTCGGATACATATTTGGCTTAGCTGATTCTAATTACCCTCATATGAACACCATTATAACATCTTTCCATACGCAGAATTAGCCATTTATTCTTATTCTTCAATCCTTATTTCATAGCAAGCACCAAATCCATAATGTGACCTCTATTTTTTGCCTTTGGTCTGTGGCTGCAGACCATCATTCAAGCATTTCTTCTAAGGAAATAAATTTCAAGCAGCCTGTCAACATTACAATAAATTCTATTCATGAATATTCAGTAGCGACTATTGTTTATCTTTTTTTCTTTTTTTTTATTAAATTATAGCTGTATACATTAATGCAAACATGGGGTACAGTGTAGTGTTTTCATATACATTTTGAAATACTTTCATCAAGCTGGTTCACAGAAATTTCATGTCATTTGTGTAGTCATTGTGTCAAAACATTTACATTCTAGTTCTAGAAAAGTTCACTTGTACCCTTGTTAGACAGAAATATAGGTGATCTTTCCGGTCACCCTCCCACCACCCAGCCACCCTTCTCCCCTCCCCTTCCTCACCCCCTCCCCATATTCTTGGGCTAGAATTAAGTTGTTTCTTTCATTTGAGAAGTATATATTAGTTTCATAGAAGGGCTGTGTACGTTGGATACTTTTTCTTCCATTCCTGTGATACTTTGCTAAGAAGAACATTTTCCAGTTCCATCCATGTAAACATGAAGGAGGTAAAGTCTTCGTTTTCTTTAGGGCTGCATAGTATTCCATGGTGTACATATACCACAGTTTATTGATCCATTCGTGGATTGATGGGCGCTTGGGCTTCTTCCATGACCTGGCAATTATGAATTGGGATGCAATAAACATTCTGATACAAACATCTTTATTGTAACGTGATTTTTTATCTTCTGGGTATATACCTAATAGTGGAATTGTAGGATCAAATGGCAGGTCTATTTTTAGTTCTCTAAGTGTTCTCCAGATTTCTTTCCAAAAGGAACGTATTAAATTGCATTCCCACCAGCAATGTAGAAGTGTTCCCTTTTCTCCACATCCACACCAGCAACTCTGGTTTTGGGATTTTGTGATATGGGCTAATATTACTGGAGTTAGGTGATATCTCAAAGTAGTTTTGATTTGCATTTCTCTAATGATTAAGGATGGTGAGAATTTTTTCATATATCTATAGGCCGCACACCTATCTTCTTTGGCGAAATTTCTTTTCAAGTCCTTTGCCCACCTTGCAATGGGATCACTTAGGTTTTTTTTTTCTTTTAAAGCAAATTCTTAACACCTTTTAGAATTATGGGAAAAAAAGAATTCCTCTGACGGAGGTCAGAGGTCGTTTGGTTCATGGTCCTACCTCAGAGATTAAACTATCCCAGAGTGATTAATTCTCATGTTCTTACCTCAGGGATTATCCCGGAGACATCAATCCTCATATGCTTTTAATATAAACCAAAGAAATCCATTTTCAATTCTTATTTTATTTCCAAGTTCTAGGACCATGCCGGGAGGCGGCAGTGAGCAGTTCTGTGTGCCATTGTGTAGGTTTTGGTGTTGCGGTACTGACATGGGAATAGTGGTACAGGAATAGAGCCAGGGTACAAGGAAGAAAGTCTGGCATTCCCAACAGTGAGGCTGCTGGTTGTAACACTCTTCCCTTCTTTAAATAACACCATCAGTTATAGTCAAAGGCAAGTTTATTTTATCGAGTCAATCAGCTAACAAAATTGATTTACACAAACTAATTATTTTAGTTGTTTCATCATTTTTTTTTTTTAATTTTCCATACGTTTTACTTCCCGTTTATTCTCCCAAGATCCCGTTTGGTTGGTTATGTCTCCTCTGATGCCACCATTTACAGATAAATGAAGTGATTGAAAGACATCAAGTTCCAAAGTCAACTCGGAATGCAAAGATCTCAGAGAGTGAAATCTGCTAGAAACCCAATATGAAAACGGCATGTGGAAGATTGCTCTGCTATCTCTCTATAAATTTATCTCATCTCGTTTTTCTCCCAATAGTAAAGAGATGACTTATTTTGTTTTGTTTTGGTTGACCATCTGGTATATTGGTAACTTATGCTTTAAAGTCAAGCATACACCCTGATGTACAAAATTTGTAAAAAGTATCTATAACACCAGAATTGGTGTCATAGCATGAAAAGATTCTCAGTTTATAGAACCAACATAAAACCAAAATGAATTAAGAGATCAGCGAAGCCATAACTCCCCTGGTGTTTATTGTTGGACCTATATACCATTCTCATTGATTAGAAAGTCAGACACAATTGTCCACATTATTTAAATTATTATTGTTGTTATTATTTTAGCTGAGGGCATCTGACTGAATCCAAGTAGGTGATACGTATCTGTAATGGGTCTTTACCATACTTCACTGCTATTTCCCAGGCTAATTGCCAGGGATTTCCAGTAGATAAATTTTAGTCACTGAAACTCTGTTATAGTTGACACTACAGACTACTTTCTCTCTCTATTTATTAAAACTATTTTTTCTTGGTTTCTATGATTCTTTTCTAACTCATCTATCACCCTGTGCTGACTTAGTCTCAGTCATTACGGGTTTCTTTTTCTTAACACGACTCTTAAATATTTGTGGCCTTGATTCTTCTTTCCTTTGTTTCTCTTACTTAATCACTTACCATCTTGATTATCCTGAGTTCCAAATCTCTAACCTGAGGGTTGTGTTTTTTTAAGATATAAAAGTGTCAGTTTATTTTATATTAAAGAAAGGGAAGAGAAGGAGGGAAAGAGATGAAAAAGAGAGAGAGAAAAGAGCAGAGGGCAGGGAGTGAGAGAGGAAAAGATACAGAGGAAGAGAGAGAAAAGACCCAACCTGAGTCCTTTGTTTGGTTTTTTTCAGACCAGGTCCCACTGTGTTGCCCAGACTAGAGTGTTGTGGCCTCTCATAGCTCACTGCAACCTCAGACTCCTGGACTCAAGGGATCCTCCTGCCTCAGTCCCCCAAGTAGCTGGGAGTACAGGTATGCAGCACCACTCTGGGTCTCTATCCTAAGTTAGAAACCATTTATGATGCTTTATTGTCCACTTAACAGGTCCCCCTGTGTATCCCACAAGCATCTCAGAATGAGACACACAACCTTTGTTCAAACCTGCTTCTACATTTTTTTCTTTTTCTTCTTTCGTGGGGGAGAAATAACGCTTGTTTATTTATTACACTTAGCAAGTTCTCAGTTCGTAATTATTGCTTGAGGAAAAATTAATTTTTGTTAATGGACAAAATGGCTTTAAACTCATTAAAGCCAATACATAAATTCATTCATACACTCGACAAATATATAATGAAGACGTGGTAAAAAAACACACATTGTGGTCAATTGGGGGATATAATTGTGATTAAAACGAAGTCCGATCCTGCCTTCAAGAATGTTATGATCTAGTCATAGGAAACATGTTAATCAAATATTGACACAAATAATTTTCATGAACTATGATAGGTGCAGTGAGCCTATGTTAAATGAAACTTTCTGGAAGTGTCAGAAAGTTTTCCTCAGGAAGAATATTTGATCTGGGATTTAAGGAATGAGCAAAAATTACTTGGGTAAACAGGAGGAGGAAGAGATTTCCGGGCAGTGATAAAAATCTACAGGAAGACTCTCGCCAAGGCGAGGGAGGCTGAGATCCAGAAGACCAGGCGGAAGGAAGATGGCAAAAGCCAGTAGTGCTGGCCGGCACCTTGAAAGCCACGTTAAGAACTCTCTTTGGTTTTTATCCTAAGGACAATGGAAAGTATTAAAGGATTTTAAGTTTTTGAACAAAAGCGTCACACAATCAACAGATAACTCCTAGTCAGACTTTACAAGATAGAAGTTCTACTTCAGCCACTAATGCAGAGATAGCAAAAATTCGGCACCCACATCAGTAAATACTCTGCCTTATCCATGGCAAACATCACCAATCAATCACAATTTCCTACCAGTAATTCCATAACTTGTTCAGTTTTCCAGAAACCTCAATCATTTCAGCTTCTATTTTTGCCATCAAACCTTGGATAATATTAGGCCATATATCCTGTTGCTGCTGCCTGAATGTCTCTGATCTATTCCCCGCTCTGTATCTACTGCTGTAGTTCAAGCCAACAGTTTGTGCTTCTTGAATTATGACAAGAACTTCCTCATTGGTCGTGGTGGTACCAGCTTTGTTTTCAGTATGACAGCTACGATAATGCTACCAGGATAATCTTCTGGAAATGTTTAACATAATACAGTTATTATATGTTAAATTGTTATCTCCCCCAAAAACACATGTTGAAGTCATAACCCGCAGGAACTCTCAGAATGTGAACTTCTTTGGAAATAGGGTCATTGCAGATGTAATTAATTAAGATAAGAGCATATGGGAGTAGGGTGGGCCCCTATTCCATTATGATGGATGCCCTTAAAAAAGATTAAATTTGGACACAGACATGCACACAGGGAGAACATGACGTGAACATGAAGGCAGGGATGGAGGTGACATATCTACAGCCAAGGAAGACCAAAGATTTCCAGCTAACCACCAGAAACTCGGGGAAAGGCATGGAACAGATTCTTCCTTCCAGCCTTCAGAAGAAAGGAACCCAGCCAACACCTTGATCTCGCATCTCTAGCCTCCAGGACTGTGAGACAATTTCCTATTGTTTAATACACCCAGTTTGTATATTGTCATGGCATCTCTAGCAAACTAACATCACAATCACATAATATTTCTATATTCTGGCAGTGCCTTGTAGCTCAGTGGGTAGGGTGCCAGCCACATACACTGAGGCTGGTGGGTTTGAACCCAGCCCAGGCCAGCTAAACATCACTAGCGACTGCAACAAAAAAATAGCTGGGCGTTGTGGCAGGCACCTATAGTCCCAACTACTCAGAAGGCTGAGGTAAGAGAATCTCTTGAGCCCACAAGTTTGAGGTTGCTGTGAGCTGTGATGCCATAGCACTCTATGGAGGGCAACATAGTAAGACTCTGTCTTAAAAAAATATATATGTATTTCTATATTCTAGATCTTTAAATTGTCCAATGACACCCTTTGTGTATGGTATCAAATGCATCAAATGCAAATATGTCTCACCATAATAGGTTAATAGATAGACAAGACTCAATATGGTCCTGGCTGTCTCTCCCTCCATTTTTACTTCTCTTTGTTTTCCTGTTTAGTTCACTTCATTTCTCTTATAATTCTTATGGCTACTAGTTTCTACTTGGATTTATTTTATCACCATGCTGTCATTAGGGATTTCAACCTATCTATCATTAGTCATTGGTGTTATCCTATTCTCCATAAATTACTTCAAGGCAGAAGTAGATTTCCATCCTGTTTGTTCCTTAGGAATCCTTTCTTTACGTCTTCTGTCTCTTCTGTCGTGCTTACCAGGACACATCAACCTTTATTGACATTCTCTACCCACTCACTCATTCCTCACACATTGAATTAATCCTTTAAGGAAAGAGATTTTGATTTGTGCATCTGGCACTAGAAGAAGTTAAATATTTTGAATAGATAAATGAGGCCAGACGATCTTCATTCCTCTTTTCACTTCTTACCATGCCTTTTCTCTTATTCAGAAAGCTGCCCAGACACGCTACGCATTCTTTTTTAGTTCTACTTTATAGCCAAAAGGCTACATTTTTTGTTGTCATTTTCTTTTAATGAGATGATACGATTTCCCCAGCTGGGGAAAGCACGTGTTATATAGTTTTGAAAGTCCTCTTGGCCAGGATTTACAAATTTTTGAACTTTCAATGCAGGAAATCATTAAGCAAAGGAATAAAGTCAAGTGGTTTTACTCTGTCAAATGTCTTTCCAACTTAGACATTTGGTTTAGAGCTTAATCTAAACTGTATCTCACAGTAGTGGACAGTACTTGAAGTTTAAAGTGAAATTCAATAACTACTCAATGTTCTTGGCTAGAAATGCAATATGCTAGAAAATAATATTGTTAAATGGAAGATAAAGGAAAGATCAATCATCCAGTATAGCATTACACTTAATATTTGTTTAGCAGTATGTATTTTAGAAAATATATGTGATAGTTAATAGACATAATTTTGGACATAGTTAATAATATTTTTTCTTAAAAATATAGATATGACCACTTCTTGGATTGTTCAGCACTGTGTATCTCAACTAATTATATTAGATTTTAATATTTCACTTCATCTACAGTTGGGTTCGTGAAATTTTAAGTGAAAAAGTAGAGCATATGTTATCTATTTAAAAATCCTCATTTTTTTTCAGTTTCCAGATTTCTTTTCTTTCTTTTTAAATTTTATTTTATCTTAGTTCAGATTAATATGAGGGTGCCTGAGGGATTAGGTTACATTCTTCTCGTTTGTAAGACAAGGTCCGAGTTGCAGCTTTTCCTTTTCCGAGGAAGTGGCCATCCATCTGTGCACTATTCCTTTGAGCGGCAACTTGCTGAACCTCCCCTCACTGTCATTTTTTAGATTAAATTACTAAGGTCTAGATAGTCTACCTCACTTGTCTGAGTTCATGTGACTATCTGAGAAATGGGGAAAGACTAGAACCTACATCATTTAAGTTACAAAGTCATTTTTCCTCCTTTCTATATTACCTCTATTGAAAGAAAGCTCTAATAAAAAAGAAACTTAAGCATATATATATTCTATCCTTAGATTGCACTGAGAATATCAATGCATTATAAATTATTTATTTTGCATAAAATTGTAAGTCCAAGATTATACATTTCACTAAAATCTAAAATTCTATTGGCTGTAATAAACAGTGAATATAACACAAGGTTTGGGAAGTGTGTTTCATGTCTCTTTAAAATGTTCTTTAGCATAGTTTGAAATATAGTGTTTTCTTCTCAGTTCATATCCTTGTAGAAAACAAAGGCTTCATTTCATTGGCTAACTTTTTACAAAACAGTCATTGTGAAATACACATAAGTGGAGGTATCACAAAACTATTGTGATGAGAGTTCAAAGATCTGGCATTACTGTGAGATCTAAAGGTTGTTGACATTTCCAATTTATTTACTGCTTTTATATCTCAACTATGAAATAATTTACTTTCAATATTTTGTTAAGGACCAGAACATGGAAGAGTACTTCACACATAGTCTGTGGCCGATAGGTACGTGCGTGGTTGAGAGCTTAATGCTGAGGAAAATACATTCAATCCTTTTTAGATTTGGGCAGGGATAGGTTATAAACACACTATTAAATAAAAACTTTTTGAAATTAATACACAGACCTCTCTGGAGTGATTATACACTTCAGCTCTCTAGAGCAATAATGTAAACCAATTATTATAATGGGGGTTGCAGTTCTATGGATGTACTACAACAGTGCTTTCCATAGTGACCTGCAAATATCACTAAAATTTGAACTTGTCTTTTGCTATTTGATTAATAATAACTTCATAAACATTATCCTTTAAGAAATAAATGTTCCAGGCCAGGCATAGTGACCTCAGACCTGTAATCCCAGGACTCTGGGAGGTCAAAGTGGGATGATCACTTGGGCTGAGGAGTTCGAGACCAGCCTAAGCATGAGTGAGACCCTGTCCGTACTAAAAATAGAAAAATTAGCCGAGCATTGTGACAGGCTCCTGTAGTTACAGCTACTAGGATCTTAGATTCTGTTACCAAACAGCTATAAAACCATAAGAGGTTTACTGAACAAGTAACATGTGGTATAGAATGTTTTAATTTTTTTTACCAAACTCTTCCGAGATATCCATTCCTAATGGAAAGACTGCTTTGCTTTCTCGGTGTTACACCACAGGAAGAGTCTCAGTTTTGTCATTATGACTGACTTTTCTATTACAAGGTTTAGTCCAATCCAGTCTAAGCATCAATTCTCATCTCACATGCAAATAAAGCTCCTCCTTGCCTTTCACAGTCAGGCTGCACCACTCTGCCGATGAGAGGAGCTAAATGGGATCTTTTGCTTCTTTTACTTTTTCTGCATCTTTCAGTCTTTGTTTTTGACTCCTTCCCTTCCCTCCAGACCTCATTTTTCACCTATATGTTGAATGTTAGAAGAAAAAGGCTAACGTTCGTATATACCTTCTTGATAGGTAGCCGGGGTGACTTTTAAGGGCAGGCACCCAAATGTAAGCACCTGCGTGAAATACACATGTGGATTCCTGAGAGGTCTGAATAAAACAAGTCTACACTAGTCACCCACCAACGTCCTTTCTGAGTGGCCATATCTGTTTTGCTAGATTCTGCAGGGGCACAAACAAGACCATGTTTTCGTGGCTGATGATAAAATAGAGGTTTCTATCTAATTTGCATTCCATGTCCTCTGCTGGTCACCGTCATCTTTTCCCCTGGCATCTTCATTCTGGGATTTCTGAAGAAAAAGCAGTCCTTACCTGGGGCCTGCCACTGTCACAGAAGAAACCACAGATGGTCACTATTTTAAGAACGTTTTATTTGGGAGTGTTGTAACACACGTCACTTCTTCTCATGTCTCTTTGGCAAAGCATCTCCCACAGAAAAGCCTAAGGTCAATATGACGGGGAGTATGATCTTCCCACAAGTAGGGAAAGGAATATTTTCAGCAAGTGCAACAACCTTTCAATGTGACTTCTTGCATTCTAACCCTAACCACCTTCAGCTACTACCACTGAAACATACTCCATAACCTCTACGTGTTGGCTGAGGTACCTTCACACTGGCAGGCCATGCTCTTGAATGGAGTATTTTCAAGATGGCTTCAATGTAGCTGACTCTGACTATATCTGCTTACCATGGTTCACATGTCCATGGCCTTGCAGTCATATATTATTTTCATGTCCCATAATGGAAAGGCACACAGTTCTTCCACTGTTGTCCCTTTTTACTTTGTTACTGGGAGTTGTTTTAACCTGATTTACATTAAAATTATCCAGGAATAAGCAAGAACTAAGATGTATGTTGCCTCTGCTTTTAACCTCAAGATGTCAATTTCTCCAGGGATCTTTCTTATCATAATCTAGTCTGGTGCACAAGGAGATGGGCCTAGAAGTTTCCGATGCTCAGCAAATGTCCATGCAAGGAATGAGAAGCCTCCCTGAGAGGACTTGCAGTTTCAATGAAGAATTCTCTTGATCCTTTCTTGTCTGAGCAGAGGAACAGCCACTTCTCCTTTCATTAAGGAAGAAAGAAGGGAAAATACTTCTGCACTTCCACTAGGCTGAAAAACTCCCAAAACACAGAACTGCATTCTTTATTAAGCTTTAGTCTTCTGTTTAGAAAGCCTGAAAGTCATCGTGAGGAAGAGAGTTGAACCAGGTTGGCCACCTCTTCTTAAACTCTACAGGTAGTATTTGAAATCTCTTTGGAATTCTTTAAAATATGGGATTCTTTTTATTTTTATTTATTTTTTTTATTAAATCATAGCTGTGTACATTAATGCAGTCATGGGGTACAGTGTGCTGGGTTTATATACAATTTGAAATATTTTCACCAAACTGGTTAACATAGCCTTCATGGTATTTTCTTAGTTACTGTGTTAAGACATTTATATTCTACATTTAGAAAGATTCACATGTACCCTTATAGGATGAACCATAGGTATGGTCCCACCAATCACCCTCCCTCCACCTATCCTCCCCCTAAATATGGGATTCTAAATGCTTATTATCCATAACTTTTGGGATTCATCTAAAATTTACATGTACACAGAGACACACACAAACTATCTTCTTTGATATCCTTTCTATGTAACTCTGAACAAATCAATTCACCTACATAGGATTCAGTTTTCTTATGAGGGAAACAACACCTACTGCAGGGCACTCTAACCAAATATTACCAAAACCACTAGGACTTGTGGGGAGACACTTTGAGCGGGGGGGTAGTAGCACGTTGATTCAGGACTTATTTGAATACTAGTAACTAAGGGTAGAATTTGGTACTTTAAAAGGACTAACAACCATTTTAGAACCTTGAAACATCTGTCTTTATTTTAGATCGGCATTTCTGTTTAAATAAAACATGGCTCTAACTCTCCTGGTCAAATATGTAGGTCTCCATTAGGCCAATTTTAAAACACTTCCTATTTTGTGAAACCCACGGAGCATCTACTTTAGTATTTTCCATCCCCAACTATTCCTTTCGCGTCATAGAAAATCTACTTCATTTAAAATAAAGAAAAGATTTTAAATTAAAACACAAAAGATCCAGAGAACTCTAAATTCAGTCCAGTTCTTCTTTGAAATTGTAACTGATGAAAAAAATTTCTTTTGCTTACTTCAGTTTGTGTTACATTCTTAATTTTATTTACATGTAGGTATTTTGTAATTTCCTTTTCCTTTCATGTTAACAAAAAACAAAGAGAAAGAGAGAGAGAACCATCCCAGAGGATTATGGACATAAAACTTCATGAATTGTATGTTTTCTACAAAAGCTAGCCCGTGCATCATGCATAACCTTCATAAACACCGCAAGGTACACATAATTTGATGCGTACCCTCAAAGCAATCACGTATCTTCAAGTTCTGTGTGTAGCATATAAGATAAAGGAATTTATAGCTTTTAGGTTACAAAGGCCATATAAAAAGAAAGACAAAAATTAACTTCCCAGTGCACATAAAAAAGGCTTAGTTTAATACATTGGTAATCTTATTTTAGGCTTCATAGAGGGTAATTTTTCACTTTTGAAATAAAATATAACAACCAACTAGTGTCTCAGTAATTAAACATTTAATGATTTTTAACATGCCCCATGGCACCTACTATGCTACTTGAAATTCTCTTTTAAATATCAGTCCTCAGTTGGGAATACATAGTTTTTCACCACATAGCTACTTAAATGGCACATAACAGGCACCTTACACTAGAAAATTACATTTGTGAGTTCGTTGAAAGGAATTTTAGGTTTCAGTTAGAAATTAATAGAAGAGTTACCAGTAAAGTAGAAAGAATAAAACAGAGGAAAGTGTTGGGTTTTTATTCAAAGGTTAAGTAGCTGCCTCTATTTGGCAACTGCACAGGAAACCTCATGCTAGTACTTGATAATTTCACAGCTGTCATACACTGGTCGATACTGATCTAATTCACACAGGAAGTCCAGAGGTGAGAAGGCGCTAAGACCGTCTAACTGGGCTCTACATCCCACTAGTTCGCTCAGGTAGCTTTCCTCATGGGGAGGCGTGGCAATTGGTATAAGGACTCTTGTTATTCTTCTTTCCAAAAGAAATCGCAAATTATGTTGGAAGCTGCAAGGTAATGAACCTTTCAAAGAGAGTAAAAGATTAATGGACTTTTATCCTTTACTATATCGAAAGAGAAAATTATTTCCTAGATAAGACAGGAAAGCAGTGACCTATGCAAGAGTTTTTGAGACACCGGAAAATCAAACCAGACCAAGTACAATAAATTAAAGAATATCACACAAAGGAAGATAAAAGGGGAAGGAAATTTGATCCATTTGAGGGATTTTTTTTTTTAGGAGGAAATGTATAATTTATAGAAAGAAACCAATATGCATTGTTTCTTTAAAAAAATACAAGGATCTTCGAGAGTTGGGAAACTTGAAGAGCTTAGTGGATCTACAAAGAAGAAATCGAATTGAGATGGCCATTTGTAGAACCTTCATGGGTCATCAGTAGCTGTTTTCTCTTCCTGAAATAACTAGCTTGATGAAAAGTTGTCTGTGACTTACCAACTTACTGGGCTAATATTGTACCTGGTATAATGAATCTATGTAGGTTGAAGATGAATAAATATGAAGATGAACAAATCCTTTGACTCACTATCACTTAATTATCATGTTGAATAGGGATAAATGACATAATAGAAGAAATTTGGGAACAGCTCTCAGAACCATGAAGCCCTAAGAAAGAAACTAAAGAATTTTTTTTTTTTTGGAACAGAATCCTATTTATTTATTTATTTTTTAACATAGAATCTCACTATATCATCCTCAGTAGCGTGTCATGGTGTCACAGCTCACAGCAACCTCAAACTCTTGGGCTTAAGCAATTCTCTTGTCTCAGACTCCCAAGTAGCTGGGACTACAGGCACCCGCTACAACCGCTGGCTATTTTTTGTTGTGGTGGTTGTTGCAGTTGTCACTGTTGTTTAGCAGGCCCAAGCCAGGTTCAAATCCACCAGCCCCAGTGTATAGGCCTAGTGCCCTACCCACTGTACTACAGGCACCGAGCCATATGCTTCCATTTTAGGGTTGGAAGTTTTGTACATAGAAGATCAGAAAAATAATGGTTAGTTAGGTAAACAGAAGTAGAGAACAGGGTCTGGTTGCTGCACCAGGGATTATTCTGCCACATTGATGAACACGTGAAGTATATTTCACAGAATCATCTGGAAGCCTGCCAGGTTTATACTATAAATTCAAAATGTAGAAGGAGGAAAATATTGTAAAGCTATGAGAGTAAAATGCACGAGGGGCATAGGTCATTACAATAGACCAGGTATGTAAATGGTATTGATAAAAGTTCATAGTGAACAACTCATAAAAAGAGGGTCAAGAATACTGTATGCTCAATGCTCATAGAGTCAGCAACATTTTCAGAATGAGTTAAGTTAGTAAAACACTAAAATTTGTCATTTGAAACTCATGATCACAACAGCAAAAATTTGTACTTGTTCAAGTAAAGACTTGGAAGATGAGGCAGGTGGACTCTACATGTCACCTCATGCACATGTCAGCTTTTACAGAACACTTTGATTCTGCCCTTGCTATCATGGAAGAAGATACCTCAGTGAAAAATGGTAGAAAAGAGAGAACAAAGTAAAATGATGGAGACAATGCTCCACAGCTGAGTTACTGAAAGAAGATCTTGTTTCTGCCTCTAGAACTATAATGAGCTTAGACCTGAAACTGTGTCTAGAGATGGCCCCAGTGCAGGGGTCCAGGGCTACTTCATATTAGGGATGGTGTTCACCTAAGTAGTTAAAGGTCTTGTAGTTGAAGGAAGAACCTTGGTCTCCGCGTTGAAAGGGAAACAGTAGGCAGAGCATGGTGGCTCAGACCTGTAATCCTAGCACTCTGGGAGGCCGAGACAGGTGGATTGCGTGAGCTCACAAGTTTGAGACCAGCTTGAGCAAGAGCGAGACCCCATCTCTACTAAAAACAGGCAGAACTGTGGCAGGTGGCTGTAGTCCCAGCGATATGGGAAGCTGAGTCAAAAGGATGGCTTGAGCCCAGGAGTTTGAGGTTGCTGTGAGCTATGACACCAGTACACTTCTTCTACCTTGGGGTAACAGAGTGAGACTCTGTCTCAAAAAAGAAAAAATAAGAAAGGAAAACAGTACTGAATGGAAGATTCAAAGATGAAGACAAGGCAGACAAGAAAGTAGTTAAAATTGGAAGGATTAACAGTGAGAAAGTATGTTATAGAAAATTTATGACAAGTAATTCATGATTGAAGCAATAGACAGCAAGAAAGTGTTTAGATTAGGCTTCTAGGGGATGTTTAGTGTATAAGACGTGGGTGTGGGCAGGAATACTGGCAGGTGGCAGTGGCAGCAGCTTAGGGGAATCAAAGACCACAGATCTGGAAGGGAAAACAAATATGGAATGAGAATTTCCACCTTCCCTGTAATCTGTTAAAACTCTCATTCTCTCATAGGAAAACAAAGTTTAATATAACCATGTAAAGTACATATTTTAGGATCAAATAGGCTTAATATGAAAATTGGCTATGAGGGACTCTGTGACCTTCAGCAAAAAAATATCTACATCAGCCCCAAATCTCTCATCTGTAAAGTGAGAATTATAACAGTAGTACTGATATTGCTGTAATATCAGGAAGAATGGTACCCTGCACATAGTCATCTGTATATAAATATTAGTCTACTCTTATTATTAGTATTCAGCTAAAAGTAAATTATCTGATGAATTCTTTATTTGCCTTTAAGTAAATCATTTTCCACCAAAATTCGTCAACTTGACTGTTAAGGAAAATTTTTTGGAGGAGTAGCAACGAGAGACCGTCTGGAGAAAGTAGTTCTTTTCCATCATCTGAAAGTAGTGCTCCTCTAATTCAGTGTGTTTGTAAAATACCTACATGTCTATTTTTATATGTTCAATTTAATCCAGTTGGCCTAGTGTGAGGGCCTGAGATTCCACATTTATAAAAGATCTCAGGCAATCTTGATCCTGCCGGTATGTGGCCCACACTTTGAGTAAAAAGGGCATGGACTACCTGAAACAGCATCAAGAAGACAGGGCAGAAAGTGAGACATGAAACCTGGGTAGCCAGAAGACGAATCTCAGAGGGCACGGAGTGTTGAGATTTCTTGGGTCAAGTCCTGAAAATAGGATGGCTCAAATTCAAAACCAATGATACAGGATGCAGTTTTCAAAAGTGAAATTTTGACTTTATAATCTCAAGGAATTCTGAAGGGGATTTCCATAGACCACAAGCATCAATTAAATAAAATAATAACATATACAAAAAATTAAAGGAAGGAAAATAACTAAGGAAGAAAAAGAATGATCCAAGCCTGAAAGGATATTGCCTCTATGAGCAAGTTGATAAATCTTAGGATATATTGAAGTTTCTTAAGGCACACAGAATTACTTTTTAAATGATAATTTTATAGTAAGAATAGCCCAAAGAAACAGGCACATTGTAAGTCGAATTGCCTGTCCATAGTTGAGTTCGTTTCTGACTATAGTTTGTTTCACTCTGGAAAGTGAAGAATGAAAATTGATACAAAAGATAAAAAGCAGATTAGTGGTGGAAATATTGTATTATACCACACTAAACGGTAAACATCTTTCTGTTCAGGTAGATTACATTCTCTACTACATCTGTTTGATGTATCTGGGAGCATTTATGTTGGGTGTATAAATATTTAGTATTGAAAGATCCTCTTGTTGTATTGTTCCATTGGCCAGTATGAAGAGACCTATATTGAAAATTTTAAATATCAGAATTGGAATCTACACACATGAACATGAGCATACACCCAATATAATTCAAACATGGGTTGTCTTCATCAAAGTAGAGGGTCTAGATTATGAGAGGGGAAGTCCCAGTCAATTGAGTGATGCAAAAACTATGTCAAAAGTATACACTTTGGAAAATTTGGTATAGCTCAGTCATTAAGACATAGACCATGCAGCCAAAAACCACTCTGAAAACCACTTTAGGATGGCCAGATATGTCAACTAGACATATCTAGATGACCCTAGATTCAAATGCCATAGCTCTTATTTTCTTGAGCAAATGGTTTAACTTCTCTTTCTCACAGTGTCCATGTGGTTAATAACAGTACTACTGCATGAAGCTACTGGAATACACCAGAATAATTACATGAAATTTTATACCTCTATCTGTACCTATGTCTATATCTATATAATGTAAAATGTTGTCTAGCACGTAAAAGACACTGGGTGTTAGCTACCATTATTATTCTTACTGTTAGTTATTACTAATTATTCTAGGCACTGCCCTTTAGGAGAACCACTGATACACAGCCCAGTCCAGGGAGAGGTGACTCAGACAACAAAAGAATGAAAATCGTTTTATAAGGAAGTTTAAAATATCTCAGGCTATTAAGTCTGGGACTGAGATTTGAGAAGGGTCGAAGGGACAAGAGACAGGACAGCTGTCTTCAAAAATGAGAGAATGAGTACCTCTGACCTACGATACACAAGAGAACAAGAATTAGACCAATATTGGGAACCACGTAGGGGAGATTTAAGTTCAAATAAGGAAGATTTTTCTAATATAGAATAAGTAGAACAGAATGCCCCTGAAATATTTAAGCAGGATTTAGAGAACTTGTTAGGGATGACAAATATAAGAATAAATAACTGAATTGGTAGGAAGGCTGGACTAGTTGGTTCATCTGAGTCCTGACCTTTATCTTATTTATTTTACAAATGAGGAACTGAGGCCCAGAAAAATGAAGTCACCTGACCACAGACAGTCAGAAAACTGATTAGCTGCAAATCCTGGCCTAGAACCCACTTTGTCAAATTCTTACGCAAGGCTCTTTTCTAGACATCCTCTTATTGGCAAAAGGAAAGTATTTTCCAGAACCAATAGGAATGTGTTCCCAAGTAAGAGTTGGAAGCAAATACACAGGGAGAAAAAGTGAGTAGAGCAAGCCGGGCAGAATCCAGTCCCTCAATCCTGGATAAGCAATGCCTGGGGCCTCTCTGGTGACTTCCGGAGTGACTTCTCAGTACTGAGTCTATTTGTATGTAAACCTGATCACAGAGCATTCTGAAATGTAAAGTTTTCTAAGTATAGACTTTGTAAACCGGAGCATATATTTGTCAGTTTTGGCCTGTTGTCCCAAATTTTCATGTGGAATAGATGTATAATAGGTGTCAGCCCAATGAAGAAAATAATTGAAATCAAATCCCTTCTAGGACTCTTCGACCAAGGGGTCTATCAGGTGTCTCAATAGACATCAACCCATTGTAACTGTCTTTAATAGTGATAACAAAAATGAGCGAGGAAAGGAACAGAAACTTTCTTTATATGAAAATTTGGGGTTTATAGAAGAAGTGATTCTACTTTTTCAGGTAAGGGTCATGTGGAGAATAAAATATTAATGAATGGGCGGATTGATAAAGAGTAAGATCATATGGTGGATATAATAATGAACAAATCTTAACTAGCTTATAAACCATACTATATACTCCAAGTAGGTATTTTGGTTAACAGATATTTTTTTCTCACTGTAACAAAGAGGGGAATGTTTTAGAAATTATTTCTGTCCCTAACTTCTCGAAATGTTTGTATTTTATAAACCTGTTGCTTTGCCTTACCTTTCATTAATATATATGCCTCTGAAAGCAAAGTCTCTGTTTTGTTCACCAACATACCCCACATGCCTAGAATGATACGTGACACATAATTTGCCCTTGATAAATACTAGTTGAATAAATTAATAAAAAAGTGAACGAATTGACAAGGATAGCTCTGAAAACCACTTTATGATTGCCAGATATGTCACATGAAAAGGAAGTTCTTGCAGCAAATGACCAAATCATCATTTATCTAAAATTAAGTTTCACTGAACATACTATAGTTTCTCTGGCAACTATACTTAAAAAAGAAACAAAACAAAAACCCTAAGAATCAAAGTGTGTGAAGTCCTCAATATTTATCTATGATAAAGATAGAAATAAATTTTCTTTAAAGATGATGTTGATGGATGTCAGAGAATCACAATATATGTATTTAAAAAATAAAACTTAAAAAGATGCGAAGGGATAAAGGTAAATCCTTTTGGAAAACACAGTTTAGTTTTTAAAAATCTTTCTAGACCCAGGGATGTTATGATTATTCTATCCTGTGTGTATGTGGGTGTGTTTTGGGATAAACCCTAAAACAGTTTTTAAGTGTTTTTTATACTTTGTCCTTCCCCTCTACGTGGAGGTCATTATAGGAGAGTTGTTGCTGTTGGTCACAACGTGGCCTTACATTCCGTGTTTTACAGTGAAGAATAATTACATTAAAAATAAACATCAATGTGCTCTGCCAAAATACCAGTCAGGAACTATTTTATTCATTGACAATGAGAACTAGACACTCCACAACTCTTTTAGGCTGACAACCTCTCCCTGATCTTTCAACACCCTGATCCTAAACACTCAATTTAGTAACTAGCAAGAGTGAATAAAGATTTTCTGTGAGATTGCATGTCTTCCCAATGATATCATAAACTCTAGGAATATTAAGAATCCCATATGACCTGTGTACCTTTTGTCTATCTAGTGTTTACCATGCAACTTGTTCCATAATCAGTACTCAATTATTGATTTAATGAATTAAGTTTTAGGACAAATGAAACAGATGAGGTCTGACAATTAAGTTTGCAAACTTGACTCTGTGCACTAATCTTGGTAGCACTATAGAAATAACTCAGCTCTCAAAACCTTGGCACATCAGTGTCTCACAGCTCTGCTCATGTTGACATATGGCAGTGTCCTGCTGAGTCATGTTCACTATTGTTGTTGCATATTTTTGTGTGCTGTCACGAGAATGTCAGAGTTTGAACTAAAGCAATGAACAAATGTTAAGTTTCTTGTTAAACTTGGCACAAGTGGAAGTGAAGTCAGGGACATGTTAGTCCACGTTTATGGGGATAATGCCATGAAGAAAAGGGCAGTGTGCAAATGGATGAAATGTTTTTCTGAAGGGAGAGAAAGTGTCACTGATAAAGAGAGGTCAGGACAGCCAGTAACGAGAAGAACGGATGAAAACATTGCAAAAATTCATTGAATCATGGGTCAAAATTGTCAGCTGACTGTGAGAAGCATAGCAGACCAAGTACACATCGATAGAGAAACAGAATCTTAACTGAAAATCTTGGCCAACCACTCGTGGCTCTTGCATCATGACAATGAACCAGCTCATGTGGCACTGTCTGTGAGGGAGGTTTTAGCCACTAAACAAACAATTCTATTGGAACACCCTCCCTTCTCACCTGATCTGGCCCCAATGACTTTTCTGCACATGAAGACACAGAAAATACTGAAAGGAGTTTTGATGACATTCAGGATATCAAGGGTGATATGACATCAGCTTTGATAGCCATTCCGGACAAAGAGTTCCAAGATCCTTTGAAGGGTGGACTGGGTGCTGGCGTCAGTGCACAGCTTCCGTAGGGGAGCGCTTCAGGGTGACTGTAGTGATGCTCAGCAACAAGGTCCGTAGCACTTTATCTAGGACGACATTAATTGTCAGACCTTATAAGTAGGACTGCAACCGTCATCTCTGTTTTGTTAGTTGACTTCTCAGCAATATGTTCTTCTGTTCTGTCATACCCTTATAACATGTATTGAGTGAGTAAATTAATCAAGGCTGGTCCCTCAATTCTTCATCTATGGAAAGGAGATGATAATGTACCATTCCATCGTGTTGTTGATTAAATGAATTAATGTGGGCAAAGTGCTCGGAATCGCAGCTGGCACATAGTAAATATTAATCGTAGAAGCGGCAGCAGCATTATTGATTATTGGGCCGTTTTCTAGTAAGAGTTTTTCAGACGGGAGTTCCTGTGTCCTCATAGGCACTGTCCAGTTAGAAGCCTGACCTTGGCATAGACAGACTCTTCTTTCTTGAAAAGCAATGTCTTCCCTCTTCCTTGTGTTTCCTGATTGTTTTTTTTTCTCACCCCTCCTGGCCCCTTCTCTGCTTCTTAAGAATTCAATCTTGAGGTCTGATTATAATACTTGAACTGTGTTATTGTGCAGTTGAATGCCCCATTTTTCCCCTTTCATTCTAAAAGCCTATTGGCCTGTTGTGATGTCATTTTATCTGTTGTTTTTAATCAAACTACCTAACTGAAAGTGGAGGTAGTTTGAAATGATCCTACAAAGTGACTTCTATAGGCCAGATCTGTTTGGCACAGAAAACACATTTTATACTATGTTGACTATGAATTGTTGTATTAGGACTCCCTACCGTCTATTGACGGGATAGACTCAGATTATGGACCCAAAATAACAGTTTTGCATATGTTATGGCTTAGAATGTTGGACTATATTAAACTAGTTAATGTTCTTTCTTTATAAGACATCTCAAGTTTTCTTAGGCTAAAATTAGATTAATAATTTTAGTTATCATAAAGTCTACTTAGCAACATTATTCTGTGGTTATTACCATATGAAGCTAAAAAAAATCTTCCCTCATTTGCCAAATTCATCTTTCTGAATCATTTTGCATAATCATTGAATGTAGTAGAGTGATTCCATTGGGCTTTACTGTTATGGAAACATAACTTTTTTCCAAACCTACTAGAAACAAGGCTCCATTCCCTCTTTGCTGCCTTGGAGAACCCACGGATGGTGAGTCAGCCTCAGTCTCCAATTTCACTTAATTCACTTGGCCTTTAATCTGTTTCATAAAGTATTTGCTCTTGCCATAAATATGCAAATATATGCAATTAACTTGTAAAAAGTTTTTCAGTGACAAGAAAATTTTCCCTTTTACAAAAACACATACCTGAACTCATCTCTTACCTCCTTTTAATTATCTGTACCCTAGAGACTCTAACCTAGTGGCTCTATAGTGTTTTAAAGGGAAGGAGGGAGGGCCTGGGAGTCAAAGGAGGGTTCACCTTTTGGGGGCGGGATACAAATATAAGAGGGTCCTTATCTAAAAAGCAATTAATGTAAACTGCCTCTGTGTACCCTTAATGAATCCCCAGCAATAAATAAAATATATATATATATATATAGCAGAAAAATAAACTAACTTCCAGAAAAGTGAATGGAAATTTTTATGGGTAGAAACCAGGCATTATATTTTTAAATAAACTTTATAAGACATTCTGATGCTCACCTGTGAGATTTTCCTTATTTTATCGAAATTAACAAATAATTCAAAACACTTGAAGAAATCAGCCTGGGTGAACTTTTTATGAGACAGACCCCATGGGCAATTGAAACAA